>NC_083413.1:14816549-15172799 GCF_020745735.1 Hemiscyllium ocellatum | reverse complement strand
AGTTCTCCCTGCATTCCATGAAGTCTAACCTTGCTAATCAGTCTCCCATGGGGAACCTTGTTGAACAGCTTATTGAAGTCCATATAGATCACATCTACTGCTCTGCCCTCATTAATCCTCCTTGTTACTTCTTCAAATAGCTCAATCAAGTTTGTGAGACATGATTTCCCACACACAAAGCCATGTTGACTATATCTAATCGATCATTGCCTTTCCAAATACATGTACATCCTGTCCATTAGGATTCCCTCCATCAACTTGCCCACCACTGATGTCAGAATCGCTGGTCTATAGTTCCTTGGCTTGTCCTTACAATCTTTCTTAAACAGGAGTTGATGGTCCTCCAGGCACAGCTGATGTTTGTCTCGGTGTGCTGGGGAACACGGAGCGCAGAGTCCTGTGTCACTTAGCTGCTCAGGACAAACCCCACTGCATTCCTCTCCAGACTTCCTTTGCATAAGTGCATTCCAGAAGGAGGTGTGTGATAGTCTCGTCCCCTCCACAGCCGCTTCAAGGGCAGCATGCGCTGGCACAGAGAGTCCGGGCCCTTCTCACCACCAGCCAAGCCATGTCCTGGATCTTGTTCTGGCGATACGGCATTCAGTCAAATGACTTTGACAGTCTGCCCAGGGAATGACTCGACATGATTCGCCCTCTCCTTTTCCCGAAGGGTCTCAAGGGTCTCCTGAAGGACTTGTGGTCAAAGGTGTTTCTGTTCACAAATTTCTGCATGAATGACAGGTGATACAGAACAACCCAACTACTTGGAGCCTTCCATGGCAGCGAGGCCAGACCCATCCTTCCCAACACCAGGGACAGGTCAAAACTTAGTACATAGTGACTCTTGGTGTTTGCATACTGAGGATGCACACACAGCTTGATGCAGCCACACACAAAGGTGGCCATCGGGGGAGAGTAGTGTTGGGTGTGTTTTTGTTCCCCTTTGTCCAGACCTTTATACATGGTGTTCCTTTGATCTCCACATGAAGTAGGTTCAGGAAATAGGCCAGACCTGCGCTATATACAACAACAATGAGAATACCTCACGGTTGATGACCAGGTTTTTACCCACCATGGAGAGTGACCAGTGCTCCCATCTGCCCAGCTTCTGCCTCACTTTAATGACACACTCCTCCCAAGGCTTGGCGCACGTCCCAGTCCCTCCGAACCAAATGCCCAGCACCTTCAGGTGGTCTGTCGTGACGGTGAAGGGAATAGAGGATTAGTTGGCCCAGTTTCCAAAGGGCCTGGCCTCACCCACGCCTGGATTTACCTTGGCCCCCAAGGCCCATTCAAACTCTTAACAGATGCACATGAGTCTGTGCATTGACAGTGGATCCGAGCAGAAAACAGTGTCTTAAACATGTATAGGGAGGCCTTAACCTGTAGGCCCCAGCTGCCAGGAATAGACACTCCTCTCAGGCTGGCATCTTTCCTGATAGACTCAGCAAGTGGCTCCATAAAACACATAAACAAGGCAGGAGAAAGTGGGAAGCCCTGCCTGACTCCACATCTGATTGGAAGGCTTTCTGATTCCCACCCATTAACTGAGACTGCACTGACAATATTGGCGTACATCAGTCAGAGCAATTGCAGATTCCCATCCCATAGTCCATTTTGGAGAGAACCTCTCTCATGTGATACCCTGTCAAAGGTTTTCTCTTGGTCCAGGCTGATGAGGTAGGTGTCCACCCCCTTTCCTGCACGTAGGTGATTGTATCCTTGAGGAGCATGTGGGACTCTCAGCGATCCTCCTGCCCAGTACAGCACAGGTTTGGTCAGGGTGAATCACCAATCCCAGAGCAGACCTGACCTGCTTGGCAATGACCTTTGGCAAGACTTTGTAATCAAATAAACCTGTTGGACTATAACCCAGTGTTCTGGATTTGTGGTGCTGGAAAAGCGCAGCAGTTCAGGCAGCATCCAAAGTGCAGCGAAATCGACGTCTCAGGCAAATGCCCTTCATCAGGAATAAAGGCAGTGAGCCTGAAGCATGGAAAGATGAGCTAGAGGAGGGTGGGGGTGGGGAGAAAGTAGCATAGAGTACAATGGGTGAGTGGGGGAGGGGATGAAGGTGATAGGTCAGGGAGGAGAGGGTGGAGTGGATATGTGGAAAAGGAGATAGGCAGGTCGGACAAGTCCGGACAAGTCATGGGGACAGTGCTGAGCTGGATGTTTGGAACTAGGGTGAGGTGGGGGAAGGGGAAATGAGGAAGTTGTTGAAGTCCACATTGATGCCCTGGGGTTGAAGTGTTCGAGGCAGAAGATGAGGCATTCTTCCTCCAAGCGTCTGGTGGTGAGGAAGCGGCGGGGAAGGAGGCCCAGGACCTCCATGTCCTCGGCAGAGTGGGAGTGGGAGTTGAAATGTTGGGCCACGGGGTGATGTGGTTGATTGGTGTTGTGCCATTTTTGACTCTATTCATCTTGTTTGTGTTAAAGTTACTGGCTACAAACAACAGCTCCTGTTTGGAATTATGTGATTGCTTGCTTGTAATGATTCTCTGCTGCACAATGACAAAATATTGGTCTACAGTGTGTAAAGAGTAGCAGTGACCTAGAGCGGGTGTTTGGATGGGTTGTGGCTGAGGACAGGTAAAGTGTGTGACCTAGTGATGAAACAATGACTGGAATGAGAGAATGGGGTTGTTTTGTAAGGCAGTATCCCAGCATAATGACACTGGTGAGGAGCAACACCAGATAATCAATGCTTCTCCGGGTGCAAGGGATGCTGGTCTTTGGATGTCCAGCGAGTGGCAAGTTGGCCCAGGAATGGTATGTGGTAAGACGGTAGTGGAATCACACAAGAGGGAGCCAGAAGGTATGGTAAGGAGTTAATGAGGCAAGTTTAGTGAACTGCAACAAGAAATCTCACTAAACAATGCAAAAACACTTCGAAAAGCTCATTGCAACTCAGACTTTGGTCAAAAGTATAGGATTCGGCCCCATTTTTCTTTTTTTTTGAAAACCTGCTTTAGTTACTTTCTTTTGATTCACTTTTACATCTGGTCAATAATCTCAGCAAAGTTGGGAACAGTCTGTGTTTTCAATGCATTCACTCATTTAAATATTTTTCATAATTGGCATACACGCTGTTTATTCTTTCCCCCTTGCTTGGTTATGTTCCAGTTTTGAGCTTTCGATTGCCTTATCAGCAAATTATGTTTGCACTCTTTGAAAATGATCCATGCAACCATAACTGTGATTGTAAAGGAGCTTCTGGCAGCCAACTTCTGCAATCTTGGCAAATTTTGCATTGTTTCTAGATCAGTATCTATTCAAGGCCAATAAAAAAATACCTTGGCCTTAGATTTCACACTAACTCTGCCCGTACGTTCAACATGAAAGTCTGCTAATGTTTATTTACTCTTAAGTACATATGAATCCTCATGTAACTCAGTTATAATTTAACTAGCTATTAAATATTATGTTCTGTATGCCAAGACTGAACCTCACTTCTGTCATAGACTTTCTTACACATATCCTTCCCCAACTGGCATTGTTAACTTAAGCTCATGCTAATAAATGGCAATGTATCTAACCAGCTGAAAATGTGTTGCTGGTTAAAGCACAGCAGGTCAGGCAGCATCCAAGGAATAGGAAATTCGACGTTTCGGGCATAAGCCCTTCATCAGGAATGAGGAGAGTGTGCCAAGCAGGCTAAGATAAAAGGTAGGCAGGAGGGACTTGGGGGAGGGGCGATGGAGATGTGATGGGTGGAAGGAGGTCAAGGTGAGGGTGATAGGCCGGGGTGGGGTGGGGAGGAGAGGTCAGGAAGAAGATTGCAGGTTAGGAGGGCGGTGCTGAGTTGAGGGAACCGACTGAGACAAGGTGGAGGGAGGGTAAATGAGGAAACTGGAGAAATGTATCTAACCAAAGCATCTCAGCTTGTTCCGCTGGAAAGAATCACAATAGATACCATGCTTTCAGAAGTAGTATCCAACAATATTTCACTTTGGGTCCCTATTAGAAGGTTGTTATTCATTCACAGGATGTAGGCAACATTTATTGTCTGTCCCTAATTACCCAGGGGGCAGTACAGACTCAACCATATTGCTGTGGGTCTGGAGTCACATGTAGACCAGACCAGGTAAGGATGATTGTTTCCTTGCCTGAAATGAACCAAGTGAGGTTTTTCTACAGTCGACAGTGGATTCATGATCATCATTAAACTCTTACTTCCAATCTTGAATTCTACCATTTTATGCCATTTGAAGTCGGGTTCCCAGAATATTACCTGGGTCTCTGGATTAATAATCTAATGATAGCACCAAAGACCATGCCTTCCTTTCTACATACTGAAACATTGAAGATGCTGAGAGCACTTGGCAGGTAGATGCTGAAAGAATGTTTCCCTGTGTGGGTAAGACGAATGGGAGAGACAGTTTAAAATGATGATGCGGGAAAGGGTTTTCACTCAGAGGATCGTGAGTGTCTGGAATTCTCGTACTCAGAAAGCAATGGTCATTGAATATTTGTAAAGCAGTGGTTGATTCTCGATTAGCAAGGGATCCAAAATTAAAGGGGATTCCCAAGAATGTGGATTAGGGCTACAATCAATTCAATCCTAATCTAATTGAAGCAAACAGAGAATATTGGAGAAACTCATCAGGTCTGACAGCATCCATGGGAAGAGAAACAGAGTTAATGTTTCAGTTCCATATGACTCTCCTTCAGATCTAATTGAATGATGGAACAGGCATGAATGGCTAAATGATCAACAGGGCTATGAATACTGCAGTGAGTAACTCACATCCTGACTCCCCAGAGCCTGTCCATTGTCTACAAGGCACAAGTCAGGAGTATGATGGAATACTCCCCACTTGCCCAGATGGGTGCAGCTCCAATAACACTCAAGAAGCTTGTCACCATTCAGGACAAAGCAGTCCACTTGATTGGCACTACATCCACAAATATATACTCTGTCTACCACACTCAGTAATATTAGTATGTATTACTTACAAGATGCACCACAGAAGTTCACTGAAGATCCTCAGACAGCTCCTTTCAAATCTGTGATGACTTCCATCTCGAAGCACAAGGACAGTAGATACATGGGTTCACCTACCTTCAAGTTCCCCACCAAACCACTCACCATCCTGACATGGAAATATATCACCTCTCCTTCACTATCACTGGATCAGAATCCTGGAATTCCCTCCCTAAGGACATTGGGGTCAACCCACAACAGGTGAGCCAGAGTTGTTCAAGAAGGCAAGAGCAACTTTCTCAAGGGCAACTAGGGATGGGCAATAAATGCTAGCCAGCTAGCGACACCCACATCCAACAAATGAATAAAGAAAACCTGCTCTGAAATGACATGCTCTTTTTATAGAGAAAAGACAATTGTACCTTTGCTTTAGGTTTAGCTACTGAACATGTGCAATGTGAACTATATCAAAGTGATGTTGGTCATGGATTTGGGGACGCTGGTGGTGGACTGGGGTGTACAAAGTTAAAAATTACACAACATCAGGTTATAGTCCAGCAGGTTTATTTGGAAGCACTAGCTTTCAGAGCTCTGCTCCTTCATCAGGTCGTTGTGGAGTAGCTCACACCCTCAATGCAGTATCTGGCCGACATGACACCAATTGTTAAAGTTCACTTGAGAATATAACGTTTTAAAAAGTTTTGCGATTTACATATGAGAGAACTGAAACTAACATGGTCATTCTAAAAGATGAGAGACTTAACAAACAATCCAGGTCTTTTTCCGCATATAATTTCAGTTACGTCACGCTGTAAACTTTTGTCATAAATTCTATGTCTTATAATTTTATACTCTACAACCACCTGATGAAGGAGCAACTCTCCGAAAGCTAGTGCTTCCAAATAAACCTGTTAGACTATAACCTGGTGTTGTCTGATTTTTAACTTTAATGGTGATGTTGGATCACATGAAGTTATTGCTGGTCTATAGGTCTCTAGGTAAGTCATCCTCTTCTGCTCTGTTTTCTATAAAGTTATGTATAATTTACAATAAAATGTAAACCTCATCTTAGTATACATTGGCTCATACGTACATCTTTCTTCTATGGCTCATTCAATGGAGGCACCAAAATTGCAAACACGGGCCAAAATTCTAGTAGTTCAGATACATCTTTCCTTTATAGAGTCATAGAGATTGTACAGCATGGAAACGGACCCTTTGGTCCAACCTGTCCGTGCTGACCAAATAACCCAACCCAATCTAGTCCCACCTACCAGCACCCAGCCCTTATCCTTCCAAATCCTTCCTATTCATATACTCATCCAAGTGCCTTTTAAATGTTGCAATTGTACTGGCCTACACCACTTCCTCGGGCAGCTCATTCCATACACATACCACTGTCTGTGTGAAAAAGTTGCCCTTTAGGTCTCTTTTATATCTTTCCCCTCTCACCCTAAAGCTATGCCCTATAGCTCTGGACTCCACGACTCCACGACTTTTTCTATTTATCCTATCCATGCCCCTATAAGGTCACCCCTCAGCCACTGACCCTTATATTGGAGTATTAATTGTAACTTTCACAAAAATGTTCCGGCCAAGATACCCTAAAAGTTCCATTACAGCTTTGAAGATTTTTAGACATGCCTTCACACCATAATGCAACTACATAGAATCCAACATGTGCACTTATCATGAAATATTGTTGACAGGTTCAAGCTGTGTTTGCTCATGTGATAAATTCAATTTTGCCAAATGTTTGGGACCCAATAATTCTTCATATAAATCTTGAAAATATGCAACATCAACTGCTTGGTTGATTCTGACTTTACCTAGTTTCATGGTTCTGTGTGATTTGGGTTCTACCACAAATGGGTTGCCAATCTGAGCAATCACTTCCATTGGCACGTAGTTTCTCTCAAGCCCTTACACTTCCTTATCAATCTGGATTTTAATAGCCCAGATTCTGAAAGGTATGGGCCAAGCCTTGCAGTATGCTGTCATTGCTTCAGCGACTAACTCGGACACACGTGTTCACACTGATATCAATGCAGATTGAGTGTATGTTTGACGATCTAGATTCATTGTGAAGTTCTCAATCCCCCGGGAGGGGTTTCTCGGTTCTGCAATCGGTCAAATAAACAACAGGAGTACAATCTGTTTCAGCAAGATTTCACACTTTAATTAGTAACAGCCAGGCACAGGTTTGTCCAGCAACACAGAGGTTAAAAGCTTCTGTATTCCTTGGAGAAATTGTGCAACTCACTTGGACAAAGGCAATTTTTATATGTTTCTTAAGAAATAGAAAATGCTAATTGCAGAATACATCCAATAAAGTGTACTAAAATGACATATTGGACAGCAGGTTAACCCAATGATATTTCCTGGGAAACAAAGTTGTTTTCCACCCATTATCTGTTTGCACGTGCATTTCAGGTTAGCTAGGGTGGTTAGCAACGTCCTATCTAGCTTAGTTAATTCCATTCCCTGAAGGGTCCATTGTCTGCTTTATCTTTTGATTCAGTTAGCTCAGCAAGGCAGGAATGCAGCTTTTAGCAGGGTGAGAAGCCATTTTCAGTACAGTGTTAATTTGCAGCCTGAAGCCATTTTATTATGTTACTTTATGTTACTTGCATTGAGAAGCCATTTTGCAGTTAGTAAAAGCATGCATTAAATGATTGCTCCTGACAACAGCCTAAATCCAGATTTTAGTTCCTCAGTTGGACCAGAGGGCCTTTATCTGTGTTGTATCTTCATACTGTTCTTTGAAAATGTTCATTTGTCTAATCAATTGTTGATCAAGCTGCTTAGTCATCTCAAAGTATATTTTCAGTATAAATTTACGACACCAGACTTTATCCATCATTATTGGTTTTCTGACTACCTTGTTTCAGCAGTGGCTAATATCAAGAACTTTCCCTTAAATTGAGTATTGCACTCCATTGATCCAAAAGTTTCAAATGCCTCATTGGCACAGATTTTCAGTTGAACATTTTTGTTTGTTGATGAGATACGGGTGATGCTGACTGGACCAGTATTTATTATCCATCCCTGATTAAGACATAGGAGTAGAAATAGGCCATCCAGCCTTCTAAAGTCTGCTCTGCCCTTCAATGAGGTCATAGCTAAACTAGTTTCTTATTTTTGAATTTTGTTTGAGGGCTTCTTGATGCCCCACTTTGTTGAATGTTGGCTTGATGCCAAGTCACTCTCTCCTCACCTCTGGTGTTCAGTTCTTTTGTCAATATTTGGACCAAGGCTGTATATTGACCGGGAGCTGAGTGGTTCTGGTGGAACTCAAATTGAATGTCAGTGAGCAGGCTATTTCTTTGCAAGTGCCATTTGACAGTGCCATGCTGTCACTTGGAGGTATATCACTGAATTTGGAGAAAGTGAGGACTGCAGATGCTGGAGATCAGAGCTGAAAAATGTGTTGCTGGAAAAGTGCAGCAGGTCAGGAGCATCCAAGGAGCAGGAGAATCAATGTTTTGGGCATAAGCCAAAGAAGGGCTTATGCCCGAAACGTTGATTCTCCTGCTCCTTGGATGCTGCCTGACCTGCTGCGCTTTTCCAGCAACACATTTTTCAGCTCTATCACCGAATTTGCTCTAGAATGTGTCTGTGAGCAATATGCTGCAGTATCAATGAACACAAGCTTTTCCGAACACAACCAAAGAACCCTGGATGCTGGAAATCAGGAACAACATTGGAAATTGCTGGATAGCCAGTGACCCGAAACATTAAGTCAATTTTCTCTCCACAGCTGCTGCCAACTTTGCTGTGTTTTTTCCAACAATTTCTGTTTTAGTTGGAGTTTCTACAAAGGTTTTTGCAACTTGAGTGATTGCTAGTAGCATATTTTGTACATCATGGATTTTCCTGGACTCTGAACTCACTTCAAGATTCTGCAGTCAATCCTAGTAACACTTTTTTTTTCATTTCCATTTGGATTGTGTTTCTTTTCCAGCTTTGACAAGAGCTCAGCCAGCAGTCGCAATATGACCTAACTTTTGTCAAAGCATTTGGCATTCTCCATATGAAATGCTTGTACCATTATAGCTGCCATTATAGCAATAACAAAGCCCCCCCGCAATAGTCTCAACAGTATTCTTCTGATGAATATCCCAGTATAAGCCTTCTAACTATCAACCAAGCTGTTCCAGTCACTTCCACTGGATGAAATACTTGAGCAGTCTTTCTTTCTATCCTTGTGATGTGGGCATCACTGGCTGGGTGAATATATATTGCCCATCCATAACTGACAAGAGAGTATTTAAGAGTTACCAACTATTAAAGAGTTGCTGCAGGTCTGGGGTCAGAAAAAGGCAAGAAAGGGAGATTTAATAAAGCTATCCTGAAGGACATTAGTAAACCGAATCAATCAACAGCACTTATGATTAGACTAGCTTTCAATTCCAGATTTTTTAATTGAATTCAGATTTTAGTCATTTGCTACAATGAAACACAAACATGTGCTCCCAGAATTTTAGCCTGTGCTTATTAGTTTGTGACAAAGGTAAAGTCACTGAAGTTTTACCAGACTCTGGGGCTGGTGGTGGGTTAACCTGATTCTTACAATGCCATCAGGTGAGAGGGAGATGTTGGGAAGTTGCATCCTTGATGGTGACCTCAGTCGATGTGAGAATTGAGCCCAGACAGTTGGTATCACTCTGTATTGTAAAACCAGTCATCCAAGTTCACTAGCCCCCAGGCTTGGGGTATTACCATTATGCTACCACCTCACCTTGATCAGATCTCCCAAGTTAAAGACAATCTTTCACACTAGGTCAAATACAAGGTAAGTAACTTTAACTCGATTACTTCATTCAGCAATCCATGCACAAATCCATCTCATTCAAAGGTGAAATACAATTGTAAATTCTTCAGTGGCAAAATAAACTCACTAACTGATTAGGCCACTTTTGGAATATTGCATTCAATTCAAGTCTCCTTGCTATCGAATTAACATTGTGAAATTTGAAAGGGTTCAGAAAAGATTAATGAGGATGTTGCCAGGATTGGAGGGTTTAAGCTGAATAGGCTGGAGCTATTTTCCCTGGAGCATTGGAGGCTGAGAGGTGACCTTAGAGAAGTTTGTAAAATCATGATGGGCATGGATAGGGTGATTAGCCAAGGCTTTTTCCGAGGGTAGGGAGACCAAAACTAGAGGGCATAGGTTTCAGGTGAGGGAAAAACTTTCAGAGGGACCTAAGGAGCACCTTTTTCATACAGAGGGTGCTGCATTTCTGGAATGAGCTACCAGAGGAAGTCGTGGAACCTGGTACAATTACAACATTTAAAAGGCATCTGGAAGGATACATGAATAGGAAGAGTTTAGAAGGATATGGGCCAAATGCTCACAAATCAGACTAAATTAATTTAGAACATCTGGTCGGCATAGCTAAATTGGATGGAAGGGTCTGTTTCTAGGCTGTAAATCTTTATGATGCAATGACTATTTGATTGGTTTTTTGGTTTCTTGTTTCAAATTTGTTCCTTTCCAATATCTAAAGTGGCTTAGAAATAAAGCATTTTTCCAACTGATAAATATTTTGAAGATTTGGCATTAGTCTTCTGGGAGAAAACAAATCTGTTTGAGTGCCATACACTTCTGGGCCAGAAGAGAATCACTTTCTGGTGCTCAGGAATCATTTTATTCTGAGTCTGGACTTTTTCATTGCGAGATTCACGTTCCTATTGATTCATAAAACATCCATTCTTTTAATCTATGACTGAATGTTTCTCAAGTTCTACCATACACTCCCATGGATGAAGGCATTTAGTCACAAAATAAGGTGTAATGGTAGCTCAGTGAATACTTCACTACAGCTGTCCATAACAGTGGCACTGAAGCAAAATCAATCCAGCCAGTGCAGTCCATGATTCAGTCAGGTGGGCAGTCAGACTTTGAGGCAGCCTATTCAACTGAACACAACCACAGGTATTCAAAAACAATAAAGCTCCGTAGCCCAGTCAATATCACTAACATAAGATTTGGTCCCCGCCAATCTACTCGTAGAAGATGCATCGATATAATAGTAGATGTTCTCTGCACAATGCTTAATGTGTTGGAAATGAACAGTTGTAGCAACTCAAGACTAAGCATCCACAAGACACATAGAACGTAGAAAAGTGCAGCACAGAACAAGCCCTTTGGCCCACAATTTTGTGCCGAGGATTAGTCCTAATGTAAAATAAAGCAACTTAACCTACACACCCTTCAATTCACTGATATTCATGTGCATGTCCAACAGTCACTTAAATGTCTCTACTTTCACCACCACTGGAGAAAAGGCTCTGACTATTGACTCTATCAATGCCTCTCATTACCTTGTATACTTTGATCAGGTCTTTCTCTTCCTTCTTCTTTCCAGTGAGAAAAGTCTGAGCTTATCCAACCTCTCTTCACAAGGCAAGCCTGCAAGTCCAAGCAGCATCCTGGTAAACCTTCTTTGTACCCTCTCCAAAGCCTCTGTATCTTTCCTATAGTAGGGTAACCAGAACTGAAGACAATATTCCAAGTGTGGTCTCACCAGGGACTTGTAGAGCTGCAGCAAAACCTCATGGCTCTTAAACTCGATCCCCCAGTTAATGAAAGCCAAAACACCTTATGCTTTCTAAATAACCCTATCCACTTGGGTGGCAACTTTGAGGGATCTATGTACTTGAATGCTGGATCCCTCTGTTCCTCCACACTGCCAAGAATTCTGTCTTTAATCCCATATTCAGCATTCAAGTTCGACCTTCCAAATACATCACTTTGCATTTATCCAGGTTGAAATCCATCTACCATTTCTCAGACCAGCTCTGCATCCTGTCTGTGTTGCACTACAGACCGCAACAGCCCTCGATATTATCAACGGCACCTCCAACCTTTGTGTCATCAGCAAATTTACTAACCCACCCCTCAACCTCCTCAACCAAGTCATTTATAAAAGCTACAAAGAGCAGAGGCCCAAGAACAGAATCCTGCGGGACCCCACTCAACACTGACCTCCAGGCAGAATACTTGCCATCTACAACCACTCTCTGCCTTCTGTCAGCTAACCAATTCTGAATCCAGATAACCAAATCTCCCTGTATCCCATACTTCCTGACTTTATGAATGAGCCTACCATGGGGAACCATATCAAGTGCCTTGCTGAAGTCCATATACACCACATCCACTACTCGACTTTCATCGACCTGTCTTGTCACCTCCTCAAAGAACTTAATAAGATTTGTGAGGCATGACCTACGCTTCACAAAGCCATACTGACTGCCTTTAATCATGCTATGCTTTTCAAAATAGTCATAAATCCAATTTCCAAAACTTTGCTGACCACAGACATAAAACTGACTGGTCTGTAATTGCCAGGGATTTCCCTATTACCTTCCTTGAAAAGAGGAACAACATTCGCCTCCTTCCAATCCTCTGGTATGACTCCATGGAGAGTGAGGAGGCAAATATCCTTGCCAGCAGCTTAGCAACCTCCTTTTTCGCTTCCTGGAGCAGCCTAGCATAAATCTGGTCTGGCCCTGGGGACTTATCAATCTTAATGTTTGCCAAAATTTCTAGCACATCAACTTCATCAATCTTGATCTGTTCAAACCTGTGTCCCAGCTCCTCAAAGTTATCATTCACAACAAAGTCCCTTTCCTAAGTGAAAACTGAAGCTTCCTCTAACTGAAGGCACTCTATCTGATCAGACACCACGCACAAGTTCCCTACGCTATCCCTGATCGACCCTACCATCTTCCTGATCATTCTCTTATTCCTCATGTATGAATAAAATGCCTTTGGATTCTCCCTAACCCTTCCTGCCAAGCCTTTTTCGTGTCCCCTCCTGGCTCTCCTCAGTCCGTTTCTGAGGTCTTTTCTAACAAACTTGTAATCCTTTAAAGCTGTGCTAGATCCTTGCTTCCTTTTGACGAGAAGCTCCTCTGTTCTTGTCATCCAAGGTTCCTTAATCTTACCCCTTCTTACCTGTCTCAGAGGGACAAATTCATGCATCATTCACAACAACTGCTCCTTATATAGTCTCCACATGTCTGCTATGCCCTTTCTGTGGAACAATTGCTCTCAGTCCATACTTCCCAACTCCTGTCTGATAGCATCATAATTTCCTTTCCCCCAATTAAATATCTTCCCTCTGTAACTGCTCCTTTCCCTCGCCAAGGCTATGGTAAATGTGAGGCAGTTGTGATCACTTTCACCAAAGTGTTCTCACACCACGAGATCTGACACCTGTCCTGGCTCATTGCCGAGCACCAAATCCAAAATGGCCTCTCCCCTCGTTGGTCTGTCTACATACTGACTAAGGAAACCCTCTTGAACACACCTGACAAAAACGGCTCCATCTGACCCATCTGCACTAAGGAGATTAATCCTAATCTAAAATAAAATAACTTAACCCACCCTCTCCTCAATTCACTGCTGCCCATGTGCATATCCAGCAGTCCCTTAAATGTCCCTAATTACTCTGCGTCCACTGCCACTGCTGACAACGAATTCAATGTGCTCACAACTCTCTGCGTAAAGAACCTATATCTGATGTCTCCTCTATAGGAAATGCACCCAACTCTTGCTCCTCCAAGACCATGTTGGAGAACTAGAGCCGGAGGTGGATGAACTTCGGATCATTCCGGCGGCTGAGGCTGTGATAGGTAAGAGTTACAGGGAAGTAATTACGCCTAGGCATGAAGAAAGCTGGATGACTGTTCGTAGGAGGAATAAAAACAGTCAGTGGAGTGATCCCCTGTGGTCGTACCCCTGAAAATCATGTATACCGTCTTGGATACTGTTGGGGGCAGTCGACTTACCAGGGGTATGCAGTGGGGCCCAGGTCTCTGGCACAGAGCCTGTCCCTGTTGCACAGAAGGGAAGGAGGGAAAGGAGGAGAGTATTAGTCATTGGGGACTTAATAGTTAGAGGGTCAGATAGAAGGTTTGTTGGGAACGAATGAGACTCACAGTTGGTGTGTTGCCTCCCAGGTGCCAAGGTCCGTGATGTCTCGGATCGTGTCTTTGGGGTCCTGAAGAGAGAAGCTGATCAGCCCCAAGTCGTGGTCCACAAAGGTACCCACGACATAGGTAGAAAGACAGATAGGGATGTAAGGCAGGATTCAGGGATCTCGGGTGGAAGCTGAGAGCTAGAATGAACAGAGTTGTTATCTCTGGTTTGTTACCCGTGCCATACGATAGCGAGGCAAGGAATAGGGAGAGATATCAGCTGAACACGCAAGGCTGGCGCAGGAGGGAGGGTTTTAGGAATTTGGATAATTGGGGCTCATTCCGGGGTGGGACCTATACAAACAGGATGGTCTTCACTTGAACCAGAGGGGCACTAATATCCTGGGTGGGAAATTTGCTGGTGCTACTCGGGGGGCTTTAAATTAGCTCAGCAGGGGGATGGGAACCGGAGGTGTAGTTCCAATGCGCAGGAGGATGAGAGTAGGGAAGACAGGGACAGGATTTCATGGTCACAGGAATGTGCTGGCAGACAGTAAGCTGATTTGAAGTGTGTCTACTTCAGTGCCAGAAGTATCCGAAATAAAGTAGGTGATCTTGCAGCATGGATAGGTACCTGGGACCCCGATGTTGTGGCCATTTCAGAGACATGGATAGAGCAGGGTGAGGAATGGATGTTACAGGATCCAGGATTTAGATCTTTCATTAAGAACAGGCATGGCAGTAAAAGAGGGGGAGGTGTGGTCTTGTTGGTCAAGGATAGCATAACGGTGACTGAAAGAACTTTTGACAAGGACTCGTCTACTGAAGTAGGGTGTACTGAGGTTAGAAACAGGAGAGGAGAGGTCACACTTCTTGGAGTTTTTTATAGGCCTCCGCAGAGTTCCAGGGAGGTGGAGAAGAGGATTGGCAAAATGATTCTGGGTAGGAGTGATAGGAATAGGGTGGTCATTATAGGGGACTTTACCTTCTCCAATATTGACTGGGAGAAATGCTATAACTCTAGTACGTCGGATGGATCAGTTTTGTCCAATATGTACAGGAGGGTTTCCTGACACAGTATGTCGAAGGGCCGACAAGAGGGGAGGCCACACTGAATCTGGTGCTTGGTAATGAACCAGGCCAGGTGTTTGATTTAGTTGTAGGTGAGCACTTTGGAGAGAGTGACCATTAATTCAGTTACATTTAGTTTAGCGATGGAAAGGGATAGGTACATGCCACAGGTCAAGAGGTATCGATGGGACAAGGGCAATTATAATGCGATCACGCAAAAATTAGGATGCATAGAATGGGGTAGCAAAATGCAGGGGATGCAAACAATGGAAATGTGGAGCTGGTTTAAGGAACAGGCATTGCATGTCCTTGATAGGTATGTCCCTGTCAGGCATGGAGGAAGTGATAAGGTAAGGGAACCATGATTTACTACAGAAATTGCATCTCTTGTTAAGAGGAAGAAGGAGGCTTATATGTTGATGAGACAAGTTGGTTCAGATGAGGCGATGGAGAGTTACAGATCAGCTAGGAAGGATTTAAAGGGAGACTTAAGAAGAGCAAAGAGAGGACACGAGCAGTCTTTAGCAAATAGAATAAAGGAGAACCCTAAAGCTTTCTCTAGGTATGTGAGGAATAAAAGGATGACTAGGGTAGGAATAGGGCCAGTCAAAGACAGAAGTGGGAAGTTGAGTGTGGACCCTGTGGAGATTGGAGAGGTGCTAACTGAACGTTTCTCATCAGTTTTCACTCAGGAAAAGGAGAATATTGTAGAGGAGAAGAATGAGATACAAGGTATTAGACTAGAAAGAATCTAGGTTAGTTATGAGCAGGTGTTATCAATTTTAAAAGGAGTGAAAGTAAAGCCCCTGGGCTGGATGGGATTTATCTGAGGATTCTCTGGGAAGCTAGGGAAGAGATAGCAGAGCCTTTGGTTTTGATATTTGAGTCGTTATTGTTTACAGGTTTAGTACCAGAGGACTGGAGGATTGCAAATGTTGTGCCCTTGTTCAAGAAGGGCAGTAGAGATGACTCAAGTAATTATAGACCAGTGAGCCTTACTTCTGTTGTAAGAAAGGTTTTGGAAAGGACTATAAGAGATAGGATTTATAATCATCTAGCAAGCAACAATTTGATTTCAGATAGTCAGCATGGTTTCGTCAAGGGCAGGTCATGTCTCACAAACCTCATTGAGTTTTTTGAGAAGGTGATCAGGCATGTGGATGAGGGTAGGGCAGTTGACATGGTGTACATGGACTTCAGTAAAGCCTTTGATAATGTTTTGTTTGGTAGGCTACTGGAGAAAATGCAGAGGCATAGGATTGAGGGGGATTTAGCAGTTTGGATTAGAAACTGGTTTTCTGGAAGAAGGCAGCAAGTGGTGGTTGATGGAAAATATTCAGCCTGGTCCGTTTACTAGTGGTGTGCCACAAGGATCTGTTTTGGGATCACTGCTGTTTGTCATTTTTATAAATGACTTAGATGCAAGCATAGATGGATTAGTAAATTTGCATATGACACTAAAGTCGATGGAGTAGAGGACAGTTTGGATGAATGTTACTGGTTGCAGGGGGACTTGTATAAACTGCAGAATTGGGCTGCAAGGTGGCAAATGGAGTTCAATACAGAAAAATGTGAGGTGATTCACATTGGTAAAAGTAACAGGAAGGCAGAGTATTGGGTCAATGGAAAGATTCTTGGTAGTGTGGATGAGCAGAAGGATTTGGGAGTCCATGTACATAGATCCCTGAAAGTTGCCACCCAGGTGAATAGTGCTGTTAAAAAGGCATACGTTGTGTTAGATTTCACTCATAGAAGGATTGAGTTCCGGAACCGCAATATCATGCTGCAACTATACAAAACGCTGGTGTGGCCACACTTGGAATATTGTGTACAGTTCTGGTCACCATATTTCGAGAAGGATATGGAAGCATTGGAAAAGCTGCAGAGGAGATTTACCAGGATGTTGCCTGGTCTGGAGGGAAAGTCTTATGAGGAAAGGCTGAGAGACTTGGGTCTGTTCTCATTGGGAAGAAGAAGGCTTAGAGGGGATTTGATAGAGACATACAAGATGATCACAGGATTAGATAGGGTAGACAGTGAAAGTCTTTTTCCTAGGATGATGACGTCAGCTTGTACGAGGGGGCACAACTACAAATTGATGGGTGATAGATTTAAGACAGATGTCAGAGGCAGGTTCTTTACTCAGAGAGTGGTAAGGACATGGAATGCCCTACCTGTCAATGTAGTTAACTCAGCCTCATTATAGAGATTTAAACAATACTTGGGTAAGCACATGGATGATGATGGGATAGTGTAGGGGGATGAGCTAAGAATAGTTCACAGGTCGGCGCAACATCGAGGGCCAAAGGGCCTGTTCGGTGCTGTATTGTTGTATGTTATATGTTCTATGTTCTATACCTTCCTCCTAACACCTTAAAACTGTGACCCCCTCATAGCAGTCAATCCTGCCTTGGGGAAAAGTCTCTGCTATTGAATCTATAGGATGTGGGCCATCAGCAGTCGCAGAAATGTTTTCAGCCACAATCTGTTACCTCCTGGCCCAGCATATCTCTATTCTGCTGATAAACACCAAGCTAGGAGACCAACCCTAATTCAGTGAAGAGTGAATGAGGGCATGCCAGAAGCAGCATTAGGTACAGCTAAAAGTGAAGTATTAACCTGGTGAAGCTACAAAAAAGGATTACTTGCATGTCAATCAGCATAACAATTGACAGCACTAAGCAATCTCACAACTGATGGGTCAGATCAAGAGCAGGACTAGGGCTGGAACTTCCAATGAGTAACTAACCTCCTGACTCCTCAAAACAGTCCACCTTCTACATGGCACAAGTCAGGAGTGTGTCAGAATACTCTCCACTTTCCTGGATGAGCACAGCTCCAGTAATACTCAAGATGCTTGAGAACATCCAACAATAACCGTCCTGTTTAATTGGCGCTCCATCTAATAACTTGAGCATCAACTCACCCCAACAGTCATGGGCTGTGCTAGCAGTGTACGCTGTCTACAGAGTGCACTGCAGTAACTCACCAAATCAAATGACCCATGACGTCTGCAACCAGTTGGATAAGGGCACAAGATACACATGGACTACCAACTACACATTCCCCAACAAATGGCATACTATCCTGTCTTGCAACTATACTGCCATTCATTCGTTGCTGTTGGATTAAAATCCTGTATCTTCCTCCTGAATAGCACTGTGGGGATACCAGAACTATTTGAACAGTCGCAGTTCAAGATCACCACCGCCATTTCAATATCAGTTAGCAATGGGCAACAAATGCTAGACTGATGAGAAATGCCCTCATCCCATGACTGATTTTTTTTAAAACAAAGATAGCTCTGGGGAATGGCTTTTACTTTTTTTAATTGTCACTATTACCATTTGCTACAAATGTTTTTCCACCATAGTCCCATTTTATCACCAACATAAGAGTCATAGTCATGGAGATGTACAGCACGGAAACAGACCCTTCAGCCCAACTTATCCATGCTGACCAGATATCCTAACCCAATCTAGTTCTATCTACCAGCACATGGCCCATATCCCTCCAAACCCTTCCTCTTCATATACCCATCCAAATGCCTCTTAAATGTACCAGCCTCCACCACTTCCTCTGGCAGCTCATTCCATACACGTATCACCCTCTGCATGAAAAAGGTGCCCTTAGATCTCTTATATATCTTTCCCCTCTCATCCTAAAACTATGCCCTCTAGTCCTGGACTCTCCCAACCCAGGGAAAAGACATTGTCTATTTACCCTATCCATGTCCTTCGTGATTTTATAAACCTCAATAAGGTCACCCCTCAGCCTCCAACGCTCGAGGGAAAACAGCCCTAGCCTATTTAACCTCTCTCTATAGCTCAAAGCCTTCAACCCTGGCAACATCTACCACAAATCATGGTGTTGTGGTAATGTCACTGATTTTGTAATCCAGTAGTTCAAGATATTTGGTGGAGCTTACATTAAATCGATTAATAAGTTCAATTGGATAATGAACACTGAGAGTAGAGAAACAGCGTCTGTGATGGTGCTATGAAAATATTATCAATTGTTTTGATACCTCATCTGGTTCTCTAATGATCAGTTAAGCAAAAGAAAATCTGCTTTCCCTACCTTACATGAAGGTCTGGCCTTCATGTGACTGCAGACCTACAGCAATGTGTTTGATTCTTAATTATCCTCCAGAAACTACAGAGCAAACTATTCATTTGTTCAGAAAAGTCAAAATGGATTAAAGCTGTGTGGACTGCCTGACATTAAGTGAGAGACAAGAAACATAACAACAGATCCAAGCAACAACCCTCCTGAAAGGACGATTGGGAGAGCTATCACACAAACTAAACAGCAAAAGCTTGACATGGTCACTGTTGTAAAGTCATACATTACAACATTCCAGGCATGACCATCCCTGGGACAGGTGGCACAATGGTATACATTCAGAAGGGAGTTGACATGGCAGTTGTCAATAATGACACTGAACTCTCTGAAAGCACAAAGCATCCTGGCTAGGGGCCCTCCTGCTGATGACAACCTACCACCCCTCAGCTGATGAACCAGTGCTCCTCCATGTTGAACATCAACTGGAAAAAAACATTGATAGTGATATCATCAAGGGGGATACTGCAGCACAAATATTTACCAAACTGGCTGAAGTCTGAAGGTCACATCTGCTAAACTGAACCTGTGGGAGGAGATGAGCGAACAGAGGGGAGATATTCATCCTTACAAATCTACCTGTGACAGGTACATAGGTGGCAGTGACTACCACATAGTCCTTTTATTGGCCAAGTCCCAAATTCACACTGATGATATCCTCCATTGATACCACCTACATGCTAAATGGCATAGACTTAGAACACATCCTGTAAGTTCAAACTTTGATACTATCAGGAGAAGAATTGTATTCAACTACAATATGCAATCTTGTATGAAGAGCAGGGACAGGGATTAAATCCATGCTATTGGCATTACTGTGCACCATCCTCACAACAACATAGTTAACTGGCTCCTTCCATGTGTTAGGTTATGCCCCTCTCTAATGTTACCATCTTGCCAGGAAGTCAACCTTTGGGGTAGCATGGTGGCTCACAGCACCAGGGACCTGGGTTCAATTCCCACCTTGGGCGACTGTGTGGAGCTTGCACATTCTCCTCGAGTACTCCGGATGCTCCGGTTTCCTCCCACAGTCCAAAGATGTGCAGGTCAGGTGAATTGGCCAGGCTAAATTGCCCACAGTGTTAGGTGCATTAGTCAGGGATAAATATAGAGTAGGGGAATGAGTCTGGGTGACTCTTCAGAAGATCGGTGTGGACTTGTTGGGCCAAAGGCTTGTTTCCACACTGTAAGGAATCTAATCTACACCCCATCTGATCTGAATCTAATGACGACTTAAGAAAGGCATGATCAGAACATCACCCGGCACACCTCAAACTGTGCTGCCAATTTAGTGAAGCTGTAACACAGAACCATGTATATGCAAAGCAGCAGAAAAGCATGCAATAGACAAAACAGAGCGGTCCCACAACCAACGACTCAAAACAAAGTTCTGCAGACCTGCCACATCCAGCTATGAATCATCATAGACAATTAAACAATTAAGAGAAGGAGGATCCCTTGCCTCAACAATGGAGGGGGTTGGGGGGTGTGGGGGATGGTGGGGTAGCCTTTCACTTTGTGGCAAAGACAAGGCTAAAGCTACAACATACTCCTTCAGGAGGTCGTTAGGGTGGTGTCCAACCATCAGCTCACCATGACCTTCTCAGGGGCAACTAGAGATGGGTAATAAATACTGGCCCAGTCAGCAATGTTCATGTCCCACCAATGAATACAAAACATCTTCAGCTGCATCACCAAAGGCCTTCCCTCCATCATAAAGTCAGCAGTGAGGATGTTCATGGTGATTGCATGATAGTCAGCATCAGTCACGACTCCTCAGATACTAAAACAGTCCATGCTCATATGCAGCAGGTTACAGGTAATGTTCACGTTCAGGCTGATAAGTGCCAAGTGATGATCTGCCACACAAGTGCTTGGCAATTCTCATCTTCAACAAGAGAGAATCCAACCATCTACCATGGATGTTCAGTCGCATCTGAATCTCCTACTCTTTGCAACTTTTGGGTTTATCATTGACCTGTTACAGAGCTGACCAGCCATATAAATACTATGGCTACAAGAACAGAGAAATTCCAGAAATGTAGCTCACCTCCCTTCTCGCCATTGCTGCCCATTATCTATCCAGGATGGGATGATCTCCACTTGGCTGGTCCAACCATGCTCAAGAAGCTTGACACCATTCAGGATAAAGCAGTTCACTTGATTGGTAGCCTATCCATCATTTCATATACCGATTCCCTTACCAATAAAGCACAATCACAGCAGTGACTCTCCAAGGCTCCATGAACAGTACCCTTCAAATTCATAACCATCTCATTGCATAGGAACACCACCACCTCAAGATTGCCCTCCAAGTCCAATCTGTGCTTCCATGGAAACATATTACCATTCCTTTACTGTCATTGAGTCAAAATTCTGGATCTCCCTTCCTAACAGCACCATAGATGTGCCTTTACTAAACATGGACTCCAACTGAAAATATGACTCAACACCGTCTTCTCAAAGAGAAAGTGAGGACTGCAGATGCTGGAGATCAGAGTCAAGGCTAGAGTGGTCCTGAAAAAGCACAGCAGGTCAAACAGCATCTGAGAAGCAGGAAAATCAATGTTTTGGGCAGGAGTCCTTCATCATACTGATGAAGGGCTCCTGCCAAAACATCGATTTTCCTGCTCCTCGGATGCTACCTGGCCTGCTGTGCTTTTCCAGCACCACTCTAACCTTGACCACCATCTTCTCAAGGACTATCAGACATGGATAACAAAGTTGAGTTGCTCAATTAGAAGTTTGGTCTCTAATTCTTTTTTAAAAAAATTGTTCATACCATGTGAACATCGCTGATAGGGCTCATTTACTGCTCACAGGGTGGTTAAGAGACAACAACAATGCAGTGGATCTGGAGACGCAGATAGGCCAGACCAGATAAGAATGGCAAATTTCCTTCCATAAAGGGTTTATTTTGCTGTCAATTGTTATAAAATCACTCCTACATCAACTTTACAGTTTTGCCAGATTTTGGCCAAATTCCAATTTCACCAATTGTCCATGATTTGAATGTAAGTCCTCAGCATCTCAGCTTGGTATCTGTGGATCATGAGCCTAGTGACATTACTGCTACACTACCAGGTCCCCTCTCTTTCCAAATCCTTACATTAGACATATTTCCTAAAAATGAACTAATGTAGTCAACTGTCCTGGGATAGGTCAGACAGGTAGAAGTTACAACAACACAAGTCCATGAATCACATAAACTGTTGGATGTTAAATGACTTAAGACATATGTGCATTGTTTACATCTAAGGGGAAATTATCCTTAGAAACCTTGCTGCACACCAAAGTCACTTGGCAAAGGGAGAAAAGGAAGGATTAAATTATTAACTATTTTCTCACTCTTCAATGTTGAAACATGGCACGTGGGAACAAAAAGGCAATCAGCATGGCATGCTGCATCATAAATTCTCTAAGGCTGAGAAGCAATAACTTCCACTTGGACAGTAAACTTTCCCAAGTTGTTTGACAGGAGCATTATCAGACAAACTTTGACAATGAGCAGACTGATGTCCAAAAGCTCAGACAAAAAGCTAGATTTCTCACATGGAATTGGAAAAAAATTTCACTTTCAACTTCCAGCCTGCCCTCTCTCTCCTTCACTTGATCTATCTTTGAGTCCTCCCTTCCCTTCCTTGATGTCTCTGTTTTCACTTTTTGGCATAGGTTGGCCACCAAAATCTACAACATAACCAACGACTCCCACAGTTACCTTGACTATACCGTCTCATATCTTGCTTCCTGTAAAGACTCTATTCCATTTTCTCAGTTTCTCCACCTTCAACACATCTGTTCTGATGATGCCAACATCTACAGGGGCACCTTTGAAATATCCACCTTCCTCCTCAACCAAGGATTGTCTATGATTGATGGGACCCTCAGCCGCGTCCATTCCATCTCCTGCACTTTGGCCCTCATCCTTTCACTTCCCTTCCACAACAGCAAGAGGATCATCTCATCCTCACTGACCATAACCCCAGCATTCACGTTCACAGGATCATTAGCTACCATTTCCAACACCTCCAGTGGAATATCACCAGCAGGAACAAATACCCTCCCCCTCTCTTGTCAGATTTCCACAGGGACTGTTACCTCTGGGTCACCCAGCTCCCCTCCTCCTCCACTTCCAACTCTACCTCAAACCCTTACAGTACCTTCCTTTACAATTGCAGAAGTCATAACACCTGCCTGTTTACTTCCTCCTTCCTCAATGTCCAGGCACACCTTCCAGGTGAAGCAGTAATGTACTTACACTTCACTCGATCTAGTCTACTGCATTCACTGCTTACAGTGTGGGTTCCTCTAAACTGGGAAGATGAAATTCAGACTGGATGACTGTTATGTTCTGTCTGCAAAAAAGACCCTGAGCTTCCAGTTGCCCACAACTTCAACACACCACCCTGTCCCCTGGCCAACATTTCTGCCTCAGGATTGTTGCAGTGCTCCAGCACAGCTCAGCGCAAGCTGGATGAGCAGCAGCTTATTTTCCACTTGGGGACCCTGCGGCCTTCTGGACTCAATATCAAGTTTAATCATTTTAGGGCCTAAGCATGTCCTTATACCAATGGCCACAGACCAGGTGTTGTCATCACATGTCAAAAGTGAGGACTGCAGATGCTGGAAACCAGAGTTTAGATCAGAGTGGTGCTGGAAAACTATAGCAGGTCAGGCAGCATCCGAGGAACAAGAAAATCAATGTTTCAGGCAAAAGCCCTTCTATTCTGGATGAAGGGCTTTTGCCCGAAACGTTGATTTTCCTGCTTTCTTGTCATCACATGGGCTGCTACCACAAACAACCCAATGCCAGCCAGTAATGGTCCCCATTAGCAGCTACTGTATCCCCTAGGCTTACCTTTATACATTCTCTGTCAGCTCAATGATTGTTCTATCCCTCTCTAGGCTCCACCTTCAGCAGTTGTTTACTCCCGCTACTTACATTCCCACCACTCCCCAATCCCAAATATACAGTTACAGCTCTGCTTTCTCTCTACCTATACTGCCAGGCCTGCTGAATTTCTCCAGTTTTTGTTTCTGATTTAGTGAGGTATCTTGAAAGAAGAAAGAGAGCTAAAGAGATGGAAAGGTTTCAAGTTTGAGGGAATTCTAGGTCTTGTGGGTCAAGGCAGCTGTGATGGAAGTCTTGTTCTATAGAGTTGTGTGAGTGAAATCTTACAGTGTGATTATACTTACAAATGTTTCCAAGTCATGAGATTTGTTCTCCAGACTTAGCTGACCATATACAGTATAGGGGACAGCTCTTTTTTCACAAACATGAGAGGTGGGTGTCACTGCCAGACTCCAGACCCACAGCAATGTGGTTGACTCTCACCTGAATCAGGGATGGACAATAAATGCTAGCTTGTCCAGTGATGCCCACAAACTGTGAATGAACGATAAAAAGGATATAATGTGGTCTAGAGCAGAACCCAAGTGGTGTATTAGCAATCAGCTTGTTTCTTTTACAAGTGCTGGTTGATAGCACTGTCAATGACACCCTCCAAGGGTTTGCTGATGAATGGGTAGCCTGACAGGACTGGGTTGAATCTGTCCTTCTTGTTGCATACAGGGTATACCTGGGTCATCCTTCACATTGTCAGGTAGATGCCAGTGTCATAGCTGTACTGAAACAACTTGGCTCTGGGGAGTGGCAAGTTCTGAAGCATAGATCCTCAGTACTATTGCCAGAATGTTGTGAAAGTCCATCTGACAATGTGAGAAACTGAGTTCAGAACTACAACTATCCACAACAAAAGTAGGGACTCCTACTGTTACCTTGACTACATTTCCACACACACTGCTTCTTGTACGGACACCATTCCACTCTCCCAGTTTCTCCATCTGTCATATCTATTCTGATGATGCAAGGTTCCATCATGGTGCTTCAGCCACATCTTCCTTTATCCTCAACTGAGGATTCCCACCCAACATAGTTGACTGGCTCCTCCAACATTTTTGATCTCTTTCGCAGAGTTCTGCAGTTACCTCTCTTCCACGGCAATAATATTCCTCCTGGTTTCACCTTTCACCGCACCAGCCTCCTTACTGAAAGGATTATGCCATGCCGTTTCCACCACCTCCAACTTGATGCAATCACTGAACACAAATTCCCCACCCTTCTCTTTCAGCATTTCAACATCCAATGTCAACTCCTCAGACACTTCTAATAGCAAGTGAAATAATCAAAGACAATATGAGGATGTAACAGTGATATTCAGCAGTTGTATACTAGAATCATTGAATAGTGAAAGAGAAGTCTGTACCAGAGAGAAGTATACAGTATGTCATGCAATTTAGCTGTAAATAAAGGGGTTTTGCTGAAATCTAGCCCAACACTAACTATAGTCAATATTAGGTAAAGGAAGTCATTCAGTTGTGTTAAACCTAGACTGGTTCCAGTAGAAGGGCTGCCATTACCTATATTCCTACATTCAAGAATAGTTTTGACAGACATGGGGGGGTTAATGTTTATCAGGGAGGTGGAGAGGGAGGGAGAAAATTGGAAAGCGGAGTTGAGGCCACAGTTTGATTAGTGATGATCAAATCAAATGGTCGGGTTAGTTGTCCAGGTAAGAGACTGCTAGGCTTCATATATATGGAGGCCTCAGTTGAATCATCTGGTAACAAAAGACTGTATTCTGACAGTAACAATGAACTTGGAAATTATTTTCATAAATGTTCATGTACCATTTTAACACTATTAGTGCAAATATTTCCACAACAGGAAGAAGCAATCTGGGACTGCAAAACAACACAGTTAACCAATACAGAGTGGTTCAACAACTTAAAGGAAATTGCCCTACTCTGTTAAGGAGGTATAGCTGCGTATACTATGATCTGTTCCTATCTTAAGTCTAACTTTTGATCCTGAAAACAGCCAAAATCCAATTTGTTGAGCATGAAAATGATAGTTGTTTCTCTCCTAGATGGACAGCCAAGAGCAGGAAGTGACTTTTTGTTCAAATTCAATAAATCATTTAAAGTTGTTTTGAATCTATAATTAAATTGGTTTTCTGAAGACTCTGGAGTAGAGTACTAAAAAGGATACAACTATCATAGGTCCTACCAGACCACTCTCCTGATAGAAAGTTGAATGTTTGTGGTGGTTTTATCTGAGGGTCATCAGGCCTCAGGTGAGGGGAGAAGTTAAGGAGTCATTCATGGTAACTTCAGCCAGTGCAGGAAGTAAATACACACTATCCCAAATTAATTGTCTATCCAACTGAGCTAGTCACACCCCCACCCCTCACCCATCCCTGGGAATATTATAGCTGTGGGGCATATGAAAGGTTTTGCACCTACGCCACCTCTAATGTTGGTTTTGCTAATTTGGATGACAGACTGTGACATAGAATGCATCACTCTTGTGTTGATGTGGCAGCAATGTTGGATTTGATCGATTCCTTTGAGTCATAGCATCTAACTTTAAATAGATGCTTGTGTTAGTTGGCGGTTAATTGCTGTTAATGAGGAAAGTTTGTCAATTAGCAGGTATCTTGCCAGGAATCAGATTCTCAGCCCATCAGCTTTCTCAATAATAGGCAACATAGATGTAGCTTTTTCTTTATTCACGCCTTTCTGTAGGTGCTGGGGATACTGTGCAATGGTGTGGATACAATGGGTGGTGAGGGTAGATTGTGGCTGTCGATCTCCATTTTTTGATATTTTTCATCAACAGATCAGGGTGACACAGTTCTGGAGCAGGTATGGACTTGAATCCAGGCCTCCTGGTTCTGAGATACTGCTAGACCACAATCGTTCCTGTGACATAGATGCAAATATTTTCCAACCAACCTATACAGCAATGTTACTACACACCTCTGGAGGAGGTGGAACTTGAACATAGGCCTTCTGGCTCAAAGGTAAGGACACTACCACTTCATCTTGCAAAGTAGATATAATCTTCCATTATTTGCAATATTTGTTCTCACTCTATTTGGGGTGATGTTGCTATCTGGATTCCAATCTCATTTTTAGATTAGATTACTTAGAGTGTGGAAACAGGCCCTTCGGCCCAACAAGTCCAGACCAACTGTCCGAAGAGCAACCCACCCAGTCCCATTCCCCTACATTTACCACTTCACCTAACACTACGGGCAATTTAGCACAACCAATTCACCTAACCTGCACATCTTTGGACTGTGGGAGGAAACCCACGCAGACATGGGGAGAATGTTAACTGCACAAAGACAGTTGCCTGAAGTGGGAATTGAACCCAGGTCACTGGCGCTGTGAGGCAGCAATGCTAACTACTGTGTCACTATGCCACCTTAAATCAATGACATGTGAAAAATGGCCAAGAGTAAATAAATATTTTGTTGTAAGCAGTCCAGAATCATTTGTCATGCCAACCCTTTGAATGATGCATGAGCAATTCGAGAACACTTGAGTGTGTGTGAGAAGCAAACAGAAAGGTAAGGGCAACATGGGCACCACGGTCTGCCAAGCAAAGTCAATGCCTGGCATAATGAGAAACTCAACTCACATAATCAGCATACATTCAATGCAGATGGGATGTGTAACATGTTCGCATGTGTGATCTGTGACACAGAGTAATTTAGTGCTCACATGGTTTTCAGATCTCAGTTGAGTGCTCAAGGATTTTGGCTGTAGGTTGAGACTGGGACAAAGGTAGCAAGAGCTCTGCTCCAACAAGGGCAGATGGCACGTCACTTATTTTGATCAACTACTGAGCGACATTGGCAGAGTATGAGGAGCAGATTGCAAACAGCCTGCTCTGTTGGCTTGAAAGACTATTTGTAACTAGATGGCTGTGCAATTTTGGGGACCCTGCATAAGTATAAAATCACTGAGCAAAAACTAATGATTAAAACCTGACTTGATTCAACATTTTGCTTTGAAATTTGATGTTCTTGATGACAGTGGAATAATAGAATCCTGCAGCAGGAAGCCATTCAGTCACTTGTGCCTGTGCCAACTCTTTCAATCGAATATCCAATTCAGTCTCACACCTGAACATTTTCCCTAGCAAATCTGCGAAGGGCTTGTGCTCAAAGCGTCAACTGTCTGGCTGCTTGGATGCTGCCTGACCTGCTGTGCTTTTCTAGCACCACCCTTTAAGAACTCTGACTTCTCCAGCATCTGCAGTCCTCACTTTCTCCTACTCAAACACACAGCCACATTGCTTTTCAAACAATCGAAAATTAATTGACTACTATAAACGACATTTATTTTGCAGTGCCAGTGCAGTGTACGAATCCTGGGTGTGCGTGGGATTTTCATTTCTAACGTGTTAATATAAATTGGAGTACTTTGTGGATTTTCACTCATAGAACAGGAATGCACAATGTCCTGAGATTCCATAACAATGACAGACTTCCTTCTTTCTTGTGGGAGAAAGTAGCCCAAAACTAGAAACAAAAGGACCCAGGCATTTGAGAGAGACTTACCTGCGAATGTACACCTCCATGGTGTTGGTCGTTTCAGGAAAGGCCACTACTCAGTGTTACAATCGCAGCTGATGTTATTATTGATCAACTGAAATTCGAGTGTGAATTCTGGTCTGATTGATGATATTTTGTATTTTTTCAATTAATTTAATTATTTCACTGAACCATAAGCACACAAAAGGCTGCAGATTTGTTTTGGATGAGTTAATTACACAAAATATTTTCTCAAAGAAAAACAAACCAAGCTGCCTAGTTTGAAATATTTCAAAACACACATCATAACAAAATTGCGTCTCTTCCCCAAAGCCATCACTTTACACGTAATCAAAAATCAGAGATATTTTTCTTCCCTAAATATTTGTGGGTTTGACTTAATGCTTCATCTAAACTTCTGTCCGGTAGACCAGAAAGCCTTTTCCTTGAATGCTCACACACCTGAAGAAAGTAGACTTTCTCAGTTTTGAATAACCAATGTAAATTTCTAAGCAAACTCCCCTAAAGATTTCACAAACTACATTCCTTTAATAAGGTAACTTATACCCTCAACCATTCTGAGCAATCTCGTTTTTTTTTCTAAGACAGACTATACTTGCTTCTGTCCAGTCAGATACTCTTCGAATTGAAGCCAAAAGTTTTCTAACTATTTTTTTACAAAAAGCTTGTTCATCCTAGATTCTGCTACAACTAATTGGTTTAACATTTTCGCTTTTGGATTATAAACTCCCATACTGTAAGCAAACTTCCAATAACACCACAGGGATCCTTGTTGTCGAAGCTGTACTGATTATAAAGTCTTGTTCTGAAACGACTGACCAAATTAATTTTTAAACCCCTTCTCAAAAATAGAATAACATTTATATGCCATCAGGTTGAAATTATTAGATTTCTTACAGTGTGGAAACAGGCCCTTCGACCCAGCAAGTCCACACCGACCCACATACCACCCAGACCCATACATTTACCCTTCACTTAACACTGTGGGCAATTCACCTAACCTGCACATTTTTGGATTGTGGGAGGAAACCCACGCAGACACGGGGAGAATGTGCAAACTCCACACAGAGAGTCGCCTAAGGCAGGAATTGAACACGGGTCTCTGGCGCTGTGAGGCAGCAGTGCTAACCACTGTGCCACCGTGCCACCCTTATGCTATATAACGCTAACCAAAATACATTAATATCTATAACTCACACACCTTTCATCACATGAGGCTATGGCTAGCAACAGGATTAATTGAAGGTGAATCATCATACCTAGCCCTCCTTCTCACATCCCATTACCCCTCATCCCAAAATCTTTCCAATTCACTAACAATAGATAATGGTGGTGAATGCTTCTTATTTCCCATCTCCCATCACCTCAACCTTATCTGTGGCCCAATTTTCCTTTCCAGATTCCCCAGAGATGCAACCTGGCCAGGCAAAGGACAACGACTAAGAAGACAGTTATAGTGGCAACAGGACTTTGGTTGACTTACAATTTCCATTCAACAGCTCACATGCGAATATTGAATTAAATTTGGAGATATGTGAGACATTGGGCAAAGGTGTCCCACAGCTGGGATGGAGAGGTGGGTGGTGAGGGTACCAGCTCACCAGAGGTCACATTTGAGTTCTGCTGCAGACGACTCAGATGAGGGCAGTAATGATCCAGGCTGCAGAGAATGGCAGATGGATGGGCAAATATGAATGCTGGGTGAACCCTGCTAGAAAATCTACGTTGAATTTTCAGAAGCATGGAGCAGTCTAGCACCATCTTGACACAAGACTCAGCAAAGAAGCTGCAGCACATACTTTCCAGTATGGAACCAGCAGGCAAATGGATGCAACATACGGTGGCTCAGCAGTTAGCACTGTTGCCTCACAGCACCAGGGAAAAAGTGAGGACTGCAGATGCTGGAGATCAGAGCTGAAAAATGTGTTGCTGGAAAAGCATAGCAGGTCAGGCAGCATCAAAGGAACAGGAGAATCGATGTTTCGGGCATGAGCCTTCCTGAAAAAGGGCTTATGCCCGGAACGTCTATTCTCCTGCTCCTTTGATGCTGCTTGACCTGCTGCGCTTTTCCAGCAACACATTTTTCAGCTCACAGCACCAGGGACCTGGGTTTGATTCCAGTCTTGGGCAACTGTCTGTGTGGAGTTTGCACACTCTCCCCTGTGTCTGTGTGGGTTTCCTCTGGGTGCTCTGGTTCCTCCCACAGTCCAAAGATGTGCAGGTTAGGTAGATTGGCCATGCTCTGGTGTTCAGGGATGTGTAGGTTAGATGCATCAGTTCGGTACGTATAGGGGAATGGGCCTGGGTGGCTTATTCTTTGGAGGGTTGGTATGGACTTGTGCCAAAGGGGACTGTGGGGACTCTATTATTCACATGTTGCTTCTTTGTGGTGGAATGGAGTGAGGGCTGATGTTTCCTGCAAGGCCAACAGTTATTGTCTATCATTTATTGCACTGGCGAAGTGATAGTAACCCACGTTCTTGATCAGTTGCAGCCCGCCAGGTGTAGATGCACGTACATGCTGCTGGGAAATGAGTGTCAGGGACAGGGCCAGCAATAGAGATCCAGTTTTGGATGGATTGTGGCTTGGAGGGGGATGCACGAAGTATCATCTGTTGGCCGATGCTTCATTTCCACTTCAACAGAGAGAGATTTGACCAAAAGTCAGAATGCTGCAATGGAAGCTGTCGCACAAACACCAAGAAAGCTGGAGAAATTCAACAGTGCTGACAGGTGACGAGAAAAGCAGAGTTAACATTTTGAGTACACCATGACTCGTCTTCCATTATGGATCCTGAATGGCCCCAATTGGTGGTTATGCTGAGGACATTACAATTGTAACCAGGGTGTTACACATTGACCTACATGTGGTGCAGACTATGCTCCACACATCATTGATTCACTGCGGGACGAGAATTCCTTTCAGTTTTCTTTCGGTGCTCGAGTTGAAATGAGATGCACAGTGTCAATAGCCCTGTGCACCATGAAGTTGTATGCAATCCTTCCAAACCCTCATGCTTGTCTGCCGTTAAAATGGAGGTGTCTTCAAGGGTAAACCGAAACAGATATTTTCAATCAAGCCATCCCAGTATAGACCTGTGCAATAGGTGGAACTTAAACTCAGGGCATTAACACCACATCTCAGGGTAAACCAGGAAATATTTTGTAATCTACTTGTTCAGACATTTTAACACACACACACACGCGCAAAAAACATAAATTGTTGGAACCGTTCATCAGGTCTGGCAGAATCTCTGGTGAGAAATTAGAGTTAACGTTTCGGGTCGAGTAACCGTTCCTCAGAATTGTTGGTAGCTCAAAAGATACTTTCAGGGCAGGTGGGACATGAACTCAAGCTTCATGGTTCCAAGGCATGGACATTACCACTGGAGCAAACCACAAGATATTTTTGAATTATTGTTATTGTACACCTCTGAGGCAGGTGGGATGTGAACCTGGGTCTGCTGGCTCGGTAATGGGGCACCATCACGCCATTAAAAAAAGCTCTCAGGGTAAAGCAGACTAGCTCCAGACTTGGTTGAGAGAACAGGTAATGCTCATTGGAGGCCTGTGTTCAAGTCAATCTGCTCCAGAGATGTGTCATTACTTGCCTGAATACATTGGTTAAAACAATGTACAGATGAGGTAAATTTGAGGATTTTTATGATACAGTGGTAATGTCCCTGCCTCTGAGTTGCAAGACCTGAGTTCAAGTCTCACCACCTATGTGTTGTAGAGAATGGAAACAGGCCCTTCAGTCCAACTTGTCCATGCTGACCAGATATCCTAAATTAACCTAGTCCCATTTGTCAGCTCTTGGCCCATATTCCTCTAAAACCTTCCTATCGATATACCCATTCAGATGCCTTTGAAATGGTGTAATTGTACCCACCTCTACCACTTCCTCTGGCAGCTCATTCCATATGCATACCACCCTCGGTGTTCTAATTTATCTGAACAGTTTGATTAAAAAAGTGAGAGTTGGGTACTTCCTCAGTGTTCACTGCTGTTGCCGGGGGAAGAATTGAGAATGGAAATTAGTGTTAAACCATAGATTACAATCAAATTTTTGTAAGTTGCTGAAAGTCTTTTGCTTCCTGACACAACATTGGTCTATAAAAAGTGTACACCCTGCTGCTTTTCTCTCAGAGCAGAGAATCATTTGAACATACTGAATGAGGAACCTCCCTTATCCAACAGTGCAATGCAAATGATTAAATGTGGCTAACATCTTCAGATCATTCTACAGCCTGAACCTGCCCCACTATTCAATTAGATCATGGATGATCTGATCATGGCCTCATTTCTACTTAGCGAAAGTGAGGACTGCAGATGCTGGAGATTAGAGTCAAAACTGGAGTGGTGCTGGAAAAGCACAGCAGGAAAATTGATGTTTCAGGCAGGAGCCTCTCATCAGGAATGAGGCTGGAAGCCTCAGGAGTGGAGAGATAAATGGGAGGGGATGGGGCTGGGGAGAAGGTAGCTGAGAGTGAAATAGGTGGATGGAAGAAGGGGTAAGGGTGATGGGTTGGAGAGGAGGGTGGAGCGGATTAAGTGGGAAGGAAGATTAACAGGTGGGACAGATCATGAGGATGGAAGGTTGGAACTGGGGTAAGGTGGGGGGAGGGGAAATGAGGAAACTGGTGAAGTCCACATTAATGCCTTGGGGTTGAAGGGTTCCAAGGTGGAAGATGAGGCTTTCTTCCTCCAGGCGTCAGATGGTTAGGGAGTGGCGATAGAGAAGGCCCAGGACCTGCATGTCCTCAGCAGAGTGGGAAAGGGTGTTGAAATGTTCGGCTATGGGGCAGTGGGGTTAAATGATGCGGGTGTCCCGGAGATGTTAGGGCGGCACGGTGGCACAGTGGTTAGCACTGCTGCCTCACAGCGCCAGAGACCTGGGTTCAATTCCCGCCTCAGGCGACTGACTGTGTGGAGTTTGCATGTTCTCCCCGTGTCTGCGTGGGTTTCCTCTGGGTGCTCCGGTTTCCTCCCACAGTCCAAAGATGTGCGGGTCAGGTGAATTGGCCATGCTAAATTGCCCGTAGTGTTAGGTAAGGGGTAAATGTAGGGGTATAGGTGGGTTGCGCTTCGGCGGGTCGGTGTGGACTTGTTGGGCCGAAGGGCCTGTTTCCACACTGTAAGTCTAATCTAATCTAAAAAGTGCTCTGCGAGAAGGTATCCAGTCTCTCCTGTGTAAAGGAGATCTCGTCGGGAGCAACAGATGCAATAAATGACATTTGTGAAAGTGTAGGTGAAACTTTGATGGATGTGGAAGGCTCCTTTGGAGGAGCCTTCTCTCAATTCTACTTCCCTGTTCAATGCCCCCTTCCCCATAACCTCCCCCACCTCCCAAAATCCAGCACAAGCCCTACTCTGAGCTCAGCACCATTCTGACTTTACGTATGTTGCTGTTCCTTCACTGTCGCTCTGTCAAAATCTGAAGATTGTATGTAGCAGCCTGTTGGATGCTAAAACACAGATAGATTGTGATCTTGGCCAAACAGCAATAGTACATTGGCCAAGTAAAACTCTGATATCACACACCCACAGACTAGACACAGCAGGTGGGTGCTGATACAGGAGCATAATGTAAATGGGAACAGTTGTCCTGGATTGACATCCCCCGAACAAATTATTCATTAAACAAAGGGGGTTCCATGCAGAAAGGCACCAGATCCTGCTGACAACAGTCGTGTGCTATCCAAATGATTGATTCAGTTTCAAACTATAAATTGTACCTCCCCAACAATTTCAGAAAGTTCCAGATAACCATCTAAAAGATATAACAACAAGGTTCATCTGCACACCTCGCTCTCAGAACCCCTCTTGGAATAATCTAAAGCCTTTGGAGGAGACCGTCATGGCAAGAGGCAGAGACCAACTGACCATGTGGACTGAGAGAGAAGAAGAAGGCAGCTTCACAGAGTCAATGCCAGAGAGAGAGAGAGCAATTATGCAAATCTACAAGAGAAGTTTTGTAAACTTAAGGGGCAAGATAGGATTAGAGACAACAGGTTATTGTAACTTTGATCCTAATAAAGTTTGGGACGGTTTTGCATTGATATTGGTTTGTATTTGTATTGACTTGACCACCTCAATATTGTGGTACTCCCGGGAAAATTTGTTCATGACATTCTGGTCGGAGTTGTCTCAGGAGAAACTAAACAACATATAGACATCCCTATTGACTGCAGTGGCTCAAGACTGCAGCTCAGAAGCACGGTGACCAAGTGGTTAGCACTGTTGCCTCACACCAGCAGAGACCCAGGTTCAATCCCAGCCTCGGGTGACTGTCTGTGTGGAGTTTGCATGTTCTCCCTGTATCTGTGTGGGTTTCTTCCAGGTGTTCCTGGTTTCCTCCCACAATCCAAAGATGTGCAGGTTAGGTGGATTGGCGAAGCCCAATTGCCTGTAGTGTTAAGGGATGTACAGGGTAGGTGCATTAGGCAGGGGTAAATGTGGAATGGGGGGTGGATGACTCTTTGGAGGGTTTGTGTGGACCTGTTGGACCGAAGGACCTGTTTTCACACAGTAGGGATTCTATGATTCTAAGCATTTACTTGAGGCTGGGCAATGAATGCTGTCCGAGGTAGTAATCCTCACGTCCTGTGAATGATTTGGACTTTGAAATCAGAATTCATAAGAGGCCAAATAATTGTTCGAACTAGTGATGACCTTTTGCCAAATTTACAAAGTCTAAGGAGAAATCCGAAGCATTTTGGAGAAAGCTGGTCAGACTGAAGTCGAAGCAGAAACCAAGATGATGAATGGACAAATCCTGAGAAGAAAATGACAACTTTATCACAGGAGACTGATGGAACATATTTACTTTTCAAGGTATAAACATTCTAAAGACACACATGACAAGCCAACATGAAGAATAGGCCATGCTGCACGTACCTAAAGCCAGTGCAGTTGCTTTGGAATTTGGCGGCACGGTGGCACAGTGGTTAGCACTGCTGCCTCACAGCACCAGGGACCTGGGTTCAATTCCCGCCTCAGGCGACTGACTGTGTGGAGTTTGCACGTTCTCCCCGTGTCTGCGTGGGTTTCCTCCGGGTGCTCCGGTTTCCTCCGACAGTCCAAAGATGTGTGGGTCAGGTGAATTGGCCATGCTAAATTGCCTGTAGTGTTAGGTAAGGGGTACGGGTGGGTTGCGCTTCGGCGGGTCGGTGTGGACTTGTTGGGCCGAAGGGCCTGTTTCCACACTGTAAGTAATCTAATCTAATCTAAAAGGCTTCACAAGTACAAGGAGAAAGTGAGGACTGCAGATGCTGGAGATCAGTTTTTTTAGGACTGCAGATGCATTCCTAATGAAGGGCTCATGCCCGAAACGTCGATTCTCCTGCTCCATGGGTGCTGCCTGACCTGCTGCGCTTTTCCAGCAACACATTTTCAGTTCACAAGTACAAGCACAGCTTTGGCAAAACTAAATCAATGATCGGTGGGGAGGGATCATTACTGACAAGTATTCCAGAGACACACATAATACACCAGAGACAAAATATAACCTTCTTCAGTCAAGGATCACTGGACCCAAAATGTTAACTCTGCTTTCTCTCCACAGATGCTGCCCGATCTGTTGAGATCTTCCAACAATTTCTGCTTTTGTTTGATTTCCAGCTTCTTTATTGTTTTTTTGATTTACCAGTACTCAGTTCCATACGTAAATGATGGCAGAATTCCCATAAAATTGGAATTAAAAGCCTAACAATGATTGTGAAACCATTGTGGTTTGTTTGCAAAATCCTATTGGTCACTTTAGAGAGGGATATCTTTATCTGGTCTACCAGATGTGACTCTAGACCCAGGCAATGTGGTTGACTCTTAATTTCCCTCTGAAATGGGCGAGGAAGCCATTCAGTTCTAACCATCATTACAAAGTCTGAAAAGGGAATGAAATCAGATGGACTACCTGTCATTGACCAAGGAACCTGAAATGAAAGCTGCAAGCACAAGCCTGTCAATGCTGCAAAAGCCATATCACAGGCATATGAAGGCACAGCCTGATATAGTCATAATCAGAGAATCATAGCTTATAGCTTTGTCAGGTGTGTCCAGGAAGGATTCCTGACTCAATATGTACATAGGCCAACTGGAGGGGAGGCCATATTGGATTTCATGCTTGGCAAAGAACCAGGCCAGGTGTCAGAGCTGTCTGTGGGAGAGCATTTCGGTGATAGTGGTCGCAACTCTATGGTCATTTACTAGTCATGGAGAGGAATAGGAGCAGATGGTATAGGTAAGTATTTAATTGGGGGAGGGGGAATTGCAATGCAATTAGGCAGGAACTGGGGTGCCTAAATTGGGTGCCAGATGTTCTCAGGGAAATGCATGACAGAAATATGGAGGTTATTTAGGGAGCACTTGCAGATAGTGCTGGTCAGGTTTGTCCCACTGAGGCAAGGAAGGGATGCTAGGGTAAAGAAACCTTGAATATCAAGGGATGTGAAACATCTAGTCAAGGGAAGACGGGAGCTTAGTTAAGGTTGAGGAGGCAAAGAATCAGACAGGGTTCTAGATAGATACAAGGTAGCCAAGAAAGAACTGAAGAATGGACTTCGGAGAGCTAGAAGGGGGCATGAAATAGCCTTAGCAGGTAGGATTAAGGAAAACCCCAAGGCATTCTACAGTTATGTAAGGAACAAGAGTATAGTCAGATTGAGGGTGGGGTCAATCAAAGATAATGGAGGGAACTTGTGCATTAAGTCAAAGGAAGTAGGGGAGGTCCTTATTGAATACGTTACTTCAGCAGTCACTACTGAGAGGGACCTTGACGTTTGTGAGGACAGCATGAAACAGACTATTATGCTAGAACAGGTTGATGTTAAGAAGGAGGATATGCTGAGAATTTTGAAAATTGTAAGGACAGATAAAGTCTCTGGGCCAGACGGAATATAACCAAAGTTACTACAGGAAGCGAGGAAAGTGATTGCTGTGCCTTTGGAGATGATCTTTGTATCCTCACTGTCCACTGGAGTAGGGTCAGATGACTGGAGGGTGGTAAATGTTATTTCCTTGTTCAAGAAAGGGAATAGGCATAATCCTGGGAATTACAGACCAGCCAGTCTTACGTCTATGGTGGGCAAATTATTGGAGAAGATTCTAAGAAACAGGATTTATGATTACTTGGAAAATCATAGTCTGATTAGAGATAGTTAGCACGGCTTTATGAGGGGCAGGTCTTGCCTCACAGGCCTTATTGAATTGTTTGAGGAACTGACAAAACACATTGATGAAGGGAGAGCAGTGGATGTGGTGTACATGGATTTTAGCAAGGCATTTGATAAGGTTCCCCATGGTAGGTTCATTCAGAAAGTAAGGAGGCATGGGACACTGGGAAAGTGGCTGTTTGGATACAGAATTGGCTGGCTAGAGAAGCCAGAGTATGGTAGGAGATGGAAAGCATTCAACCTGGGGCTCGGTGACCAGTAGTGTTCCGCAAGGATCTGTTCTGGGACCTCTGGTCTTTGTGATTTTTATAAATGACTTGGATGAGGAAATGGAAGGATGGGTCAGTAAATTTGCTGATAACACAAAGGTTGGTAGAGTGGTGGATAGTGTGGAAGGCTGTTGTAGGTTGCAATGGGACATTGACAGGATGCAGAACTGGGCTGATAAGTGGCAGATGGAGTTCAACCTGGAAAAGTGTGAAGTGATTTGTTTTGGAACGTCGAATTTGAATACAGAATACAGGGTTAAAGCCAGGATTCTTGGCAGTATGGAAGATTAAAGGGATCTTGGGGTCCATGTCCATAGGTCCTTCAAAGTTGCCACCCAAGTTGAGAGGGCTGTTAAGAAGCCATATGGTGTATTGGCTTTTATTAGCAGGGGGATTGAGTTGAAGACCGACAAAGTTATGTTGTAGCTCTATAGGGCCCTAGTTAGACCCCTTAGAATATTGTGTTCAGTCCTGGATGCCTCATTATAGGAAGAATGTGGAAGCTTTTAGAGGGGGTGCAGAGGAGATTTACCAGGATGCTACCTGGATTAGAGGGTATATCTTATGAAGAAAGGTTGTGGGAGCTAGGGCTTTTCTCATTGGAGTGAAGAAGGATGAGAGGTGACTTAATAGAGGTATACATGATGATGAGAGGCATAGATAGAGTGAATAGTCAGAGACTTTTTCCCAGGGCGGAAATGGCTATCACAAGGTGGCATAATTTTAAGGTGATAGCAGGAAAGTTTAAGGGTGATTCAGAGATCGGTTCTTTGCACAGAGAGTTGTGGGTGCGTGGAATGCACTGCCAACAGTGGCAGTACAGTTATATACACAGTGACATTTATGCCACTTTTGGACAGGGACATGGATGATAGTAAAGTGAAGGATATATTGGTCAATTTGATCTTAGAGTAGGATAAAAGGTCAGCACAACACCAAGGGTTGAAGGGCCTGTACTGTGCTCTACTGTTCTATGTTATGTGTTCTATGTTGTATGTGTTGTAGTTAATTCTCCCCCCACACACATCACAGGAGGACTTAGTTATACAAATTACCTTGGTGTTTATTCAAACAACCTCAGTCTTTGACTGGCTGAGTAGAATTCTGTCTGACACTTTTTTTGCACATCTGGTTGACTTCCTCCATCATCAATCTGATTCTTACAGAAATCATCATTTATACATATACATTGTTTACATTTCATTCCCGTGAAATAAAAGTAAATCTCCTGTCCTATGTCTTTCCCTTATCCTGTCTACAGGAATCTGTTTATGTTCTGCATTCTGCTCTCAAGGCTGATGTATGCCTGAAGGTGTACAAGGTTCCTTGGCACTCATTTTTGTAGATATCATCTCTTTGGGTGTTCAGCATTCATGCCTGTTAAAATGGCCCTGACTGTATTAGCTTGTCTTACTCCTTTTGGAACCCCTTTTTGTAAAAACTGATTTAATTTCCACTTCACACACAATCGCCTGTGAATTCCATCACCATCCCCAATTATATACTGTGGGGTGATGCCCTTGGAGTTCTCAACATTGACTCAGGACCTCACAAAATCTCCTAGCATCATGTCAACTATGGTCAAGGAAACCTTGTGCTGATGGCCACATACTGAGACTCTCTCCTCCCTTGCCTGATGAATGAATGTTCCTCCATGTCATAGACACTGAGGGTGATAAGGGCACAGAATGTACTCTGGGTAGGGGACTTCAATATCCATCACTCAAAGAGTGGTTTGCAGCACCATCACTGACTGAGCTGGTCGGATCCTAAAGGACATCGTTGCTCAATAGGGTCTGCAGCAGATAGCGAGAGAGCCAATAAGAGGGAATCGCATACTTAACCTCATCCTCACAACCTGCCTGCCACAGACTTATCTGTCCATGACATCATTGGTAAGAGTGACCAATGCTTGGTCCTTAAGGAGACAAAGCCCCATCTTCACATTGACAATCATGTTGTGAGGCACTATCACCGTGCTAAATGAGACAGACTTCGAATGGATCTAGGTCTCATGACTGGGCATCCATGAGGCTCTGTGCACCATCAGCAGCAGCAGTACTGTACTCCAGCACAATCTGCAACCTCATAGTCTGCCATTCCCCCACTCAACAATTACCATCAAACCAGAGGATTAATCCTGGTTGAATGAAGAGTAAAGAATGGCGTGTGAGGAGCAGCACCAAGCATACATAAAAATGAAATGATGACATGGTGAAATTACAAAATAAAAAAGCATACACAGTAAATGATAGACAGGACTGAGTGGCTCTAGAAGTAATAGATGAGATATAAGTTTCATTCACAATGTCTGAGAATCTAACTTAATTCACACCTTGTTGCTGTCATGTACCTATTGCTTCTTGTTTTTGTAAAAGTCAATCATGGGCAGTCACTTACCATTGCAAACCAATTAGCTCCTTAGACATTATCAAATGAAAGACAATTAGTGGCATCATCCTTCCACCCACAAGGAACACACAAATTTTTCCCAGTTGTTTTCCTTTCGAGTATTTATCCAATTCTGTTTTGCAAGATACAAGAACAAAAAACAAAGAACAATATAGCACAGGATCGGCCCTCCAAGCCTGCATTGTTACCATTGAAACCCTCTCAGAAAGTGCAAAACAGCAATTGACTGTGAAAAAATGGGCCTCCATTTGTCAATTAAGTTAAATCTATGCCTTTTAATTACCAACCCATGCACCAATGGAAATAATTACTAACTACTCTTCTGAAACCTCACTTAATTTTGAGCACTTCCTACGAACCCTGCCGTAAGAAAGTCAATACCAGTTTCTCTGAAGTCCTTAATCCCTGAGATTTTTCTATTAATCTTCCCAAATATCCTCCAACACTACCGTCTCATTAGTGTAAAGAAAAGACTGCTGTGAATTAGAACAAACTTTGGTGTGGCAATTATTCCAAATTAATGGTTCGCAAACTGCTTTCTTAAAGTATTTGTTGGAAAGGCCACACAGTGGCAGTAGATGATAAGGAGTATCAGTCAAAGCCTATAGATTTAAGGAGAATTAAAAGGCAGGAGCTGTCTTTGTGAAACACTTGTGGAAACAATCACCTAACAACAAACTTTGGTGGTACTCCGTCCCACTGGGTACCTTGTCAAAGTAGTTTTCTGCAAGCTTTCAGGTTATGAGTGGACACATTGAGTAGTGCAACTGTATTTATTGACACAGTATACATAAAAATGTTAAAATATGCATTTGAGGGGTCATAAATTCAGTTCCTATGAGGTAAGAAATGACCCAAAACAAGCAAAGAATTCTTTTTTGTTACCTCAGATGAAGAACAAAGATCAAAGAAAATTTACAGCCCAGAAACAGGCCCTTCGGCCCTCCAAGCCTGAGCTGATCCAAATCCACTGTCTAAAGCTATTGCCCAATTCCTAAGCATCTGTACCGCTCTGCTCCCCACCTACTCATGCATCTGCCCAAACGCACCTTAAATGAATCTATCATGCCTACCTCTACTATCTCTGCTGTCAACCCGTTCCAGGCACCCACCACCCTCTGTGTAAAGTACTTTCCACATGTACCCCCTTAAACTTTTCACCCCTCACCTTGAATGTGTGACATCTCGTTAATGAATCCCTCATCCTGGAAAAAAGCTTATCTCTATCCACTCTTTCATGATTTTGTAGACCTCAATCAGGTCCCCCCTCAATCTCCTTTTTTCCAATGAACACAAACCTAACCTACTCAACTTCTCTTCATAGCTAGCACCTTCCATACCAGGCAACATCCTCGTAAACCTTCTCTGCACCCTCTCCAAAGCACCCACATCCTTTTGGTAATGTGGTGACCAGAATTGTACACAGTATTCTAAATGCAACTGAACAAAGTCTTGTACAATTTTAACATGGCTTGCCAGGTCTTATACTCAATACCTTGCCCGATGAAGGCAAGCATTCCATATACCTTCTTGAACACTATTTCCATCTGTACAGCCACTGTCAGGGTACAATGGACCTGAACTCCCAGATCTCTCTGCTCATCAACTTTTCCCAAGGCTCTTCCATTTACAGCATAGTTCACTTTAGAATTAGACTTCCCAAAATGCATTGCTTCACATTTGCCTGGATTGAACTCCATCTGCCACTTCTCCAACCAACTCTTCAGTCTATCTATATTCTCCTGTATTCTTTGACAGTCCCATATGTTTTCTGCTACTCCACCAATCTTCATGTCATCTGCAAACTTGCTGATCAAACTAACAGTGCCCTCTTCCAGATCATTTATGTATATTACAAACAACAGTGGGCCCAACACTGACCCCCGTGGAAGCACTGGTCACCCTTCTCCATTTCAAGAAACTCCCTTCAACTATTACTGTCTGTCTCCTGTTGCTCAACCAGTTCTTTATCCACCTAGCTAGAACACACCCCGCATACCATGTGACTTCACTTTCTCCGTTAGTTTACTATGGGGAATCTTATCAAAAGCCTTACTAAAGTCCATATATGACATCTACAGCCCTTCCTTCATCTATCAATTTGGTCACTTTCTCAAAGAACTCTATTAAGTTCGTAAGGCATGATCTCCCCCGCAAAAAAAAACAATGTTGCCTATCACTATCAAGTCCATTCTTTTCCAAAAATAAATAGATTTTATCCCTCAGTAAGTCTCCAGCAACTTTCCCACCACTAACGTCAGGCTTACTAGTCTGTATTTATCTGGAATATCCCTACTACCCTTCTTGTAGAGGGGGACAACATGAGCAACCCTCCAGTCCTCCGTTACTTCACCTGTGTTTAAGGATGCTACAAAGATATCTGTCAGGGCCCCAGTTATTTCCTTTCTCACCTCCCTCAGCAACCTGGGATAGATCCCATCTGGTCCTGAGGATTTGTCCACTTTAATATCCTTTAGCCTGCCCAACACATCTTCATTCCTTGTGTCAACATGATCCAGAATAAACAAACATCTGTCTCTAATCTCAACATTCGTCATGTCCCTCTCCTCAGTGAACACTGATGCAAAGTAATCATTGAGAATCTCACCCATTTTCTCAGGTTCAACACACAACCTTCCTTCCTTATCCTTTAGTGGACCAACCCTTTCTCTAGTTACCCTCTTGCTTCTTATATATGAATAAAAGTCCTTGGGATTCTTCTTAATTCTGCTCGCTAATGTTATTTCATGACCACTTTTAACCCGCTTGATTTCTCATTTAAGATTGGTCCTACTCTCCCAATATTCCTCCAGGGCCCGTTCTGTTCTTAGCTGCCTGGGCCTTATGCATGCTTCCCTTTTCCTCTTGGCTAGTTGCATGATTTCTCCTGTCATCCACAGTTCACAAATCTTGCCTTTGCTATCTCTTGTTTTCAAAGGGACATGCCTATCTTGCACTATCTTTAACCTATCTTTGAAAGCCTCCCACATATCAAATGTGGACTTCCTTTCAAATAGCTGCTCCCAATCCACATTTCCCAGCTCCTGCCGAATTTTGACATAATTGGCTTTGGCCCAATTTAGTAGTCTTCCTTTAGGATCACTCTCATCTTTGTCTACAAGTATTCTAAAACTTACAGAATTGTGGTCACTATTCCCAAAGAAATCCCCCACTGCAACTTCTACCACCTGGCCTGGCTCATTCCTCAACACCAGGTCTAATGAGGACTATTGGCATACTGCTCTAGAAAATGTTCCTTGGCACTCCTTACAAATTCTGCCCTATCCTGATCTCTGACACTAAGTGTATCCCAGTCAATGTTGGGAAAATTAAAATCTCCCATCACCACCTCCCTGTTCCTTCTACATCTTTTCATAATCTGTTTACCTATTTGTTCTTCCACCTCGAGCTCACTGTTGGGAGGCCTGCAGTACAGCCCCAACAATGTAACTGCACCCTTCTTACTTCTCAGCTCTCCCCATAATGCCTCATTGCTCAAGCCCTCCATAATGTCCTCCTTTAGCACAGCCATGATATCATCCCTGACCAGCAATGTAACTCCTCTCCCCCTTTTACTTCCCTCCCTGTCCTGTCTGAAAACATCTATATCCTGGAACATTTACTTGCCAATCATGCCCTTCCTTCAACCAAGTCTCTGTGATTGCAATGACATCATACTTCCAGGCACCAATCCAATCCCAAAGTTCATCTGCCTTACCCACAATACTCCTTGCATTAAAGTAATGCACTTCAGGCTGCCAGTTCTTTTACGTTCATCTGTTCTCTGCCTACTCCTCCCCTTGGTAATGCTAACTTCATGATCCTTAGAGTCTCTAGTTTCCACCTCACTGTCTACCTGACTTCTCTTCTGGTTCCCAGCCCCATGCCACATTAGTTTAAACCTCCCCAACACCAGTAGCAAAAACTCTCCCAAGGACATTAGTTCCAGTCTGGTTCAGGTGTACACCATCCAACTTGTGATAGTCCCACCTTCCCCAGAAGCGGTCCCAATGTCCCACAAACCTGAACCCCTCCCTCCAACACCATCCCCCAAGCCACGTGTTCATCCTGCCTACTCTTTCATTTCTACCCTGGCTAGAACATGGCACTGGTAGCAATCCCAAGATCAATACTTTTGAGGTCCTCCTCTTTAGTTTCTTTCCTAGCACCCTGAATTCTGCTTTCAGGACCACATCTCATTTTTTATTTATATAATTGGTGTCTATATGCAACACGACAACTACCTGTTCACCCTCCCCTGTCAGAAAGCTCTGCAGCCGATCGGTGACATCCCTGATCCGAGCACCTGAGGCAACATACCATCCAGGAGTCTCATTTTCAGCCTCAGAACCAAATTGTAAATCGAATAAAATGAAACACACTGAATAATGTACGTTTTTGAACAACTACCCTCCATAGTTTTCTCTTTCTCCCTTAATAGTTTCCTTAGAAAACTTCCTTGACAGCATGGAATCTATTTTGGGTGCACTCCGGGTTTAAATCTGGCCCTGTGCTGATGGCTGCAGTCAGAGAGCAGAGAGCACTAGAGTTGTACAGCACAGAAACAGACCTTTTGGACCAACTCGACTCATGTGATCCAGAGCTGGGTTCAGGCCCAATTATTAGCAGGTGATGCCTTCCCCAGTCGGAAAGCTCACCAACTTGCATTTTGCAGTCCCCTGGGTGAAGAACAGGCTGGCAGGAAGCAATGGCAGCTCCTGCAGATCACTAAGAATCAGCAGCTGTAGGAGAGGGAAGATTAGATTCCCTACAGTGTGGAAACAGGCCCTTCGGCCCAACAAGTCCACACCAATCCTCTGAAGAGTAACCCGCCCAGAACCATTTCCCTCTGACTAATGCACCTAGCTCTTTGGGCATGGCCAATTTACTTAAACTGCACATCCTTGGACTGTGGGAGGAAACCAGAACACCCGAAGGAAACCCACGCAGACACAAGAAGAATGTGCAAACTCCATACAGTCAGTCGCCCGAGGCTGGAATTGAACCTGGGTCCCTGGTGCTGTGAGGCTGCAGCACTAACCACTGAGCCAGCATGCTGCCTCAAGATGGAAAAGGATCAGATTTACAACTTTTATGCCCAGAAAAACCAGTGGAAAAACAGGGTCGTTTTATTTTAGTGCATTTTTAAACAAAATCTGGTTGAAATGAGAAAGAACAATTTTAAAAACAGTGTTTAAAAGTACTGAAGCATGTTTTGAATAGCAAGTATAGTCTGTTATAACGCCATGATTGTGTTCTCATGTGACCTCGTGTTATAGAACATCGTGCAACAGAAATGATGGGGCCTACAGGAAAAACCGGCTTGGGGCAGACCACCAATAATATCAGTAAAATTCAAAACAAAAATAGTAGCTGGCTCCACACAAATGATAGGAGAAAGTGAGGACTGCAGATACTGGAGATCAGAGCTGAACATGTGTTGCTGGAAAAGCGCAGCAGGTCAGGCAGCATCCAAGGAGCAGGAGAATCGATGTTTTGGGCATGAGCCTGAAGAAGGGCTTATGCCCGAAACGTCGATTCTCCTGCTCCTGGGATGCTGCCTGACCTGCTGCGCTTTTCCAGCAACACATTTTCAGCTCCACACAAATAATAGTCGAGAGTGTGATGCTGGAAAAGCACAGCAGGTCAGGGAGCATCCAAGGAGCAGGAGAATAGACATTTTGGGCGTACATCCTTCATCAGGAATGACTGATGAAGGGCTTATGCCTGAAATATCAATTCTCCTGCTCCTCGAATGTTGTCTGTCCTGCTGTGCCCTCCCAGCACCACATTCTCGACTCTAATCTCCAGCATCTGCAGTCCTCAGTTTCTCCTCACACAAATGATAGCACAATGTTAGTAAATTTTTAAATAATATATTTTAACGAAATAATGATTTAAAGGGTTTCTGACTTTGCCGAGTTACAGTACTGTAACTAGATAGGGGCTGAGGGTCATCATCAGCATCATCATTACTTTCAGGTGCAGTTCTGGGTTCAGAGTTACAACAAAAGAAAATATTTAGTCCAGAAGTGGATGGTTGTGGTTCATTGTCCTCAGGCTCTATCTTGGGAGTCGGCTTAAAAAAGGCATCTAGCTCTTGCTGCTTTGCAATCTTTCTTCTATCATGAAGAAGCTGTTCACAAGGTGCCAGATAAGACTTTATGCCACAAACTGCTACCCTGCTATGTTCTGCATTGCAGTTATTGTCTTCCAAGAGCTGCAACTACTTTTCAACTTCCCTCAGGACAGAAAACAAAAGAGAAATGGAAAGTTCTCGTGCTGCTGCATCTTGGACCTCGTCGTTTTCATCTTGAGCGTCACTTCCCCCCACAGCAACAAGTGACTGCCAATCAGCTGTGGAGAGGTCTTCACAATGGGAGTCCAGCAGCTCCGAAACATCCTTAGTCAACAATTCTTCAAATCCAACTTGCTTTGCAAGAGTGCCACAATGTTCTTTGATTACTGGAAGCTCCTCTGATGGTTCAAATCAGGAAGTAAATCTGGGAGGAGCTTCCACCAAACTGTATGCCAGCAGTCCTTACTGACTTCACCCCAGGCCTCCACAATGACGTCAGTATCATTGTTAATATTAAAGCTCTTCCAACACTGACGAACACTGTCCTTGTCATGCCCCTCAGTAGCTGCAATTAGCTTCCTGAAATGCGCCTTAAATTATAAGTTTTAAATGCTGTCAATGGCCCCTGGTCCATCAGTTGAATGAGAGAGGTTGTGTTCAGAGGTAGAAATAGCACTTTGATGTTTTCAGAAAGCTCACCAATGATGGGACAAATGGTACATTGTCCAGAATGAAGAGACTTGAAATCCAAATCTTTTCTCCTGCAATCGTTTCTAAGATCACCCTTGAAAACATCAACAATAAGGTCAGAAAACATTTGCCCCGTCATCCAACCTCTTTTGCTTGATCTGAAATAAACACCGAGAGTGGACTTAAGGGAATGGATGGTGGGTTAGCAGAGTGGTACACCAACACAAGCTTAAGCTTTAAGTCTCCAGCAGCATCAGCACCACAGTCATACAATCCTTCATGACCTGAAAAACTAGAGCATATACTTCATTCTGACAGATGCAGGGTCTGGATGGCATTCACTTCCAGTACAAACCTGTCAGGTCCAAATTGAAGATTTGATTTCTCAATCAATGTTTTCACCACAGGAGGAAATGACAGCACATATTCCCCTCCTGCACTGGCAGCTTCACCTCATAACTTCATGTTATGAGAAGTGTAGTGGTTCTTGAATTAAGCAATCCAACCACCACATGCACTGGAGGCAGGCACATCAGCAAGATTTTCAGCTTTTTTACTTAGGTCCTCATAAATTGATTTCTGTTTTATGGTGGGAAAGATGGTCGCAGATCACTTTTCCGATTGATCTCCTATCCCCACACTTGGAAGCCAGTCCATCTCCTCAAGTTGCTTTGTTCACAATCTCACAGAATCACACAATAACCAACTAGAGTTTGCATTTTAAAAAAATCATTCCCCAATTCACCAATCACATTAGAGCCAAATCATATTGACAAAATGTGTGCTATAGAGACATAGAGTCATAGAAATGTATAGCACAGAAACAGATCCTTCAGTCCAACTTGTCCATGCTAACCAGATATCCCAACCTAATCTCGTTCCATTTGCCAGCACTTGGCCTATATCCCTCCAAACCTTTCCGACCCATCCAGATGCCTTTAAGTGTTGCAATTGTACCAGCCTCTACCATTTCCCCTGGCAGCTCGTTCCATAAACACACCAAACTCTGCGTTAAAAGGTTACCCATTCTGCCCCTTTTATATCTTTCCCTTCTCCCTCTAAACCTATTCCCTCTAGTTCTGGACTCTCCCACTCCAGGGAAAAGACTTTGTCTATTTATCCTTTCCATGCCCCTCACGATTTTATAAACCTCTATAATGTCACCCCTCAGCCTCTGTCCCTCCAGGGAAAACAGCCCCAGCCTATTCAGCTTCTCCCTGTAGCTCAAATCCTCCAACTCTGGCAACATCCATGTTAATCTTTTCTGAACCGTTTCAAGTTCCACAACATCCTTCCGATAGGAAGGAGACCAGAATTGCACACAATATTCCAACAGTTATAGGAGCATGGCCTGTAAAGTGACATTTATAGCAAGCATTGTGTGAATAGATATTTAAACTAATAGTAATTGAAGTTTTGAGGTAAATTAGAGCTTGGGATTCTGTGTGCACGTGTAGCTGGGTAACACAGAAAGTTGATTGGTCTATGGACTGGTGACTGGTTATCTTTGACTGAAGTTGGGCAACAAGTCCAGAAACGGAGGACAAAATCCCAGAGTAAGGAGTCACAGATTTAAGACAGAGACAAAAAAAGAATTTCTTCTCTGAGATGGTAGTCAGTCAGTGAAATTCTTTATCACAGACGTCTTGGCGGTTGGGTCATTGGATATATTCAAGGCTGAAGTAGATCAATTTTAACCAGTAAGGGTAATGGGTATAAAGTGGAGTTGAGGATTTTCAGATCAGACATTATTCATTGAAGGGTGGAACAGACTCGATGGGCCAAATGTCCTATTTCTACTCCTATGATCAAAGTCCACCTGCGAGCCTGACAGACCATTTAAAAAGAAAATGTGATCACAAGTTTTTTTAAAATATGTATTTGTGTGATAACAGGAGGAATGTTCCAAATATCAATAAAAATCAGAAGAACTGTTAATGTTGTAAATCAGAAACAGAATTTTTTTATCATCTGGCTCAATACTACCAACTTCTGGTGACCATTCCAGTATACCTGCTTTAATCTATTATTTATTGCTTGATTGCCTAGAGTTACCTCCGAAATTTTTATTCATTCCTGAGCCAGGGTCCCAAGTTCGATTCCAGCCTTGTGCGACTGTCTGTATGGAGTTTGCACATTCTCCCTGTGTCTGCGTGGGTTTCCTCCAGGTGCTCTGGTTTCCTCCCACAGTCCAAAGATGTGCAGGTCAGGTGAATTGACCATGCTAAATCATCCATAGTGATAGATGTATTAGTCAGGGGTAAATATTGGGTAGGAGAATGGGTCTCGGTGGGTTACTCTTTGGAGGGTCAGTGTGGACCTGTTGGGCTGAAGGGCCTGTATCCACACTATACGGAATCTAATCTAAGGTATCTGTAGACATCAGCTCAGCACTCATGCCTCGATGGTAAATCCGAATGAGGCCCAGTTGTCAAGATGACTCAAGCTTCACACCAGTGATTATTGGCTAGGCAAAGCAGTCACATGAACAGTTCTGAGGAAAGATCCCGAAACATTAACTCTGATTTCTCTCCATAGATGTTGCCAGACCTGCTGAGCTTTTCCAGTAACTTTGGATTTTGTTTCTGATTGACAGCATCCACTGTTCTTTCGGATTTTATTCAGATAGACAAAGGGATGGACAATGGTAAGCCTGAGAGAAAGAAAAGCTGCTAATGGTGAGCATATGTAGGTGAAAATGGCTTGGCAGTGCTGAAAGCAGCCCATTGTGATGAGAGGGCCTGGGTTGTGAAGAGGGGGCATGGATGTGGACAAAGGCCTTAAAACTATTGACCTTGATATTGAGTGTAGAAGGCTGCAGCATCCCTGAATGTGGAATTCATCCTTAAAAGCTAAAAAAAATCACCTTTCTAATTTTTTTTAACTTAGTTACATCTCAACAAAATTGTAGTCACAAAATAGTTAAATTTCATCTGTCAATAAAGCATTTTAACACGTATTATTAACGTAAAAAGTATTTTAAGTACATATACGTTTCCATAATATATCCCTTTTGCTCTTTGAATTGTGTGAATTATTTGTCTCTATAAGTTGCTATATTCCTGAATGTTGTTGGTATGGAGGCTGGAAGGAAGTAATCAGATTCCACAACGTTGCTTCTGATGCATTCTAGGAAGGCACTTCTAGTATGCCAATGTCAGGTGGCTCTCAGGACAATCTTTTCTCAGATATTCTTTCCTGAGCTGTGTATAGACTGCTCTGAGAAAAGAGATTCTGGAAAACCTAGCATTAATGGGTTTCAAAGCCAAATCCCAAAGAAATGTTGAGTTCCAGCATCAAACCCACGTTAAACGAGATGAAAGTACCTCTGCAAAGTGACATCAAATTGAGGTGAGATTGTAAATTCAGAATCATAGCAGTTAAATTTCCAACACTGACTGTAAGTACAAAACTACAGCAGAACTATGCGTGAATACTGTAACTGGAATTGCATTTAGTTAGGGTTACTGTTTAAAAATCATGTGACCAATATCAATGTCCCAAATTAGTATGAACTTTACGGAAACTTGATCAGAACATCGAATTCAGTTCTGTTGATTTTTCTTTAGAGACAAAAAAAACCCTGCAGATGTTGGAATCCAAAGCAGACAAGCAGGAGGCTGGGAGAACGCAGCAAGCCAGGCAGCATCAGGAGGTGGAGAAGGGTGAAACCTGACATGTTGACTTCTCCCCCTCCTGATGCTGCCTGGTTTGTTGCGTTCTTCCAGCTTCCTGCTTGTCTGCTGTGTTGATTTTTCTAACACAGTTTACCTGAATTTAGCCATATAGCAAATTAGTTATGTGTTGTACTTCAAGTGTGGTGAAAGAAATCCCAGGGCATTTACCAGAAACTTTTAATACATTTTGGTTTCTGGTTTAAATTTAAATAACCAACAATTTTGAAACTGATCTTCTAAAGGAGATATTAAGGCAGGTGACCGAAACCTTAACAAAGATCTAAAGTTTAAAGAGCATCTTAAAGACGGAAAGTAACATTGAGGGAAGGAATGTTCTCGTATCAATCATTGAGCCTTCACATAAGCTCTGGTCAGGCTTTTAGGTTAATATTAAATAATACTTATTACTCAACTATACATGATAGGAAGCTGCAGGGCAGCATGGTGTGCATTGACAACCTCCTAGCAGAGAAGTAGCACATGCCTACTGATAAGTTTCCAACATTTTGAGTTGAAAGCATTTTTAAAGATTAATTACTAACTAAAACATTCATCTAAAAGTATTTAGTTTATAACTAAATGTATTTCCAACCTATTCAATAGGCCATTCAGCCCATTGAGTCTGCTCCACCATTCGGTCATGACTGGTATGTTTCTCAAACACATTCTCCTGCCTTGCCCCCATAACTCTTGACCCCTTCATTAATCAAGAACCATCTATTACTCATTTAAATACACTCAAAGATTTTGTCTCCACAGACTTCTGCAGCAATGTGTTCCACCGATTATCCACCATCTGGCTGAAGAAATTCCTCTTCATCCTTGTTCTAAAGTGTTGTCCTTTCACTCTGAGGCTGTACCCTCAGGAACCAGGACACATGTTCTCCATGTCCACTTTATTCTCAGTATTCTGTAAGTTGCAATCAGATCCTCCTTCATCCTTCTAAACTCCATTGAGTACCGATCTAGAGTCCTCAATGGTTCCTCATGTGACAAGCCTTTTGTCCCAGGATCATCCTTGTGAACCTACTCTGGACCCCCACCAACATCAGCACTTCCTTCCTTAGGTACAAGGTCCAAAACAGCTCACAATATTCCAAATATGGTCTGACCATAAACTTATACACCCCAGCGGAACATCTCTGCACTTGCATTCTAGCTCTTTCAAAATTAATACTAACATTGCATTTGCCTTTCTAACTGCCAACTGAACCCACATCTTAACCTTAAGAGAATCCTGAACTTGAACTCCCAAGTCCTTTTGTCCTTCAAATTTCTGAAGTCTTTCCCATTTAGAAAATAGTCAATGCGTCTATTCTTCCCATCAAAGTGCACAACCTTATACTTTCCCACATTGTATTCCATCTGCCACTTCTTTTCTCAATCTCCTCATCTGTCCAAGTACTTCTGCAGTACCTGTCCCTCTACCAATCTTTGTATCATCTGTAAACTTAGCAAACTTACCCTCAGTTCCTTCATTCAGATCACTAATGTAAAGCATAAATAATGTGGTCCTAACACTGACCCCTGTGGAACTCCATTAGTCACTGGCTGCCATTCTGAAAAAGGCCCATTTACCACTCCTCTCAGCTCTCCACCACTCAGCCAACCCACAATCCAGACCAGTAACTTGCTCCTAACACCACGGGTTCTTATTTCATTAAGAAGTGTCCTGTGTGATACTTTGTCAAAGGCCTTCAGGAAATCCAAACAGATCACATCCACTGGCTCTCCTTTGTCTAAATTGTTCATTATCTCCTCAAAGAATTCTAACAGATTTGTCAGACATGACCTCCTCGTGACGATGCCACACTGCCTCCATCTGACTTTACCACTCATTTCCAATACTCTATGATCTCATCCTTAATAATGGACACTAAAATTTTACCAATGACCAAAGTCAGGCTAACAGGCCCAGAGTTTCCTGTCTTCTGTCGCCCTCCCTTCTTAAACAGGGGTGGTACAGCAGCCATTTTCCAGTCCAATGGAACCCTCCTCGACTCCAGTGATTCCAGAAAATGTGAAAACAGACTGTTCAGCCCAGCCAGTCCATACCGACCCTCTGAAGAAGCCCACCAGGACCCATTTCCCTAATGCACCTAACACTGTGGACAATTTAGCATGGCCAATTCACTTGATCTTTGGACTGTGGGAGGAAACCAGAGCACCCGGAGGAAACCCACGCAGACGCAGGGAGAATGTGCAAACTCCACACAGACAGTCAGCTGAGGCTGAAATCGAACCTGGGACCCTGGTGCTGTGAGGCAGTAGTGCAAGCCATTGAGCCACTGTACCACCCATTCCTCAGTGCTACCAATACAAATTCTATGCCTCCTACTCTATATGATTTCTAGCTTTCAATTTAATTTCATCTCTTATTAACAAAGCAATTCCACTCCCTCTGCCCATTTATCTGCCATTTTGATAGGACATGTAGCCATGAGTACTTAGTTCCCAGCCTTGAACCCCTTGCAGCAATATGTCTGTGATACCCACAACATTGTACATGTCAATTTCAATCTGCTCTACAAACACGTCTACCATCTTTTGTGTACTGCGTGCATTTCGATATAAATATTCTCAGTCCTGCACTGAATGTCCCCCTTTTTTATTGTCACTTATCTGATGAGCCTGGAGCTAGATTCCAGACCTTTTCCATACTCTCTGCCTTATTATTTGTTCTGGAAATCAGAAAGCAATGATATTTTTAATCTACAGCTTCCAATGAGTGTGTCCACTATTACACATTTCCTGTCATCATTTTACAATCTGAAAGGACACTTGCCACCTCACAATGTGCACTAAACCTATTCAAAAGGTTGTCTGGATTTATCCAAAAGCATCCTCAACCTCACCAGAGGACTACCTGAGCTTGCCAAAGAATTCTGTTAAGAGTAGACCTTCTCCAGCATAAAGGTAAATCATGTTTCAGAAACCTGGGTAATGCAAATTGCATTGGATGAAGGACAACTATACTTCTAAGGTGTGCAAATTGCAACTATCCTCAACCCTACTGCACACCATATGCCCCATGGTTCCTAAATCCCAGGCAACAATGACGGTACTGGGCCTGGGAGCAGCACTTGTAGAAGTGGATCACAGTGCCATTTTGTTTGAGCTGGAGATCTTCTCCATTTCTGTGAAAATCAAGGCTCAAGTTCCATGGTATGTCTTCATTTGCGGGAAGCTGGTCATGAGGAATGGAAGTCTAAGAGATAGCAAATTGAAGTTTTTTAATATGCTAACAGAAATGAAAACGTATGATATGTTCAGTTTACCTCACATTGAAACCCTGAGTCTCGAACAAGATAAAATAAGTGCACAATGACGTCAACTATGATGCATTTCCTTCATTTTACCTTTGGGAGTTTGAGTTATAGCCCTAAGTGTCCATACCTCTCTGCCTCCCTCCTCAAAAATACATCTTGGAAAGAAAAAAGGGCCGACTTTCTATAACTAACAGCTGATCCAAAACACAATCTTTAAGCAAGTTGAAAATCAGTCCCTTAGTCTTATTACACATTGAATGCATGTGTCAATCAATAAATAATGGTAACAACAATTTACACTTAGCTAGTATTTACAATAAAATAAATTATTCCAAGTTAATTCACAAGAGTATTCTTTAGTAAAATGTGAGATGGAGTTATTTGAGATATTACAATGGATTTCACAATGAGTCTTGAAGGATGAGAGGGAGCCAGAGAGAAGAATTCTGGAGAAGAATTCCAGAGCCAAGGACTCAAGGTGTTGACGGGAATGACACCGGCAATAAGGAAGTCTAAGATGATGATCTGAGGTGTGCACTCAATCCCACTATTACAGCTGGTAAAATGTCAATTAATGAATTTTTTAATTGGAAAATAATCTCCATAAAGCTGGCCTTCAAACTGTTATTATAAAACCTCATCTGCTTTACTCATGTCCTTTAGGCAAGGAATTCTTCTGTCTTTAACTATCTGACAGAAATGTGATCCCAGAGTCAAAGTAATTTACCTCTTTGGCAGGTGAGACTCGAATCCAGAGCTTCTGAACTAGAGGTAGCGACACTACCACTTTGTATTTGATTTTTGTATTTGTATTTACAGACATTTAAGAATGGACAACTAATGCAGGTCTTGCCAGTGATTAGCATATTCCAGGAAAGATACATAAAAGCTGAAAGCTAGCTGTTAATAATGCAGCAACGGCATTTAAAATATAAAAGTGGGCAATAGCTGAAAAAAAACAAAGTTAAAAATCATACAACACCAGGTTATAGTCCAACAGGTTTAATTGGAAGCATATTAGCTTTCGGAGCGACGCTCCTTCATCAGGTGATTGTCCTGATGAAGGAGCGTCGCTCCAAAAGCTAGTGTGCTTCCAATTAAACGTGTTGGTCTATAACCTGGTGTTGTATGATTTTTAACTTTGTACACCCCAGTCCAACACTGGCATCTCAAATCATGAAAAAAACAAGTTTCCTTAGAGAACATTGAATGATATTGCATTGCAGGAGAAAAATACAAAATCGAGGAAATACCAGAGATTACGCATTCAACTGTAAGGAAACAACTAAAGAAAAACTGCTTGTGTACATAAAGAGTCCTTTGGTGGAAATTTCTCAGTCAAACTGTAATCAGAATCTATTATTCTCTCCGGAGTTGGATTCCAGAGCTCAACATTCTGGTCTATGAACTGCTCAGACAATGTTATACATTGTTTTTCCAGATAATAGTCCCAAAGGCATTTATTATCCATATGGATCTGCCATCTAGAACATGAATAATGGGAATAAAATACTGTAGGGATTCTATCATGGAATGTAATTATGTTTTACCAGAGGAAGTGCCATACAATGTCTCTGTTTGCTAATGCTCTTTAGTTGGCAAAACTGCTGTCTAATCTCAGAGCAAAAAGAAACACTAGAATGTTGTGATTAATCCCATCAATCTGTTGCACCAGCAAATAGTTTCCAGCAATAGATCTACAATTAACCATGATCTTACTTGCTCTCTGCAACACAATTTATATGAGTACATTGGTTCCCCAACCAACTTTCAGTCTTTGGCTGCTCCCCCAGCTTCAAACAATTGACAAACCTGACTTTTATCATCTCAGCATTTCACAGCAGCAGCTAAATGGAAAGAATTTATTGGCAGTTTAATGTCTTGCATCTGATAGTTTTAAATATTAGTGAAGTATTCATGACAGTCCAAACATAAATAATTGAAGACAGTTAAAGTTTGGAAATAATCACCAATGAATGCAGGCCAGAAATACCTTATTACTGTTGAAGACTTGCAATTAACTTCAAACTTCCAATACAATATTACTAACAATGCAAATGCTATTTATGACATTAGGCAATATTCAACACAGAAAGTTGAGCAGAAGTGAAATCTTTAGATGAAGTAACATGAGGGGCCTAGGGAGAACCAGGTCATAGGATGGTAAGACTGTTCCATCTCCACTTTAAAGTCATGAACTACCCTGTATTTTTAGATTGCACTTCATGTTTATAAAATTACTTGTAATCATATACAGAAACTGAGAGCTGTTTAGGAAGTAAGTCAGGTAGAGTGTAAAGGGATTCTCTGCTCTTCTGACCAAGGAGCTTGGAGATGCATAACTTCTGGTCGGAGAAAGCTAATGCAGTACAACAGGTTTCTACTTTAAATACAGGATGTGGAGGTGCTGGTGTTGGACTAGGGTGGATTAAGTCAAAAATCACACAACACCGAGTTATAGTTCAACAGGTCTATTTGAAACCGCAAGCTTTCAGAGCCCTGCTCCTTCCTCAGGCAGCTAGTGAGAGAGGATACATCAGACACAGAATTTATAAGTAAAAGATCATGGCATCTTACAACTCGTGCAAATGTACCGAACAATGGCTGTTAAGTCTTTAGTCAGTTAGGATGGAGGTGCAGGTTTCGATTGATTAATATGTAAACACCAGAATTTTTTTCAAGACACTGCCAGTGGAGGGGGCACTTTAGCATTCAAGGACATTCAACCTTGAATCTTTGGGTAAACGTCCTCTAAGGTCCCAACACAACAACACAGAGTCACCGAACAGAGGTTAATAGCTATGTTTAATATCCATGAGGACAGCCTCAACCAGGATCTTGGGTTCATGTCACATTACAGGTGACCCCACCACACTAAACACTTGCTCACACACACACATACACACTCACACACTCATATAGACCCTCTCTCGTACACACACACTTCTATTGACACTTTCTCATGGGCATATACTTCCTCACATTCGTGTACACACTCTCTCAAGGACACACACTCTTGCACACACTCACATGCATGTTCTCACACACGTATGCTCTCCCACACTCACACACACTCCCTCTCAAACACACACACACAGTCCCACTTTCCCTCACACACTCACGCTCTCACGCACCCTTTCTCTCACACACAGACACACACGCGCGCATATATAAATCTATGGGGTGAATTTGTATTTGCAGATGCATTCTATTTTGTTCAAAAAGCACATGACCTGTAGACAGTCTGTCAATGTGGCATTTTATAAATTCCTACTTTGGAAATAAAACCAGTTTGACTCTAGGATGAGATACAAACAGTCTTGAAACATGGCCTCACAGTAAAAATGCATTGTCTGACCTGAGGTGTCACCTTTTTCTGATAAAACCTGAAGTTATCTTGGGGCAGTGACTTGAAATAAAATCTGGGATTTGCATATTAATCAATCAAAACCTGCACCTGCATTCTGACTGATTAACGACTTAATAGCCATCTAGTACACACACACTTCTATTGACACTTTCTCATGGGCATATTCTTCCTCACATTCGTGTACATACTCTCTCAAGAACACACAGATAAGTTGTTGGATCTATTGATCTTTTATTTATAAATTCTGTATCTGATGTCTTCTTTCTCACAAGCTGCCTGTGGAGGAAGGAATTGTGGTTCTGAAAGCTTGCGGTTTCAGATAAACCTATTGGACTATAACCCGGTGTTGTATGATTTTTGACATTATAATTACAGAATTTGGAATCAAGGGAATTCAGTGGGCATCTAAATCTCCTTGACATGGGATGAGGAGAACTGAAATCAGGAAAAATTAATTCACTCAGTGAGCCTGTGGAATTCATTACCAGACAAAGCAGTTGTGGCCAAAATGTTGAATGTTTTCAAAGAGATAAGTATGGTTCTTAGAGATAAAAGGATCAAAAGATACGGGGATAGAGCAGGATTAAGGGACTGAGTTGGGTCATCAGCCATGATCATATCTAATGGCGGAGCAGGCTTGAATGTTCTACTCAAATGGCCGAATGTTTCTATGATACTTAAAAACATATTGACAAATTATTTTTAACAAGAGCACTATCTGAAATACAATTTCAAGCTTCTTATTATTGTCTAAATAGAAGAGGATGTTTCATATGAAAGCATGAACTAGCCTGATATTTTTTATACATTCTTCCTGCATTCAACCCAGAATAATGAAAACACAAACGCAGTTATCTGTATATTGTCAATGTAATGTCTAGAGACAGTTGGTAGTAATTAACAGTTTGTATATTTCAAGCATGTTGCTTGTCAAATGAATTTGGCTACAATCTACAGGCCATATTTCAGGTTGGCTTGAATCATCTCAGATTCCCCGTTGTTGTGCCAACATGTGTAGACGTCGGTAACTGGAGCCCAGTGATGGTTTTCATTGTGCTGGAGCAGACTTTGAACCCACATTGAGTTACAGCTCCCATTCTACCACAAAGCACCAAGGCTCAATTGGGAAAAGCGATTCGGTCAATGGGCTAGATTTTCAACTTGGGCTGAAAACCAATGATCCCAATGATGCGCCCATCAGGGTCATAACCCCCAGTGAGGTAGAAAGGTGAGGTTTTGGTGGGCTCAAGCTCTGAGGCTGCAGCGGTGAATGTGGAGATCAGTGTGAATAGTAATGGCTACAAGGGCACTGAAACCACTTGCATTTTGTTCACGTGTGGGTATGGCAAAATGGGCAGATTTTTGAGGCATGATTCCTGTTGCAACCCTGCCCCCAACCTGCTCAGCAGCTAAAGCTACACCCCCCGCCAACACGCAGGAGTTAAGCTTCCCTGTCATGCCAAACTCCAACTAGATGAGAGCTAAAATCCCCAACTCACCACCCCTAATTGTCCTTACACTCAGTAAAAACTACAATCAGACCTAACCCCCGCCCCCACCCCCCAACCACCATAACGTGGGGTCAGACAGACTCTATGACAGTGAAATGAAAAATGTTTGGGAAGCTATTTATTAAGGAAACCAGAAGACTTTTCCATCCATTGTTAATATTATAGTGAAAAATGAATGATTCTCAACTTTTATCATTTGAGTTTATTACCTGAGACTTTCTTGGGCAGTATCTTGGTTGCAAAGTACAACTACAGACCTAAATGTCTGCTGTGATCACTCAACAAAGTTGAGCCAAGCTCGTGAACCAATCAGTAAACAAGAAATCAGCAGCAACTAAAATAAACATGCTTATGAAAAGCTGAAAAATGTGTTGCTGGAAAAGCGCAGCAGGTCAGGCAGCATCAAAGGAGCAGGAGAATCGACGTTTCAGGCATAAGACCTTCTTCAGGAATCTTGAAGAAGGTCTTATGCCCGAAACGTCGATTCTCCTGCTGCTTTGATGCTGCCTGACCTGCTGCGCTTTTCCAGCAACACATTTTTCAGCTCTGGTCTCCAGCATCTGCAGTTCTCACTTTCTCACACTTATGAAAAGACACTGAGACCCAGATCAGTATCTTTGAGTCAATCTATACCGTCCTGGAAGCAAGACTCTTGCATTAAAGGGCTGCCTGAGGAGTATTTAGCTGTGAAAAACAATAGAAAGGTATCTGGACTTCAATCATCAGCAGCAGAAGGAAAATGGATTTGTGAACAAGGACTAGTTGAGAGCAACAACTGTGTCTGTTGCTCTCAACATCAGGCTCAGAGACTACGAGATATAAAGCACCTTGGAACAACAAGCATTACTCACTGACAAATCCAAGATATTTCCAGTTTCATTTTAATGAAGGAAATAGACAAAAGCTGAACAGGTCTGAGGCCTTTTGATTCTGGTGATCAACAGCTCTTTAAAAAAAAACTACAAACTATGACTGCTTTACTTTCCTGTCCATACTGCTTACATGTGCTTTGTAAGATCATTCCCCTGTACCAGAGTATGTGTTTGTTATCACATTCTCTTAGTTTTGGGGATTATAAAACCCTACTCTCTTTCATGCAAGAAAACCTCTCCTTCATTTTTGACCTCCATAACTAATTTTAATCGAAGATTGATAGCTACGTGTGTTAAAAACATTTTTTTTTAGAAATGTCTCCTGCTGACCAAGAATGGGTTAAAAAAAGTGTGCAGTGCCCCTTCTTATCTGGTTTTATGAGATTGATGAGAGAGAAGTTTAAGTGATATTGTGAAGATCAATAGCAATGAAGGTCAGAAATAATGTGCACGGTTAAGGAGAAAAAGTGAGGGATATGGTGTTATGACAGTTCAGATTGTCTCCTTCAGTGCTGAAGCCATTCTGTTCCATAGTGATGTCAATGGGAATGACAATCTACAATCTAAAGGGATTAAAAATGGGAATGAAAATCAGACAGTGACCTCGATAGAAATTTACGTGCTTTTCATTAATGAGGGAAACATCAATTATAATTCTCCACATATGGCAAAACAGTGAGAAAAGGAAAGTTTGCTTGCATAAGTTTTGTCATTGCCAATATCTTACTCACTACAGGCAACGGAAATGTTTAGTGAACAATGCACAATAAAACATTGCGAAACAAAGCTCAGTGTTGTTTTGGATTTGTACCTGTAAGATGGTTTACGCAGTTTATGTAATTTTCCTGGCTTCATTGGCATGAATGTTGGCTTGGCTAAACAACATTGTTGAATGATTCCCAATCCACATGATTTTAATAAAAGCTTCCCACCTTTCTTGTGTTCCAGAAAGACTTCTGCCTTTTGTACTTAAAGTCTCCCACACTCCCAATCCCTGTTGGAATCAAAATCAGAGAACGCTGGAGAAACACAGCAGGTCTGGCTACATCTGCAGAGAAAGAAAACAGAGTCAATGTTTTGGATCCAGCGACCCTTCGGAGGAACTGTTAAATCAGGTCTGCTTGGGCCCAACATTATCACATTAGTTACGAGTTTTGCAATGTCACTAAGTCTGCAACTTTGGGTTAATATATAATTTATGGCACTTTGCCTCTGAGTCTGACCCCGTGCCTTGTTTCCCAGTGGTGACTGGTGACGAGACATGACACAGTCTACTTGTAGGACTGTGGGCAGCACACTGGCTCAGTGGTTAGCACTGCTGCCTCAGTCCCAGGGACCCAGGTTCTATTTCAGCCTCAAGTGACTGTCTGTGTGGAGTTTGCACGTTCTCCCCGTGTCTGTGTGGGTTTCCTTTGGGTGCTCTGGTTTCCTCCCCCAGTTCAAAGGTGTGCAGGTCAGGTAAATTGGCCATGCTAAATTGCCCAAAGTGTTAGGTGCATTAGTCAGAGGGAAATGGGTCTGGGTGCATTATCCTTCGGAGAGTTGATGTGGACTTGTTGGATCGAAGGGTCCATTTCCACACTGTAGGGAATCTAATCTAATGCTGAACTGTTTGTTTCTTCATTATTCCTAAGACTTTGTACCTTGGTGCTTTATACCTAAGATGGCGTGAATGATTGTAATGCTGAACCTTGCACTTCTTTGTTTTTCTAAGTTATTTCTACGATCCCATACATACCTAAGATGGTGCTGTAAAAGGTGACTTTGTAAACCTTTGTAAACTCATGTGAATCCATGTGTCAATAATCCAAATTCTAATTCTAACTCATTATGTGATGGCCAATCAAGTAAGTAAGTTTTTAATCGTGAATATGCTTTTAGCTGTTGCTTCTCCAGCCTGGATTTCAATACTTTCTTGAAGATTCCCCTGGGTTGCCAGGGATTCAGAGCCTCATTCACCACACAACTCCAACTTGGGACTGTTTTCACAGAACACTACCAGCCAATGCAGCCTGTACACACTTGTTAACTTTCCTTTTTCAGCATGCATCTTATAAAGCCTGAAATGCTCTTAACGTTCCCTGCAGTATTGTTCCTGGTTAAGGACTGGGCTGAGAGTGTTAGGTTGTGGGACTCTGGCAGCAGTGTTGGTGCAGAAAGGAGCTGTTCAGGTTGGATTGGCTTCACTTGGACCTTTCTGGGATCAGTGCCCTGACAAATCAAATAACTGGGGCTGTGGAGAAAGTTCTAAACTAAAAGGCATGGGGGGACCATTCTGGAAAGGGGGTTTACCATACAAAACAATGTAAGAGCATTGTAGGGCAACTGTGGGTAGCCAAAGTGGGGCAGGATGGACAGGTTGTTTTGTTATTCACTGATGGGAACACGGGCACCTCTTGCTGGGACAGTATTTATTGCCCGTCCCTAATTGCCCCTTTAGAAGGTGGGAGTGAGCTACCTTCTTGAACCGCTGCAATCCACCTGCTGTGGGTGGACCCACAATGGCCTTAGGGAGTGAATTCCAGCATTTTGACCCAGTGACAGTGAAGGAACGGTGATGTATTTCCAAGTCAGGATGGTGAGTGGTTTGGAGGGAACTTGCAGATGGTGTGTTCCCATGTTATCTGCTGCCCTTTCCCTACAAGATGGAAGTGGTCATGGGTTTGGAAAGTGCTGCCTGAGGATCTCTGGTGAATGTCTGCCAAGCTTCTTGTAGATTGGGCACACTGCTACGACTGAATGTCGGTGGTGGAGGGAGTGGATGATTGTGGATGTAGTGCAAATCAATTGGGCTGCTTTGTCCTGAATGATGTCAAACTTCTTGAGTGTTGTTGGAGTTGCACTTATCCAGGCAAGTGGGGAGTATTCCATCACACTCTTAATTTGTGTCTTTTTTATGACAGGCAGGCTTTAGGGAGTCAGGAGGTGAGTTATTCACATCAGTGTTCCTAGCCTCTGACCTGCTGTTGTAGCTGCTTTGTTTATGTGGTGAGCCCAGTGAAGTTTCTGCTCAATGATAACCCCAGCATGTTGATAGTGAGATATTCAGTGATGGTAACACCACAGAATGTCAATGAACTGTGGTTAGATTATCTCTTACTGGTTATGGTCACAATCTGGATTTGTTTGGCACAAATTGGTTCGCTAACATAAGGCAGAGAGTGATTATAGATGGAAAGTATTCTGCCTGGAGGTCAGTGGTGAGTGGTGTCCGGCAGGGTTCTGTTCTTGCGCCTCTGCTCTTTGCAGTTTTTATAAATGACTTGGATGGGGAGGTTGAGGGGTGGGTTAGTAAATTTGCTGATGACACAAAGGTTGGAGGTGCCGTTGATAATATCGAGGGCTGGTGCAGGCTGTAGTGCAACATAGACAGGATGCAGAGCTGGGCTGAGAAATGGCAGGTGGAGTTCAACCTGGATAAATGCAAAGTGATGTATTTTGGAAGGTCAAACTTGAATACTGAATATAGAATTAAAGACAGGATTCTTGGCAGTGTGAAGGAACAGAGGGATCTTGGCGTTCAAGTGCATATATCCCTCAAAGTTGCCACCCAAGTGGATAGGGTTGTTAAGAAAGTATATGGAGTTTTGGCTTTCATTTATGGGGAATTGAGTTTAAGTGCCGCGAGGTTTTGTTGCAGCTCTACAAGACCTTGGTGAGAATACACTTGGAATATTGTGTCCAGTTCTGATCGATGTATTATAGGCAAGACATGGAGGCTTTGGAGAGGTTGCAAGAAGGTTTACCAAGATGCTGCCTGGACTAGTGGGCTTGTCTTATGAAGAGAGGTTGAATAAGCTCAATAGGTGATCTGATTGAGGTATACAAGGTAATGAGAGGCATGGATAGAGTAAATAGCCAGAGACTTTTCCCCAGAGCAGATTGCCTGGCACGAAGGGCCATAGTTTTAAGAGATTAGGAGTAAGGTATTGAGGATACATCAGAGGTAGGTTCGTTATGCAGAGAGTTGTGAATGTATGGAATACATTGCCAGCGGTAATGGTGGAAGCAGAGTCATTAGGCACATTTAAGCGACTGCTGGACATGCACATGGGCAACAGTGAATTGAAAGGTGCGTAGGTTATGTTATTTTAGATTAGGAATAATCCTCGGCACAACATCGTGGGCTGAAGGGTCTGTTCTGTGCTGTACTTTTCTATGTTCTATGTTCTAAATATTACTTGCCACTTGTCAGCCCAAGTCTGAATATTGTCCAGACCTTGTTGTATTTGAATATGGACTGCTTTAGTATCTGAGTGAATGGTACTGAACATTGTGGAATCATTGGCGAACATTTCCACTTCTGACCTTATGATTGAGAGAAGGTCATTGATGAAACAGCTGAAGATGGTTGGGCCTAGAACACTATCCCGAGGAACTCTGGCAGAGATGTCCTGGGTTGAGATGAGTTACATCCAACAACTGCAGTCATCTTCTTATGTGGCTGGTATGACTCCAACCAGCAGAGAGTTTGCCCTCTGATACCAATTGATTTCAGATTTGCAAGGGCTCCTTGATACCAAACTCAGTTGAATGCAGCCTTGATGTCAAGGACTGTAACTCTCCCATCTCACTTCAACTGGGAGGTCCCCCATGCAGTATGTTCAACTGATTCCCTCTTTGCAGACCAAAGCAGCAGGGTGTGCACTCCTTAACATACTACTGTCCTTATATTGTATCAGGAAGCAAAGGCCTTCTGAGATTTACAACGGATTTATTGTAATTTATTATTTAACATCAACACTAGTTTCCATTCTCAGTTTACAGTGGTAAATTTTCTACTGAAAGGCTGTCACTCTCACCTTGTATTCTGAAGACAGGTCACTGGACTCAAAACATTTATCTGTTTTCTCTCTCCCAATGCTGCCTGACTTGCTGAATGTCTCCAGCAATTTCTGTTTTTGCTTCTATCCATGCCAATATGCCAACCCAGTCCACCATGAGCTTTTATTTTCTCCAATCTAATTTGATATGGCACCTTGACAAATGCCTTCTAGCAATCCAAAGTCAATGCATCCATTAGTTCCTCTTTACCACAATCACTTTACTTTTTCAAAGGACTCCAGTAAACTTGTTAAACATGATTTCACTTTGACAAATAAAAGCATGGCAAGGTGGCTCAGTGGTCAGCACTATTGCCTCGCAGTGCCAGAGACCTGGATTCAGCAACACAGTGATGTTTCCTCTACGTGCTCTCATTTCCTCCCACAGTCCAAAGAAGTGCCAGTTAGGTGGATTGGCCATGCTAAGTTGCCATGTATTGTGCAGGTTAGTTGGGTTAGCTACAGTAAATGGATTAATGGAGATGTGGTGGAATGATCGTTAGAGGGTCAGTGCATACTTGACGGGTTGAATGGCCTCTATCTGCACTGTAGGGATTCTAAGATCATGTTGGTTCTGCCTGCTTATCTTGAACTTATCCAAGTGCCCTGTCATAATGTCTTTAATGATAGCTTCTAACATTTTCCCGATGATGATGTTAAGCCATCTGGCCTGTAAGCTTCCTGTTTTCAGCTGCCTTCCCTTTTTGAATAAAGGCCCTACATGAGCTGTTTTCCAATCTAAAAGAATCTTCCTTGAATCTAATGAGTTTTGGATAATTAAATGAATTAACTTACTCACTAGCTACATCTTTTCTGCCCCTGAGATGAAGTCCAGTAGGACATTGTCAACTCCAACAATTTAACTCAGGACTACTTCCCTCATAAATGTAATTTTCTTGAGTTTCTCTCTTTCAGTTCCTGGGTTACAAATACTTCCAGGATGCTCAAGTATCCTTTTTCATGAAAACTAATACTAAATACCTCCTCAATTCATCTGCTGTCCCTTTGTCCTTCATTAACAATTTCTCTAGCCCATTTTCTATCAGAGCAACATTTATTTTGTGAACTCTTTTGCTTTTGAAATATGTTAAGAATCTTTTTCCTGTCTGGTTTTAAATTTTCGGCTAATTTTCTTATGTTCTCTCATTTCCTCCTTATTAATACTTGAGTAAACTTTTAATTTTTTTGTAATATTTTGCCCAATCTTCTGAACTGCCACCTATCTTTGCAGAAGTACATCTTTTTTTGAGTTTAATGCTATCTTTGATTTTTTTTAGTGAACATGCACATGGACACCAATGAAAACCTAAAATGCTGCCATAAGTGGTGGCTTTTGCTGTCCTCATGTGAGTACATGTGACAATAAAGCTAGTTCTAATTAGAATTATTAGAGGCAGGATTCAAATTTTTCTTACTTGTTGGAATGCATCGATTTTGTGCTTTCTGAAAAATCCGCTTAAATTTTTGCCACTGTGTTGCTATTAACCTATCCCTGAACCTAAATTGCAGTTCACCTTTTGCCCCCTCTGCTTTCATGCATTCTTAAATCCCCTTTCTAAAATTCAATGCAGTAATCTTAAATCCATGCTTCATTCTCCATACTATGCATAAAATGTAATCATATTATGATCACTATTAACCAGGGAGGATTTTACTATCGGGTCAGTAATTAATCCTATCTCATTGGTTAAAACCAGGTTTAATATAGCCTACTTTCTGATTAGTACCATAACATGCTGAGTTAATGTGATAATGCTGCTCCTTTAACAAGGTTAGTTTGCTGTTGGTTTCTTTTGAGGTGGGGGTGGGGGGGAAGGCTGTAAAGGCAGAGGTTCCAGTACATCTGGTAATATCTACTTGTAAAGACTTTTAAGGTTTTTTTTAAGCAATTGTACAACAAAAGTGGATGGCTTAAATTCTGTTGAAAATGTGTTGCTGGTTAAAGCACAGCAGGTTAGGCAGCATCTCAGGAATAGGGAATTCGACATTTCGAGCATAAGCCCTTCATCAGGAATGAAGGGCTTATGCTCGAAACGTCGAATTCCCTATTCCTGAGATGCTGCCTAACCTGCTGTGCTTTAACCAGCAACACATTTTCAGCTGTGATCTCCAGCATCTGCAGACCTCATTTTTTACTCGGCTTAAATTCTGTAACATAAATGTAAACCTTTGTCTTGTAAAGCAATGTAAAAGCTCCGAAGAATGAGTAATCATAGATTTGATGGGTGTTACAGAGTTAATTTGAGTACACACCTGTGTGATTCGGTATTCACCATTAGAAAGGCTTGCAAAATGACAACATTCTTCTGCAGGACAGATGAGCCATTTTTAAAAAAAAATTAGATTTTCAAAATAAATGACAGTGATAAAAGCAGTTTTTCAGAGATGGTTTCACATAAAGTAGCCTTGGACAATGATGCCACTGAATCACAGCCTGTGACAGGGTTATAGGTTTAACACAACAACAACCGCTGATGCTGGTTTAGGCTCCACTTGGTAAACTGTCCAGAAGAAAATATCCACTTCATGTTTCATTTTATCTAATCCCAAACTTTTTTTAAATCTTCTCCTTATCAACATTACCTTTCTTTTCCAAACTCTCCTATGTACATTACCCACTTATTTTCCCCTTAATTGCAGTCATCCTTAGTTATTTCAACTCCTGTAGGTGGCAGTAAGTTCCATGTCAGAGCTATTCTCTGTGTGCTATGGTTGCTTCTGAACCGAATTACCTTACATTCATATTCTCAAGTGTTGGACTCTGCTATTTCTCAAATACTTGAAAGTAACAGAAACCCAGAAAGTAACAGCAGGCGTAGGCCCTGTGGCGCTTTGACACTGCTCCATCAAGCTCCACCTCCAGGGCATGCACATTGACTCCATGGTTAGCACTGCTGCCTCACAGCAACTGGGACCCACGTTCGATTCCACCCTCGGTCAACTGCCTGTGTGAAGTTCACATGATCTTCCTGTGTCTGTGTGGGTTTCCTCCCACAGTCCGAAAAGGGGCAGGTTAGTACAATTGCAACATTTAAAAGGCATCTGAGTGGGTATATGAATAGGAAGGGTTTGGAGAGATATGGGCCGGATACTGGCAGGTGGGGCTAGATTGGGTTGGGATATCTGGTTAGCACGGACAAGTTGGACAGAGGAATCTGTTCCCTTGCTGTACATCTCTATGATTCTATGAGTCTGTGAGATGGTTTGTTCCTGGGAAATGCAGACTTATAGGGATAGGCTAAAGGGTGCAGGTCTAACTGGGCTGCTCCTCAGAGGGTTGGTGTGGACTTGATGGGCTGAATGGCCTGCTTCCATATAGTAGGCATTCAATGTGATCATGGCTGATCATCCAACTCAGTTCCCTGTTCGTGTTTTCTCACTTTAATCCTAAGAACTGTATCTAACTCTTTCTTAAAAACATTCAATGTTTTGGCCTCAATTGCTTTGTTTGATGGCCAATGTCATGGGGTCACCACTGTCTGGCTGAAGACTTTTCTCCTTATCTCAGCGGCCTACTCCCAACTTGAAACAATGACCTTGGTTCTAGACTCCCCAATCATCAGGAACATCCTTCCTGCATTTACCTGTCTTGCAGTGTTAGATTTTTATAGATTTCTGTGAGACCATTCCTCATTCTTCTAACCTCCGGTCGCTATAATCCTAACTAATCCAGTTTCTCTTCATACATCAGTCCTGCCACCAGTCTGGTAAATCTTTCTCATATTCCCTCCATGGTCAGAATGTCCTTTCTCAGAGAAGGAGACCAAAGCTGCACACAACACTGCAGGTTGAGGTTCGCTACCTGAATACGCTCCCTTACCCTATCAGATGAAGGTGACATGAACTCCAAAGTCATATCCTGTCTTCATGTTCCTCTGCTGATATCAGGACTCTATGTCAGAAAATGTTGGCTCACGTATTGCAATCAGTGGTGAAGCAAAGTCGTCCATGACTGATTGTGTTTGAAACGACTTGCCTACCCTTCTGAGCAGTGGCTTTGTCCACCATCTGGTTACCGGATCCATTGGCAAGTCAACTGGAGGAGCCCAGTGCCAAGACTCAGTGAATCCCAGTGAAACCACAACATTTCTGGAGTCACGAACTGAAATAGAAGCACAGAAGAGTTAAGATTAGAGTGGTGCTGGAAAAGCACAGCAGGTTAGGCAACATCCGAGGAGCAGGAGAATCGACGGTTAAGGCAAAAGCCCGTCATCAGGAATGAGTTCATCAGGAATCAGGAACAGAAGCATCGAAGATAAGACCAGGAGGAGGCCATTCGGCTCTTTGATCCTGCTCCACCATTCATCACAATCATAGCTGTTCATCCAACTCGATAATCTAATCCTGCTTTCTTCCATAACCTTTAATCCCATTCACCCCAAGTGCTATATCTAGCCACCTAGTGGGTACGTTCAATGTTTTGGCATCACCTACTTCCTGTTGTAATGAATTTCACAGGCTTGCCACTCTTTGGGTGAAGAAATGTCTCCTCATCTCCGTCCTAAATGGACCACCCCGAATCCTCCAACTGTGACCCCTTGTTCTGAATGTACCCACCATTAGGAACATCTTCCCTGCATCTATCCTGTCTAGTCCTGTTAGAATTTTATAAGTCTCTATGAGATCCCCCTCACTCACCCAAACTCCAGCAAAAACAATCCTAACCTAGTCAATCTCTCCGCATATGTCAGTCCCAACATCCCCGGAATCGGCCTGGGAAATCATTGAGATTAAGAGCATCCTTTGAGAGTAAGAGCATCTGTCCTCAGAAAAGGAGACCAAAACCACACACAATGTTCAAAGTGTGGCCTCACCAAGGCCCTGTATCACTGCAACAACCCGTTCCTGCTCCTGTACTCGAATCCTCTTGCAGTGAAGGCCAACATACCTTTTTCCTTCTTTACCACCCGTTGCATCTGCACCCACACCCTCTCTGGAATCAGGAGCTAAAGACATCCTGCAGGAATCTGGAATGGGGAGGGGTTACTGGAGCCAGAGGTGGTGTGGGAGAACATGGGGGCAGGCATTGGGCAGGGTGTGGTGCTGTATGTGTCCTGGAGGGTAATGGTGGGCATTAGCCATGGGTGCGAGTGGAGGACGGGTGAAGATAAATCCGAGTGTTGGCTGATTAGATAGGGATGTGAAGTGGTGCTAGGAGAAAGGGGGGTGGGGAGGAGGGTGAGAGGAATTGGAAAGTGTCTTGGTTGAAGGAATGTCATGCAGGGAGATGCTGGAGAGTCACGTAGTGGAAGACTTCAGGCAGTTGAAATGACTTTGACAGCTCAGTATTCCTGCTTTCCAGAGTACCGCTTCTGATTTCCATGGTCACTACCGTCCAAGCCTGCTTGGTTAGAAAGGTTGCTGTATTTATCCCAGTCATGAAAAAGTTCACCTCACTTCGCTTGCTCAGGTTTTGCAGCAGGATCAGAGCGAGTGTTTGGGGAACAGGGATTCTGCATCTCCTCTCCATTCCCATGGCTGCTGCAAACTGGACGATCCATATACAAGGCAAGCCATTGTCATGTATGTCTGCCAGAATCCTTTCATTAGAAGTTTGTTTTTTGAATGAGCATAATGAGCCAGTGCATATTCAGGCACAATTTCAGTGTACTTGAGCCTCCCAAAGTCAGCAGTTTTATTTCTAAGAAAGGCATGCAAAGTGAAAGTGGAAAATTGATGTTCATAGCAACAATATTCTGAAATGTTTTTGCTTGACAAACTCCTCATCCTCATCACACTGGGCAGAATTTGACCAAGCTAATGGATGGCACAGGGTTTTCCATTCACTGAGCCATGAACTCATATTGGCATGATGGCGGATACTCTTGCCAACTTTTATAGGTGCACCATTGAGAGCATTCTGTCTGGATGTATCACTAACTGGTATGGCAACTGTACCATTTAAGATCGGAGATGGCTACAGAGAGTAGTGAACTTGGCCCGGACAATCACAAAGGCCAACCTCCCATCTATGGAATCTATCTACCAGGCCCGTCAAGGAAAGGCCGCCAGCATTCTTAAAGATCCTCTTCCCTTCTCCCTCCTCCCAATTACAGCATTTAAAAAGCATCTGGATGAATAGGAAGGTCTGAGATCGATATGGGCCAAATGCTGGCAAATGGGTCTAGATTAATGTAGGTTATCTGGTTGGAATGGACAAGTTGGACCTAAGGGTGTGTTTCTGTGCTGTATGGTTCTATGACCCTCTGACTGTAATTTAGCTTTTGTGGCTTCTCAATTGTTAGATTTTCAGAAAATGTGTGATCTGAAACTGATATCAAAATGCAGCAAAAAGTCATGTTAGCCCACATTTCAATATCAATCGCTTTACTAGAAGAGACAGGGAGCATCAAATCAATTAAATGAATGAATGCTTCAGTACATGGAATATCCTGGGGAACAATTAGTTTGATCCCAATTCCAGTTTGTGGGATGAGGGTCAGAGTTTTCCCAGCAGAGCCATTCCATAATCCAATTGCTTCAGACGTTTCCACATCAGCATTTTGCCACCTTCACTCAGGATTTTTTTCTTAAAAATAAAACAAGCATTTCCCTTTGGCAGCTGGACAAGGCACTGAGAGGGGCATTGCAACATGATTCTGATAATCCTGGGTTGACAACACAGAGATAGTAGGTAGAATTTTCTCACCTCAGTCTCTGCTGTAATATTGGGTCAGAAACCTGTTGGATTCTCCAACAGCGTTAACCGTGCCCTTTTAATTAAACTACAACACTAACACGCTGTTTCTGGAATGTTCAGGAGAAAGTGAGGACTGCAGATGCTGGAGATCAGGGTTGGGAGTGTGGTGCTGGAAAAGCATAGCAGGCCAGGCAGCATCCGAGGAGCAGGAGAGTCGACATTTCAAGCATAAGTCCTTTATCATGAATCTTCAATCAGTCAGTGAGGAAGGGGAACATGAGACACTAATCCTTCAAAGGATAGATTTCAAATGAAAGGCCCCAAGTATACGCAATACAACGTTTCACCTGAACATGGACTGAAAGGGAACTTACAAGGAGTAGCATTCCTTTAATATCTGTTGCTCTTGTCCTTCTAGATAGTAGTGGTTGTAGATTTGGGAAATGCTGCCTAATGAGCCTTGGTGAATTTCTGCAGTGCATCTCTGAACCACAGTACTCAGTCAGTGGTCAAAGAAGTGAATGTTTGTGAATATGGTGCCAGTCATGGATGGTGCCAAGATTCTTCAGTGTTGCTGGAGCTGCACTCCACCTCCCAGGGATATAAAAACCCCTGGATAAGAATAGAAATTGCTGAAGAAGTTCAGCCAGTCTGGCAGCATCTGTGGAGAGAAATCAAAGTTAACATTTTGTAACATCCATCAGTGCTGAGGAAGACTCAAACCAAAACGCTACCTCTGCTTTCTGTCCACAGATACTGCCAGACCTGCTGAGCTTTTCCAACAATTTCTACTGTTGTTTCTGATTTACAGCACCAACAGTTCTTTCAATTTTTGTATAGAAACTCCTCAACTGGCCATATCTGAGGAGTAAAAAATGGCTCCTTGCAATGTTGAAACATTTTAGTTTGAGGAAACTGTCCTGTTTTAGTCCATTCTCTAATCTTAATGGAGTGATTGTGGTCTTGTTCCCTTCATTCACCTTGTTACTGATTGAGTACAGATCCTTGTCAGTGACATAAAGTCCACAGACAGCTTCTACTCTGTGTAGTTTTGATAAGTCTTGTATTTCCAACAGTCATGTGCTTTTGCAAAGTCATCAAAGGCAAATGAGAAGTTTTTTGGTTACACTTGTCATCCTTTAAGATGCTCTGAAGTATTGTAATGTTTTTTCTTGCAATCGTTACTGCTTGAAAGCCACTTGTCTCAGGTTGATCTTGGCTGACTCATTCAGCCCTTTCACCATGATCGTTGTGAACAGCCAGAGCAACATGGGACTTATTGTGATGGGATGCCACATACTAATTGCCTTTCAAGTGTCTTGGATCCTTGCTTTTTTGGGATTAGGACTTTTTAAGGGTTTAGAGCATTGCATTTGACTTCAACCTTAGAGAGATGAGGTGGGGAAACTATGTGGTATCTATAATTCGATGGCTTCGGCTATAGGTCTGTTAATTTGGCCTTCTCTCATCTGCCTTTAGTAATGGTCAGGAGACAGCTTCAGTTTTAAAGTTTGGATTTTCACAGGTACAGAAGCGTTTGCTTTGGAAAACATAAGTGTGTAAATCTCATTTGCGTCAAACCTACACAGGCACATTCACGTACAAGATTATAAGCTGGCCTGTGGAAACACCAATTAGTTATTACCTGCTGGCAGGACATCCCGAGTGCAACTGAACACACACAGATAGATTATGATGATCGTCTTTGCATTGGGAACAAACCCTCCATTATCCCAAATCAGATAGAATTGTACTGGAATGACAATGGAATTGCAGAGAGAGGCTATCATAAACAAATGTATTTGGATATTTAGTGGTGCTGTTACTACTTAGTAATCTGGAGGGCCAATCTACATTGCACAGAATTGCAATTCATATGCCACCAGCATAGTTGGAAAAAATGTAAGTTCAGTTTAAAGCATTTGGATATAAAAAGCCAGAATCTCTAAAAGAGACCATGCATTGCAGGTTTGTTGAAAGTCTAATTGGTTGACCACTGTCTTTTTAAGGAGAAAGTGAGGACTGCAGACACTGGAGATCAGAGTCGAAGAGTGTGGGGCTGGAAAACTGCAGCCAGGCCGGCAGCATCCGAGGAGCAGGAGGGTTGACGTTTCTGGCGTGAGTTCTTCATCAGGAATGAGGCCAGTGGTCCAAAGTGGCTGTCTATGCCCGTCATTATTCTATTTATCTCAATTATATTTCCTCTTGGTCTCTTCATGTCTAAGCTCAGAGATAAATGGGAGGGGGGGGGGTGCGATTGGAGGAAAGGTAGCTGGGGAAGTGACAGGTAGATGAAGGTGGGGCTGAAAGTGATAGGTCAGAGACGAGGGTGGAGTAGATAGGTGGGAAGGAAGATTGACAGGTAGGGCAGTTCAAGAGGGAGGTGCCGAGTTGAAAGGTTGAGATGGGATAAGGTGGGGGAGGGGAAATAGGGAAACATCGATTCTCCTGCTTTCTGACAGGCTGGACTTTTCCAGCATCACACTCATCAATTGCTGTTTTTCTTAATGGTTCCTTACATTTATTGAGGTTAAGTGAGCAACAAGCAATTTATTGTAAAGGATTTGATATAATGGTAAAATGTCCGAAGGTGATAAAAAATGAGCATCATTAAATAAAATTCAACACAAAACTACATAAGCAGATTTAAGAATTTAAGAAGCAGGTTTGAAGAATTGTTTTTCAGGATGAAAGATACTTGGAGAGGTTTAGGGAGGGGATTCCCAGAGCTTAAGGCCTGGGCAGCTGAAGTAACAGGTTGTAATAATCTAATGATTAAAACTAAGGATGATCCAGAAGACAGAATCAAAGAAGTGCAGATTTACCAGGGTGTTTCTCAGGCTAGAGAGTTTCAGTTATGAAAAGATTGAGAGGGAACATAGTTGAGGTAGGTAACAGTATGAGGGCCATAGACAGTGTAGATAGGAAGGAATCTCTCCCCATGTGGAAGTTTCAATGACCAAGAGGAACAAATTGGAGGTAAAGGGGCAGAAGGGTAACTTTTTTCACCCAGATGGCGGTGGGAATCTGGAACTCACTGTTTGTAAGGGCAATAGAAGCAGAAATCTTCACAACATTGAAGAAGTATTGAGATGTACATTTGCAATGTTAAGGTATGCAAGGCTTTTGGCCAAGTGCTGAAAAATAGGATTAGAATAATTAAATGGTTGTTTTTGACAGGCTAAAGGGATGATGTTCAATGAGAGTTTTTATTGCAATAAGAACATCTCGATCAAATGGCATTGATCTGATGTACTTTTCCCATGTGGACATTGAACAGACACCTTGTCAGAAGGAGGCAGCTACAGAGTGTGCTGTCCAGCCTGTGAGTGGGATAGTAGATCATCACTTCTCAAACAGATCCTCGTGGTGCCATATTAGTCACCATTAAACTCACGTTTAATTGACTTCCAATTTTTGCTTTTAAAACTGAATTCAAATTCATTATCTGCCATGGTAGGATGTGAACCTAAGGTGTCTCCATTTCTGGTGACTGACTCAACACGGGCATTTACTTCAAACCCACCAATTCCTAAAGCTACCTGGAGTACACCTCCTCTCACCTCCTCTCCTGTAAAAACACTCTCCCTTACTCCCAATTCTTCCAACTTTGCCACATCTGCTCCACCATAGAACAGCCCAGATGGCCTCCTTCTTCATGGACTGCAATCTCACCTCCCATCTGGTCAATGATGCCCTCCAGCACATATCCTCCACTTCCCGTACCTCTGCCCATGAACCCCAGTCCTCCAACTACAATAAAGACAGAATTCCCCTGGTCCTCACCTTCCACCCCACCAACCTTGGGACACAATACCTCTACCATTTCCACCACCTACAAACTGATCCCACCACAAGAAATATATTTCTCTCCCCACCCTTATCTGTGTTCCGCAGAGACCATTCTTTCTGCGACTCCCTTGTGAGGTCCATGTCCCTCACTGACCCACCCTCCACTCCCAGCACCTTCCCCTGCCACCACAAGAAGTGCAAAACCTGCGCCCATACCTCCCCCCTCACTTCCATCCAAGGCCCCAAAGGATCCTTCAACATCTGACAGAGATTTTCTGCACCTCCACATGCATCATCTACCACGTTCGTTGCTCTTGACATGGTCTCCTCAATATTGGGGAGTCAGGACGCCAACTTGCAGAACATTTCAGAGAACATCTCTTGGGCACGCACTAAACAACCCCACTACCCTGTGGCTGACCACTTCAATTCCCCCTCCCACTCTGCCAAGGACATTCAAGTCCTGGGCCTCCTCCACCTCCAACCTTTAGCCACCCGATGCCTGGAGGAAGAACGCCTCATCTTCTGTCTTGGGATTCTCTAACCACATGGGATCAGTGGTTTGAGAATCCCAAGTTTCCTCTTCTCCCCTCCCCCCACCTTATCCCAGATCAAACCCTCCAACTCTACACCGCCCTCTTGCATTGTCCCACTATTCATCTTTTTTTCTCACCTATCCGCTTCACTCTCCACTCCGCCCAATCACCATCAACCCCACCTCCATCTACCTATCGCATTGCCAGCTACCATCCCTCCAGCTCCACCCCTCCCTCCCATTTACTGCTCAGTCCCCTTGGGTCCCTCATCACATTCCTGATGAAGACCTTATGCTTGAAACATTGACTCTCCTGCTCCTCGGATGCTGCTTGACTTGCTGCGCTTTTCCAGCACCACATTTTTTGACCACCAGAATATTACACAAGACCAAACTAAAGAACTGTGGAGGCTGGAAATCAGAGACAATAGCAGACATTGCTGGGAAAACTCAACTTGTCTGGCAGCATCTGTGGAGAGAAAACAGAGTTAATGAAAGAAGGGTCACCTGAAACATTAACTCTGATTTCTCTGCAGAGAAACAACCAGACCTGCTGAGTTTTTCCAGCAACTTCAGTTTTTGTCTCTGCATTACTAGTCTAGCAACATTGCCACTAAGCCATCACATCCCTACACGTTACATCATAGCATAATGCAGTGGCTTTAATGCATATTTATTAAATTCGATCACTGCAAGATATCTGGTCATTTCGCATTGCAGTTTTTTGTGAGCGTGCTATGTGTAAATTGGGTGTTCAGTTACATTGTATTGTAGCACTACCTATATTTCATTTGCTGTTCAGTTCTTTCAGTTATCCTCAGATCATGAAAGCTGCTACACTTTGCATTATTTTTAAAAAGCTGAATGACTCAAATTTCCAAAGAAGGGCTTACGCTCGAAAGGTCGATTCTCCTGGTCCTTGGATGCTGCCTGACCTGCAGTATTTTTCTAACACCACACTCTCCAATATCTGCAATCCTCACCTTCTCCCCGAAAGACTCACTCGCCTATCATAATGTTACTTTTCCCCCTTCAGACCCACTTTCTATTCTTTCTCGTTTGGCCTGACGACTCTTTTGTCTTAAATCCTCATCTCCTTTGTTTTCGGGTTCTCCCACAGCCTCACCCCGATGTATCCTCCTCCAGCCTACCATGATCCTAGATCTTTTCACTGCTCCAATTCCAATCTCTTACATTTCCCTCATTTTAATCACTCCCTCACCAGTTGCCGTGCCTTGAGCTGCTTGGGGCTTGAAGCACTGGAATTCCCTTCCTGAATGTCTGCACTTCTCTCCCCGCCTTTAAAATGACCAGTTTGAATTATTTTTTGTCTGACTTTTGTAATGATACTGCGGTGTTTTGTTCTGGTTTCTTTTAGAGAGAGATTGGGGGACAGGTGAAGAGCAGTCAATGAGATGATAATCAACTTGTGAAGCCTTAGGTGTTTTTGGTTTAAAGCTGGAACAATGGAAGCATCCTGAATGGGTGTGCTCCAACACCCACCCACAGGAGCAGGGATTTTAGGTTTAGCTTTCAGCAGTTGTTGCTGGGGCCTCAGCAGAATTGGAAGGCAGTGAATGTCGCTTGGCTGTGACATTCTGGGTTTTCTCTGGATGTTTTTCGTCTGGGACTATGGGAGTTACATGTGAGACAATCTATGTTCCGAGTTTGCCTTTTGCCAAGGACGTATTTATAGAATGTTATCATATTGGAACAGTTAGTGTTTAGTAGTAAAATAGCCTATTATTCTGTTAGGTCTTCCAATAGCATTGTTACTCTCTTTCTTATTTTAAAGGCATATGTGAGGTACTATGCTCCAGATGCAATTTGGTTGGTCAAGGCACTCAATATTAAGCAAAAGAAAATTTATTCGAACACTATTGTTAAAATGCAACAGAAGAAAAAGTTAGGGTCTGTGCTCCCTTCTTGATATATTTTGAGAGGATCTAATATGGTCCATAACACTTTGTTGATTTTTCAAATCTTCTCCGTCTGTGGCTTGATGCTGCAACAAATGAGTTTCAAAAGTGTTTTTATTGTTATAGCCTTTCCTAAGCACCATTGAATATTCTATCACTTTAAAGTCGATTTAAGTTATTATGATTTTTTTTCTTTTGAATGAGACCATCATCACTTTGGCTGGAGCTTGGTGAGATCCCACTGAAGGGTGGTTCCCTCAGAACGGGATCCTTCACAACTTGGGTGAAACTTACTCAACTGTCTCGATATGTTACCCTAATGGAAATCCTGGCCTCAGCTTTACAATCACGTATCGAATAAATCTGCTGCACTTGGCTTCTGGCATTGAAATATTCTTAGGAATCGAAGGAATACAAATGAATGCTGTCATCAGAAATGGACAGAACAGCTAGGATTGATTCAGTTTCATGAACTAAGCGTGCCGAATAGGAAGGAAAGGATGTTAGCAATGAAACAGAATCACTTTTGCAGTTCAGGATGAAATGTGTCTCTAAACTGGAATAAATGGGTCTCCAAAGGATGAATGATGCTTGGATTATAATGATGGTGTAACTCATTCTCCATGTGACACCCAAGCTGATAACATTTAACACTGAGCCAAAATTGACTCAGAGACCATTAGATGCGAGAGCAGAAGAAGGAGGAATGTGCTCCTCCATTCAATGAGATCATGGCTGAGCTGATAATCCTCAACTCTACTTTCCTGCCTTTTCCTCATAATCTTTGATTCCCTTAAAAATTATAAATTCTGTCCATAGTGTCAGCTTCAAACATACTTAATAACCTATTTCAACAACCTTCTGGGGTAAAGAATTCCACAGATTCACTGACCTCTGAGAGATGAAATTCCTCTTCATCTCTGCTTTATGAACACCTCAGCCTGACCTTATGTTCTCTGTTACTAGACACTGAAACAATGTTTCCTCATCTACTTATCAACTCCCCTAAAATTCTTGCATGTATTCAATAAAGTGGCATGATGGCTCAGTGGTTAGCACTGTTGCCTCATAGTGCCAGGGACCCAGGCTCAATTCCCCCCTTGGATGACATCTGTGTGGAATTTACACATTCTCCCCGTGTCTGTGTGGGTTTCTTCCAGTTGCTCTGGGTTCCTCCCACAATCCAACAATGTGCAGGTTAGGTGGATTGGCTATGCTAAATTGCCCATAATGCTAAGGAATGTTAGATGAATTAGTCATGGGAAATGCTGGAGTACAGAGAATAAGGTTAGGGAGGTTAGGTCTGGGTAAGATGTGTTGGTGTGAACTGAATGGCCTGCTTCCACACTGTAGGGATTCTGTGATACTAAGATTACCTGAACTGCAATGTGCAGTTCTAACAACACTCAAGAAGCTTGACCCCACCCAAGATAAAGCCACCTGCTTGATTAGCCCCACGTCCACAAGCAACCACACCCTCCACCACCAACACTCAGTCGCAGCAGTATGTGTTATCTGTAAGATGCACTGCAGAAATTCACTAAAGATCCTCAGACAGCACCTTCTAAACTCACGACCACTTCCATCCACAAGGACAAGGGGAGTAGACACATGCGAACACCATCACCTGCAAATTCCCCTACAAGCCACTCACCCATCCTGACTTGGAAATATATATCAATGCTTGTTCACTGTCGCTGGGTCTGAATCCTGGAACTCTGTCCAGAAGGGCATTGTGGGTCTACTTACAGCCCATGGACTGCAGTGGTGCAAGAAGACAGCTCACCACCACCTTCTCAAGAGCAATGAGCATCGGCCCAACCTACTCAACCACTCCTCATAAGACAGACCATCCACCCTCAGGATCAACATGGTAAACCTTCTATGGACTGCCTCCCATGTCTGCATTTCCTTCCTTATTTAGGGGATTAAAATTATTTACAGCAGCCCAGTTGTAGTCTGAATAGTGCCTTTTATAGTTTTAACAAGGCCTCACCATTCCCTTTGAAATAAAGGCCAGCATTCATTCCTGGGCTAGTGCTCTTTACGCTATGTGTATGATATGCACCTCACCAAACATGAGACTTGTTCGGCAGTTTCCATGATTGCAATGTAAGGATCGCTGAAGTTGTACTAAAAGGAGAGACTGGAAATAATCATGAAGTCAGGGAAGACTGCTATTTCAGAGCATATACATTACATGTACATAATTGGAGTCCTGAGTCAGAGGCTGCAGTAATGAACTGGCAACTGACACTCTGAAGTATTTCAATAACACAAGCCACACTCATGAGCAATCTGGAGGTATTTCCAGTGAAAAGTACCGGAGGCTACAGGATTATAGATTTTCTGTCTTGTTTTTAATTGCTTGTAAAACATTCTGAAATAGTGCAAAGTACTGACCAAGTACAAATTCTTTCAGTCATAAATAATGTTGATCCTATTTGAACTTGCAATGGCTGAGAAAAAAAAATACTGCAGTAGGTTTTCAGTTGGGGACAATCTTTCAACTTATGTTCGGCAAAATACTGCTGGAAATCTGAAAGTATAAACTGAATGAGCTGGAGACACTCAGCATGTCTGACTGCATCTTCATTTCTCACTCATCTGACTTGGGCATTATTTTCCATCCTAGCTTCCCTTGAGAAGGAGGTGGCAAGCTACTTTCTTGAACTGCTGCAGTCCATGTGCTGTAGGTAGACCCACCATACCATTAGGAAACGAGCCCAGGAATTTGACCCAACAATAGTGAAGGATCGGTGATATATTTCCAAGTCAGGATAGTGAGTGACTTGGAAGGATACATGCAAGTATTGGTGTTTCCATGTGTTGTTGCCCTTGAACTTCTAGATGGAAGTGTCCATATGTTTGGAAGTGCTGTTTAAGAAGCTTGGTAAGTTCCTGCAGTATAGCCTGTAGATGATATACACTGCTATTACTGAACATCAGTAGTGCATTGACTGAATATTTCTGAATGTGGTGCCAAGCAAGTAGGCTGCGATGTCCTAGATGGTGTCAATCTTCCAGAGAGTTGTTGGTGCAAGTGGGGAGTATGTTATTACACTCCTGATTTGTGTCTTGTTGATGGTGGATCAGCTTTGGGGAGTCAGGAAGGAGTTACTCACTGCTGTGGTCCTAGCTTCTGACCTGTTCTTGTAGCCAAAGTATTTGTATGGTGAGACCATATCTGTGGAGTGTGTAAGAGAGCAACAGAGTTAATGTTTTGAATTCAATGATCCTTCTTCTGAACAACTCTCCCACTGATTCGGGTAATTGAAATTTGAGATGAGGCATGATGATTGGCTTGTTCCTAGTCATTAGACAACAATCCTGTATCTAACCACTTATTAGCTTTCTCAGATCTCATGCCATTGAAACCTCTGTTATTGGATTGTTCCATGCTCTTCTGGACATATTCCCTCTTTCCACCTTTCATAAACTTGAATTCAACCAAAGCTCTATGCCCCATATTCTGACAGGCATGACGACTCACTCACTCCAAGTCCCTATGCATGTTGACCTACATTGGCACCCTGTCTAATAATTTCTTAATACCGTAATTCTCTCCTTTCCTTATTTTCATGTCCCATTACTGTCCTCCCCCTCTCTGTCACTATGATCTCCACTGGCTCTAGAAACGTCTGAGATCCTTAAGCTGCTCCAATTCCCACCACTTCCACATCCTCAATTTTATTAAGTCCACCATTGACTGCCATGTGTTTGTCTGCCACGGTCCTAAGGTCTGGAATACCGATCCCATACCTCTCCACCTTTCGATTTTACTCTCTCCTTCATTAAAGCATTTCTTAAAGCCTCTGTACAAGATTTCACCATTTACCTTATTTCTCTAAGTGGGAGAAAGTGAGGACTGCAGATGTTGGAGAGTCAGAGTCGAAAAATGTGTCTCTGGAAAAAGCACAGCAGGTCAGGCAGCATCCGAGGATCAGGAGAGAGTCAATGTTACAAACATATGTCCTTCATCAGGAATGTGAAGGGGGAAGGAGGCTGAAAGATAAATAGCGGGGTGGGGGTGGAGCTGGGGCTCACACTCTACCAAGGAAATGCAAATCCTGGGCCTCCTCCACCAACAAATGAAAGCCACCCGCCAACTGGAGGAAGAACACCTCATCTTCCGCCTCAGGACCCTAAAACTACACAGCCTCAATGTTGACTTCACCAATTTCTAAATCTCCCCTCCCCCGCCTCATCTTAAATCCAACCCTCCAACTCGGCACTGCCCACTTGACTTGTCTACCTGTTCACCTTCCTTCCCACCATCTGCTCCACCCTCCCCACTGACCTATCACTTTCACCTCCTACCTGCATTCACCTATTAACATCTTCCACTTACCTTCCCTCCCAGCCCCACCCCTGACCTCTGCCCCCAATCCCCCTTCATTTATCTCTCATACCCTTCACCCTCCACCCTCCACATTCCAGATGAAGGGCTTGTACCCGAAACATTGATTCTCCTGCTCCTCGGATGCTGCCTGACCTGCTGCGCTTTTTCCAGCTCCACACTTTGCAACTCTTATCTCTTCAAGTGGATCATTGTCAGCTTTATTTGGTTACACGCTTGTAAAGAATCTTGCAGTGCTTTATTAAATCAATGGACTTGTTTAAAACAAGGTTGATGCTCTGTTTCATTTATTAGACCATTACAGCCAGTCTCTGTCACATTAGGCATCACCACCTCAGCCTATACCTCAGCATCAGTTGCCAGCTCCTCTTTATCATCTTTCTTGGTGAAAAGCTACTGACTCATTCATAACTCCACAGTACACTATTTGAATGTCAGAATTTATGCTCCAAGCAATGTTTCCGGGAGCAGAGCATTACTAGAACACAATGCCGTCAGTGTTTCTTAAGGTTAGTGACTTATTTTGGCCGTTTCAATTTGCCAACAATGTTTCACCTTTTATTCCGAGCTGTGAGTCACATTTTGGATGCCAAGATTGCTTTGCTGAATGAATTGGTTATTTCAACAGATGCTAACGCTCCATGCAAGGAAGTTTTGAGTGAAGTTTGAGTCTTTTGAGGTTCAAAGAAATTGACATAAGCCAGTGAGCCAATGGCAACTGTATTGCAGGAGCACGTAGCTGGATTCCATGAAGGTGTGTCATAAGCCATTGCAAGGAAAATGTCAGGATATTCAGGAATATCTGACTCTTTCCAAGTGCTTGTCAGAATCTCGATATAAAACAGATAGGCTTATTTTCTGGTACATCATACACATAACCTTGAAATGTTATAAACTTGATGATTTTTAACATTAAATGACAACTTCTCACATGAGATTCTAGTGTGGGAAGTTGCATATGGCATGGTTCAACAAAAAACCAGCAAAACTGAAATAGGATTGCTTACGCTAGTATGTAAGGCTGCAGCTAGTCATGTACAGTGGACTTCTGACAGGAACGTAGGCAGGAAGGTCAGTGTGTCACACATAGTTTTCTATCTATTACAAATGCTATTAACAACTATTTGATCACTACCTTAGTTTAAAATGCCCTCTTGGTATAATGAAGGAAGCATTGCCCCCAATTACTGTGTCAAGCAACAACCACGATGTTACTCATTGTGAATGATTCTGAGCACAAGGCTTAGTTCTTTCCCAATGTATTCTCACAGCTCTGCTATGCTACTTCAAACCTCACCACTGACCTGCATAGACGTAGAACATAGAACATAGAACATAGAACACAGAAGGATACAGCGCAGTACAGGCCCTTCGGCCCTCGATGTTGTGCCGACCGAATCCTACCTAACCTATACTAGCCCAATAACTTCCAAATGCCTATCCAATGCCCACTTAAATGACCATAAAGAAGGAGAGTTCACCACTGATACGGGCAGGGCATTCCATGAACTCACAACCCGCTGTGTGAAGAATCTACCCCTAACATCTGTCCTATACCTACCACCCCTTAATTTAAAGCTATGTCCCCTAGTAACACCTGACTCCATTAGCGGTAAAAGGTTCTTAGTATCTACCCTATCTAAACCCCTAATCATCTTATACACTTCTATCAGATCTCCCCTAAACCTTCTCTTCTCCAATGAGAACAGCCCCAAGTGCCTCAGCCTTTCCTCATAAGATTTTCCTACCATTCCAGGCAACATCCTGGTAAACCTCCTCTGCACTCGTTCTAAAGCTTCCACATCCTTCCTATAGTATGGCGACCAAAACTGCACACAATACTCCAGATGAGGCCTCACCAGAGTCTTATACAACTGCAACATGACCTCAGGACTCCGGAACTCAATTCCTCTGCCAATAAAGCCCAGTACACCATATGCCTTCCTCACAGCACTATTTACCTGGGTGGCAACTTTCAGAGATCTGTGTACATGGACACCAAGATCCCTCTGCTCATCCACACTACCAAGCAGCCTACCATTAGCCCAGTAATCCATCATCTTGTTATTCCTACCAAAGTGAACGACTTCGCACTTAGCTACATTGAATTCCATTTGCCACATTTCCACCCAGCTCTGCAACTTATCTATATCCCGCTGTAACCTACCACTTCCTTCCTCACTATCCACAACTCCACCGACTTTTGTGTCATCCGCAAACTTGCTTACCCAGCTTTCAAGTCCTTCCTCTAGATCATTTATAAAGATAACAAAAAGCAATGGTCCCAAAACAGATCCTTGTGGTACACCGCTAGTAACTGCGCTCCAAGATGAACATAATCCATCAACTACTACCCTCTGTCTCCTTCCAGCCAGCCAATTCCTAATCCAAACCTCTAATGTATCCTCAATGCCATACCTCCGAAGTTTTAGCATTAGCCTACCATGGGGAACCTTATCGAACGCCTTACTAAAATCCATATACACAACATCTACTGCTTTACCCTCATCCACTTCCTTAGTCACCTTCTCAAAGAACTCAATAAGGTTTGTGAGGCACGACCTGCCCTTCACAAAACCATGCTGGCTATCCCTGATCACGTTATTCCTACCCAGATGTTCATAAATCTTATCCCTTACCATTCTCTCCAAGACTTTGCCCACCACTGAAGTCAGACTCACTGGCCTATAGTTACTAGGGCTATCCCTACTCCCTTTCTTGAACAATGGGACCACATTCGCTATCCTCCTGTCCTCTGGTACTATTCCCGTTGACAATGACGACATAAAAATCCAGGCCAATGGCTCTGCTATCTCCTCCCTAGCTTCCCATAGGATCCTGGGGTAAATGCCATCAGGCCCAGGAGACTTATCTATATTCATCCTTTCCAATATTCCCAAAACCTCTTCCCTGCATATTTCCAGGGCATCCATTCTAATTATTTGTGATTCCATATTCACATCAGCAACAGTGTCCTGTTCCTGAGTGAATACTGATGAAAAGTACTGATTTAATGTCTCTCCAATCTCCTCCGCCTCCACACACAACTTCCCACTACTATCCTTGACTGGACCGATACCTACCCTAGTCATCCTTTTATTCTTGACATACCTATAGAAAGCCTTTGGGTTTTCCCTAATCCTACCAGCTAAAGACTTTTCATGTCCCCTTCTCGCTTCTCTTAGCTCCCTCTTTAGCTCCTTCCTGGCTACCTTATAACTCTCAATCGCCCCTACTGAACCTTCACGCCTCATCTTTACATATGCCGCCTTCTTCCCTTTCACAAGGGACTCCAATTCCTTACTAAACCACGGCTGCCTCACAAGGCCCTTTACACCATGCCTGACTGGTACATACCTATCGAGGACACGCAGTAGCTGCTCCTTGAACAATCCCCACATCTCATTAGTGTTCTTCTCTTGAAGCCTGTTTTTCCAATCCACACATCCTAAGTCATGCCTCACTGCATCATAATTTCCCTGCCCCCAGCTATAGCTCTTGCCCTGCGGTGCACGATTATCCCTCTCCATCACTAAAGTAAAAGTCACCGAGTTGTGGTCACTGTCCCCGAAGTGCTCACCTACCTCCAAGTCTAACACCTGGCCTGGTTCATTACCTAGAACCAAATCCAATATAGCCTCCCCTCTTGTTGGCCTGTCGACATATTGTGTCAGGAAACCCTCCTGCACACATTGTACAAACACCGACCCATCTAATGAACTCAAGCTATAGCTCTCCCAGTCAATATCTGGGAAGTTAAAGTCCCCCATAATAACCACCCTGCTACCTTCACTCTTTTCCTGAATCATCCTCGCAATATTATCCTCTACTTCTCTAGGACTATTAGGAGGCCTGTAGAAAACACCTAACAGGGTGACCTCACCTTTCCTATTTCTAACCTCAGCCCAAACTACCTCAGATGGCAAGTCCTCTTCCATCGTCCATTCCACTGCTGTGATACTATCTTTGACAAGTAATGCCACGCCTCCCCCTTTTTTACCCCCATGTCTGATCCTACTAAAACATTTGAACCCTGGAACGTGCAACAGCCATTCTTGTCCCTGTTCTACCCACGTCTCTGTAATGGCCACAACATCGAAGTCCCAGGTACCAACCCACGCTGCAAGTTCACCTACCTTATTCCTTATACTTCTGGCATTGAAGTATACACACTTCAATCCACCCTTCTGGTTACAGGCACCCTCCTTAGAGATCGCTGCATTATTCCTAACCTCCCTATACTCAAGGTCCTGTACCCTAAAGCTACAGTCCTGGTTCCCATGCCCCCGCGGAGTTAGTTTAAACCCTCCCAAAGAGCACTAGCAAACCTCCCCCCAAGGATACTGGTGCCCCTCAGGTTCAGGTGTAGCCCATCCTTTTTATAGAGGTCCCACCTTCCCCAGAAAGGACCCCAGTTGTCCAGAAACCGGAATCCCTCCCTCCTGCACCATCCCTGTAGCCACGCATTTAACTGCTCTCTCTCCCTATTCCTCGACTCTCTATCACGTGGCACGGGTAACAAACCAGAGACTACAACTCTGTTTGTTCTAACTCTGAGCTTCCAACCTAGCTCCCTGAAAGCCTGTCTGACATCCTCACCCTTCTTCCTACCTATATCGTTGGTGCCAACGTGGACCACGATCTGGGGCTGCTCCCCCTCCCCCTTAAGGACCCGGAAAACACGATCAGCGACATCACGTACCCTTGCACCTGGGAGGCAACATACCAAACGTGAGTCCCTGTCGCCCCCACAAAACCGTCTGTCTGTACCCCTCACTATCGAGTCCCCAAGAACTATTGCTCTACCTTTCTCCACCCTACCCTTCTGAGCAACGGGGCCAGGCTCCGTGCCAGAGGCCTGAACCTCGTTGCTTGCCCCTGGTAAGTCATCCCCCCCACAAGTATCCAAAACGGTATACTTGTTCTTGAGGGGAATGACCGCAGGGGGTCCCTGCACTGGCTTCCTCCTCCCACTCCCCCTCACTGTCACCCATCTATCTTGAACTTTCGGAGTAACTACTTGCCTAAAGCACCGATCTATGACCTCCTCTGCCTCCCGAATGATCCGCAGTTCATCCAACTCCAGCTCCAGTTCCCTAACACGGGTTTGGAGGAGCTGGAGATGGGTGCACTTCTTGCAAGTGTACTCAGCAGGGACGCTAATGGCTTCCCTCACCTCATACATGTTGCAAGAGGAACATTGCCCTCTCTGCACTGCCATCCCTCTAAAAGTAAGCTTTCCTTAAAAAAAAACAACAACAAAACCAACTGAATCTAAAGAAACAAACAAGGAAAATGCAGCACTTACCCGCTAGTCACAATTGGTCTTATTATTAGGTTAGAGGAGGTGGAAGGGTGGGAGGCACTACTCGTGTAGTGCCTCGGGTGACTCGCCTACGCGTTTAAATAAGGGGAGAAAAAAAAAACCTTACCCAAGTAACCTAGCGCGCCTTCCGGGTCTGCTACCGCTTTTTTTGAAAGTGGTATTACAATGATACTCAAGTGCTTGACTTCATCCGAGGCAAAGAGGTTCACTTGACTTCTACCTTCAGAATCCACCTCCTCCACTATTGGTCCTGAGTGCCTGCTGTGTGTTCAAGCTACACAATACACTGACCCATTACAGCTACATCAGCTGTCCATCCTTCTGTTGTGGCAGCAAGGACAAGAGCAGCAACTTCCTGATACAACCATCAATTTAAGGCTTCTGTCCAAATTACACACTTACTGACTGATCTGAACGTGATGGTTATTGTAGAAGTCCTGCATAGAAACATATACATTAGCGAGTTTTAAGAAGATTTGTAGCTCTATCAATAAACACATCGAGTTAGATCCCATCTACCACCCCCTGAGAAAAAGAACAGGAAGTGATTTCACCACAGGAAATGACATCACCAACCCAAAGAAACTCAGACACATAAATAGAAAGCAGGAATTATCAGCAGTGCTTCGCCTGAGGCCCATTGAAGATGTTACCTAGAAGGATGATGAAACATCTGGAAATGAACCTTCCAGCTCAGCGAGCAAACCTACATCCAGAACATACGCATTGGCCAGTGTGATGTAGGGTAAGATACTTTACTTTAGGGTTTGGATTTTGAATGAGTGATATATGTGTTCTGATCTGTATGTATGAGAGGGTGTTAATGATTCACTTGTCAGTATTTCTGGAACCATGATGTTTTGAAAATTAAAACTAGGACAAGAGAGAGAATTCTAGAGACATAATGGGAATTTGTTTGAGTTGAGATTGTTTTCTGTTCAAAGAGATCCAAAGAGGAGTTATATTGAAGAACTCATTTTCTCCTGAAGAAATGAGATAGGTCAGACAATTCTGCATAAGGTTACATCAGTGTAAGGGCTTTAGCTGAAAGCTCCAAACCAAAAATGTAGGTTCAAACCCCAAAGGCGATAGGTGAAGATTAGAAAGTTGAAGCGCAGTCATTTGACTCATCAAGATAAATATTAACAAACGTTAAAGACCTGGAATTGAAAGAAACTATTAAGGTTAGCCATGGTTTAAAAACTGAATGTGGGGTTATAGGAATGTGTGGGGGCAGGGGGTTTGGGGTTGGGTCTAGATGGGATGTTGTTTGGAGCATCGGTGCAGACTTGATGGACTAAATGACCTTGTTCTGCATTGTAGGAATCCCATTAAAAAAAAATTCAATGGATAGATGGGATCATATTTTTACTGTGTCTCAAGTTCTTTCAAATTGCATTTTATGTAAAAAGCTTTGTTTATTCTATTTAACATCATTTATTTTGTGAAATAAATTGTTTTATTGCCAAAACTAAAGCTGCGGCATTGCATGCTTACACTTCAGTGAAGGACAAGTTTGTTCAAAGAAAACAAATATGAGCTATCAAACCAATCTGGGATGTGACTTACCCCATCATAACATGAGCTCTGATCATGAACAGGAAAGAAAGGGTCCTCTCATTTCCATTTTATTTTTAAAAGTTCCCATTTTTCATGTTTGCTTTAAGATAAATTAACTATTTCAAACTTTTACTCCATAAGTATTACTGAAAAGGGTACACTTTGTTGAAGCTTTTTGACTTGCACTTAGATTGACAATCTGCATGTGAAGAATGTGAGGGGAAAACCACGTTTATACTGTGTGAGAGGACAGTGCTGATTGGTTGACAAGTGGACCCTGATTGGTAGAATTGTCGCTAGAGGGAATATCCCCAATTCAATAATGAATAACAGTTAACTGCCAAGATTTGTTTAAATTTAAACCTTCTAGGTTGGCTCTAATTGGTTAAGGCATTGTCCAGACAGTGGTGCCACGTGTGTTGCTGAATTGAAACAAGTGCTCTGTGTGTATATATGTGTGTGTGTGTGTATATGTATGCGTACGCGTGCGTGCATGTTCTTTCAGTCTGATATATGTAACACGTGTAAGTGCATCACACTCAGGATTAGTTAGTAAATATTATCCAATTTCACATTGATTGTTTCTGTTCTGCAAGTGTAGCCTGGGTGGATCAATACCTTACTTGTTGCAAACAACTGAAGGGATATGCTGTTTGTTTATTTCATTCATTCACGGGATGAGTGTGTCACTGACTAGGCCAGCATTTATTGTCCATCCCTAATTGCCCAGAGGGCAGTTAAGAGTCAGCCACATTGCTGTGGATCTGGAGTCATGTGTTGGCTAGACCAGGTAAGGATGGCAGTTTCTTTCCCTCAAGAACATTAGTGACCCAGATGGGTTTTTCCTGACAATCAACAATGGATTCATGGTCATCATTAGACTCTTAATTACAGATTTTTTAACATTGAATTCAAATTCCAGCATCTGCTGTGGTGGGATTTGAATCCAGGTCCCCAGCATATTACCTGGGTCTCTGGATTAACAGTCCAGTGATAATACCACTGCCTCTCCACATACAATCTGCAAATCTTTGGTATATATGACAAACATGTGTCTTTTTCAACAGTACTAATTTTCTGTGTCACTAAACTACTATTGGTACTCCAGGGGCAGAACCTCCGAAGCACCAGAAGAACAGAGAAAAAAATGAGGAAAATCGCATGAAATGGTCACTTTAAAGCTTCTTGACTTTGACAACAATGAGTTCCACTTTCCAATCGACTGCTGAAGGATAAGATGAGAGTGTCACTACTGAGCAGCAATAAATCTACTTACATACATGAGCACTTATCTGACTAATCTGACTATGAGTTCCCTTCAACTCTTTTTTCTGCTGTTTCCCATTCTCCCTGCCAGATAAAGGCTAGATACTGACAATCCCTGACATGGAAGTCAGAGTGGTTACTTGGTGCCTCTTGTTTGCTGCTTCCCGCTGGACTTTTGCTTCGAATACCAGTCACCAACACTTCAGGGTATTCCTCCTGGGCAAGGACTGCACACATTCCTTATCCACGAATGGTAAATCTACCGTCCTCACTGCACCCTCATGACCCATCTCTGATCCACTGTGCAAGACAGTTCTGAACCACAATACTGCACTTTGGAGTGCACTGGCAATTCTCATTTCAATATTACTACCAGGACACTTACCATGCATGGACAGGTACACGCCTCATGGATTCAATCAAGCAGCAACCCTCACTTGCTCAGTTAGCACCAACTGACATTCCATCCCTGCCTCACCTTGCCATTTTGCACTTTGCCCACTCCAGTAGAATCTAAATGCTCACAGTATTTCTGTCTTGCCTTACCCCTTAGCACAGGTACAGAGCTTGTCCTGGTGGTCAATAGTCATCAGTCATGGGATTGAATGTGCTGCTGTACAGCAACATGCTGTATCAATCTCAAACCAATACCATATACCAGTTCCCTGTACATCACATACACTGCATTTGCTTCAACCAAATGGTCACGTCTAAGGGGAGCAGTCCTCCATCAGGCCAAAGGGGACATTCTTCAGTCAGGGAGCTGGGGCCAATGAATCGAGGGCATCATCCAGTCTCGGTCTAGGGATGGTCAGTCAGCTGGTTGGGTCAGTCAGTGTCAAGATGACTGTAACACTACAATCCAGCGAGCGGGCCATGTTCAGTCCTGCAGAACCAGTTCAAACTGGTCTGAGGATTTACAGAAGGTCAGTCAGGAGGGACTGCACAGATATCAGTCATTCATCAGTCAGGACAGTCAGGGGAGGGGGGTCACAATCAGTCCTGGGAATCACCTGATGAAAGTGAAGGGGATTTATCGGAGACACTGCTGTGGGTGGGCAGTTGTGGAAGTCAGCTCCAAGGATTGGAAGCAGACTGTTGGGATGCAGAGGGGACAATAAAGTTGGGAAACTCATTGGAGAGGGAGACACGGTGAAGATTATAATACATTAGAGGTCATGGTATACTGCAGAGAGGGAGGCTATCAATGGTCATAATCACCTCAACAGGGGAAAATGCAGCAAGATGGTTGGATTAATAAGCTGGAGAGCTGGGGTTCAGGAAGCCATGTGAGGGATGAAGACATCATTCAAAGAGCTGTGTGGAGTGTGCAAAAGCTCCGCGCTGATGGGCTTACCAGGGAGTGCCAATAAGGAAGGAGGTCTGGGAGAGCCTCTTTATCACCAGGCTGAGCTGATGCCCCATTGCCGAGCATTAGCTGCAATGCTTTCCATCCTTTTGTGAATCATAAATTTACACTGGAAATGGAAGACTGCTATAGCCACACCCAGAGAGGGTGGGGTAAGCACTTTCCTTTTGTCTGTGTTCACAGTGTTCACTAGAAAGCCACGTGAGATCCTTTAAGGAGCAATTGTGCTATATCAGGCCTTCACAGGGTACAGACTGAAATCATTTACAATCGAGAAACTCTCCACTTAAAATGCATGTAGCACCCGGCTGTGTGGGATACAAATACTGGGCACAAACAGTCTTGAAAGTGTCATTGGGCATTACAGATAGAAGATAGCTATTACTGTGAGGCAAAGTAATCATGAGCCACCTTAAAGTTGTCATACCCAAGCCACAATTGTAGATATTCTCCTAATTATTCTGTTATTAGTAGAGATTGAAAACATCATTGAGAGTGGAGCTGAGATTTCCTCAGTTTTTGCCTCCTCTCGAGTGCTGTAAATGCAGTGTAGGCTTAGCAGAAAATCGGATTCCACTCTGAAACAATTTACATGCACCAGCTTCCCGGTGAAATGACATCAGCAAAATGGCGCACCACCTGAAGAGGCTCCCAACCAATTTGTAAGGATTCAGTTTGTTTGGAGTCGAGCCCTGCTCTACAGGCTTTCTGACAGCAGAAACCTGTCCCAACCTGAAGTTAGGATTAGCATTTGGCAATGCTGACAAACCCAGTCTAGGATGTGCAAAGATCTGGGCCCACAAGGGGTATCACTTGTGGTCAGGTGACCCCATGACCTCTAGGGTTGTTGTGAAAATATTGGCATTTCTCCTTATCATGTTTAAACTCTCAAAATGTGGAATCCAAGTTTAAACCCAGCTGGGCTCTGTAATGTTCAAACCACAGAACTAGAACAGATAGTATTCATGCAGCCAGACCTTAGACAATTAACTTCTTGTTGAAACCAGGCCAACAACTGCCTGGCCAGAGACAAACAGCTACATTGTTTTATAATGAACCATTGTTTCCATCCCCAGTGAAGTTGCTTTGTTCGAAGAACAGTTCACTGGCTTATTGATACCCAGCTCAGTAAGAGACCAGAGGCACAATGATGAAGGGCTTATGCCTGAAATGTCGACTTTCCTGCTCCTTGAATGCTGCCTGACCTGTTGTGCTTTTCCAGCGCCACTCTTCTGACTCTGACAGAGGCAATGTGTGACAACACTTAACAGTTAAAGGTTCAAAACCATGTTTTGCAACCTCCAAGTGTGGAAAGTAGTCCCATCATGGGATCTTCCTGCCCCTATCCAATGTTAGTATTGGACATGGGCTGCAGAATGTTTGAGAAAGGCGTGAAAAGGGAGATAGACAGAGCAACCTGGAGCCCCAGTCGCTCTGATTTTGCACTTTCATCAAGGGTGTCTCCAGAGAGGACTTTTGACAGCTACACAGTATTTCCAACCCCTTGTGTCTCCTGATGAGCACCAAGAGACTGACCAGACCCAGAGAGGCCACTGCGCTGAGATGACCCGAAGATCAGAACTGGCACTGGACAAGAGGGGAAGCCCTAATTGACAAATGCAGGTCCCGAAACATCAGCTCACTCTCAAAGACTGAACAGCAGCCTATCCCAGCCTTATTGAACAGGTATTACCAGTCCTTGAAGGTAAACAATTCAAATACCACGATAGGGGCCTGTGGATGGGGTGAAGCGAATCCTGAGAAGCGTGTGTCGGAATTAGATAGCAAGTGTAGATTTGAGATTGTTTACTGAAGAGTCCTGTGAAGAGATTAATAGTTTAACTGAAGTACAAGAGTAGAGTCTAATAAAGATTTTTTTACCTTGAAAAAGTATTCATTGAAAATGTGTTGGATCTTCCTGTGACCCTTGTCCCTTTGTCTATCTCACCATGTAATACGCCTGAGCTGAAAAGAATTACAAGGTCAAGGTTAGTCAGGGCACATTTATCCAGCTTTCACTTTACAGCACATTAAACTATATGCTCCGGGTTTGTTCTCCTTGAAGCAGGAGATTAGTTTTCCTTCAAAAACAAATAAAAAACACAAAGAATAGGCCTTAATGAAAGAGTCATAGAATCCTTAGTGTGGAAACAGGCCGTTTGGCTCAACAAGTCCACACCAACCCTCCGAAGAGTAACCCACCTACATCCATTCCCTAACCTATTACTCTACATTTCCCATCACTAATGCACCTAACCTAGTTAAAAATCACACAACACCAGGTTATAGTCCAACAGGTTTAATTGGAAGCACACTAGCTTTCAGAGCGACGCTCCTTCATCAGGACAATCACCTGATGAAGGAGCATCGCTCTGAAAGCTAGTGTGCTTCCAATTAAACCTGTTGGACTATAACCTGGTGTAGTGTGATTTTTAGCTGTATACACCCCAGTCCAACATCGGCATCTCCAAATCATGGCACCTAACCTACACATCCTTGAACACTACAGACAATTTAGCATGGCCAATTCACCTAACTGATCACATCTTTGGAAAGCGCGTTGCCATTCAAGCCCTAAATTAGACTTTTGAAGTAAGGCCTTAGAGTTGAGAACAAAATAAGCGAGGAAATATTTAACATTGTTGACATTAATTTTGTTGGTGTATCCTGTCTCATTCACAAGGGTGACCAGCTTTACTTATGATGGGCTGGCCAAAACCCACATAAAGAGTACCCTCAGTGCAGCCACAAACTTCTTTGAAATCGTGAAAGATTAGGAAGGCAGAGAGAAACTGTTTATCCAGAGGGTCACAGGTTTAAAACAATTTGTGAAAGAACATGCGGTGAAATGAGGAAAAATTTCTTCACACAGAGAATTGTCAAGATCTGGAAGATATCTTTTTTTAAATTCATTCACAGGATGTGGCTGTTGCTGGCTGGGTCAACATTCAATATCCATTCATTCAATACATTCAATACCATTATGGGCATCACAGTGGCTTAGTGGTTAGCATTACAGAGTCACAACGCCAGGGACCCAGGTTTGATTCCCACCTCAGGTGACTGCGTGGAGTCTGCACATTCTCCCCATGTCTGCATGGGTGTCCTCCGTGTGCTCTGGTTTCCTTCCACAATTCAAAGATATCCAGGTCAGGTGAATTGGCCATACTAAGTTGCCCATAGTGTTAGGTGCATTAGTAAATGTTGTGCAGGGTAGGGGAATGGGTCTGGGTGGATTACTCTTTGGAGGATCAGTGTGGACTTGTCGGGCCAAAGGGCGTGTTTCCATATTGTAGGGAATCTAATCCCTAGTTGCCCTTGAGAAGGGGCTGCCTTCAAGAACTGCTTCAGTCCCGTTGGTTTAGGTCCACCCACATGTTATTTGTGAGGGAATTCCCTGTTGACCCTGTGGCACTGGAAGAACAGTATATTTCTAAATCAGGTTGATAATTGACTCAGGGAGGAACTTGACATCCTCAAGTTTCTGCTACCCTTGTCCTTCTGGATGGTAATGATCATGGGTTTGGAAGATGTTCTATAATGATTGTTCTTGAATTTCTACAATGCCTCTTGTAAATAGTACACACTGCTACTAAACATCAGTGTAGCAAGGAGTGGATATTTGTCAATGTGGTGCCAACCAAGCAGATACTTTGTGCAGGGTGATGTCAAACTTCTAGAATGTTGTTGGAGCTACAATCATTCAGGAACGTGAGGAATATCCCATCATATCCCTGACTTGTGCCTTGTAGATGGTGGTCAGGCTTTAGGGGATAGTAAGCGAGTTACCCACTGCAAGATTCTAACCTCTGAACTGCTCTTGTAGCCATCGTATTTATGTGGTGAGACCGTTCAATTTCTGGTTAATGGTAACAACCTGGGGAATTCAATAATGGAAAATGTCCACAGCTAATATTCTGATTTTCTTTTACTGGAGATGGCCACTGCCTGCATCCTGCATCGATGAATTGCACATGCATTTGAGAATGATATATCTTTGGGATTATGAGGAAGAAGATTGAATATCAGAATAAATAGCAGAGCTTGTTTAAAGAGAACGATAGGTGGAATGATTTGGAAATGCCGGTGTTGGACTGGGGTGTACAAAGTTAAAAATCACACAACACCAGGTTATAGTCCAACAGGTTTAATTGGAAGCACACTAACTTTCGGAGCGACGCTCCTTCATCAGGTGATAGTGGAGGGCTCAATCCTAAAACACAGAATTTATAGGAAAAATTTACAGTGTGATGTAACTGAAATTATACATTGAAAAATACATTGAAACAGACAATCAAGGTATTTTTCAAAGTATAATTTCAGTTACATCACACTGTAAAGTTTTCCTATAAATTCTGTGTTTTAGGATTGAGCCCTCCACTACCTCCTGATGAAGGAGCGATGCTCCGAAAGTTAGTGTGCTTCCACTTAAACCTGTTGGACTATAACCTGGTGTTGTGTGATTTTTAACCTTGATAGGTTGAATGGTCACTTTTGGTCTTGTTAGGGTCCAAAGATTCCAAAAATCTCTCACAATCAATTCCTGCCTATATTGTCTCAAAAGCATCAATTGCTCCTCATCCTGATAAAGGGCTTATGCTCGAAACGTCGAATTCTCTATTCCTGAGATGCTGCCTGGCCTGCTGTGCTTTGACCAGCAACACATTTGCAGCCATCATTAAAGTTGCTCTAACTGATGTTGGCTTGATCTGCTTTGGTGGACAAACAGGGCCGACACGAAGCTGTCCTTGGGGACCATGTATCAGCATATGTGCCCCTGCCAACAGGGTGTCTGTCACCTTTTACATATTCACCGCAAGGTCCTGATCCATGCTAATGAGTGTCAGATTTCGCAGGAGATCTCCTGGCAGTCATATCACCCAAAACCACTCATTGTAATCACAAGTGACAGGCCTGCGCTCATTAGTGTCAGCACAGCAAATCACATGTGGTAAAACGGAGAGTGAGAAATTACTTTTTTATAGCAACATTCAAGATGCTTCTGGGAAGTGACATTAAGAATCCTTTAAGACCAGGGATCAGTCTTTGAGCGAACATTGAGTGAGCAGTACTAATGACACCACACCAGGCAATTGACATTTAGTAGTCCCACTGGTGCCAGAACAAGGCAATGAAATGATTATAATACAAACCATCATCTTTAAAATGCAGCTAATGATGAAAAGGGTACTGTTAAAATCCTGGTAAATTACTAAAATTCTGTCTCTTCAGTTTTGTTTGTCTTTTTTGACATTAATCCAAACAGTCACTCATTACCGAATCATTTGTCATGTTTAATTTGCAGTGTGTATAAAGTTGAGAAACCTTGGAGGAAAACTGCGCTATTGGAAGAGGGAACGACCAAAGCTGAGAAAGGAAGAGAGAACGGATGGAAATCAAGGCCCAGGAATTGGATCGTACTCAATCCCAGTGAGGGCAGGCTTTACACACTCAGATCAAGACTGGCGGTAGATACACGACAAAGTGGAAAGGAAGAATGAGAAAAGGATAGAATAAGAGAAAGGCCTACAGTGATATAGTGGCTTTCATGACATTGTCTGAGCTATAAGGACAGGCTGGATTAAACTAGGGCTGTTTTCTCTGGGGAAAGGTCACTGGACCCGAAACATTAACTCTGATCTCTCTCCACAGATGCTGCCAGACCTGCTGAGCTTTTCCAGTAATTTCTGTTTTTCAAGGTGTGGGGGCTGAGGGGAGACCTGGTGGAAATTTATAAAATTATGAGAGGCAGAGGTAGGGTTGACAGTCAGAATCTTTTTCCCAAAGTTGCAATGTCTAGTACCAGAGGGCTTATGTTTAAGATAAGTTCAAAGGAGATGTAAGGGGCAAGTTTTATACACAGAGAGCAGTAGGAGTCTGGAATGCACTGCCAGAGGTGGTGGTGGAGGCAGATACTACAGGGGCAATTAAGGGACTTTTACATAAGCACATGAATAAGCAAGGAAGGGAGGGATATGGGCCCAGGGCAGGCAGAAAGGATTAGTTAATTTGGCGTCATGATCAGCACAACATCATGGGTCAAAATGCCTGTTCCTATGTTATACTGTTCTATGTTCTTTGTTCTATTATGTGATGTTCTAAAGTACTTCCATAAATGAGATCACAGGCCAGTCACAATCCTCTTCCACCATGTTCTATTTTCACAGAAGTACTCGTCTGATAAGCCTACATTTATGATGGATGCCTCCTGCACTTTGAATTCTGAAAGCTTATGTATTGCAAAAAGAACTGCAGGCAAGAGATCAGAGGACAGTAATGTGATGCTGCCATAATCCCACTCTTCCATGAGAGAGAGTCATTTGGTGGTGCTTTTATCTGAGGGTTGCTAAGGTGTGGTTGAGATGGTAAAAACATCATGGCTATCACAGCCAGTGTTGGGAATTGAACCCTTGTGGTGTGGTATCACTCTAATCACAGACCAGTTTGTCCAGCAACCTGAGCTACCCAACCCAGGTGTAGATAGGGAGAGGAAAAGGTAAAGAGTAAAGCGTATTAGCCAACAACTTGAGCTCATGAGAATACCTACTTATATTTAAAACATTTTGGAAAAGTTGGAATCTATGGAATGGTTTGGATGTTTTCTAGATGAAACAGTGTTTTATCAAACAATGAGGTCAAAAGTTTAATATGTTCTATTAATCACCTGCTGTCTACAGGTTATTAACTTTGGAGAAAACAGCCAAGCAAAACTTTCAAAGCGATAAGAGATGGTAGTTGTTACTGGTTTTGAAATTTCTAGAGATCTCCCTGATAATATGCAAAACACTCAACCCCAAGTTGATTACAATCAGAACTGGACCTCTACTAGCCACCTGCAGTGGTCTTTGTTGTTAAAATGAAATTCAGTGGTTGTGTCCTTTATTTCTGGAACAACTGAGTAGTGACCTTCTAGAGGTTTATAAAATCATGAGGGACAGAGATAAAGTGAGTCTTTTCCCCAGGGTAAGGGAATCCAAAACTAGAGGGTAGAAGTTTAAGTTGAGAAAGGCGAGATTTAAAAGTGATTGGAGGGAGCAACTTTTTCACACAGAGGGTGATGTTTATATGGAATGAACTGCCAGAGGAAAAGTGGTGGAGGTGAGTACAGGTACATAGAAAGGAAAGGTTTGGAGGGATATGGGCCAAATGCAGGTAAATAGGACGAACTCAGTTTAGGAAGCCTGGTCAGCATGAACGTGTTGGGCCAAAGGGTCTGTTTCTGTGCTGTATGACTTTATGACCATATAACTATGCTCTATTCATGGTAAAGTAAACTATGACAGTTCGCTGGCTGACAAATTAAAAATAACTATTTTGGGCCACATCCTAAATAAGTGCCCATTACAGATCATTCTGCTGCAAGATGACAATTGTGTTCCTTTGTGACCTCACAGAAAATAGTGCTGTGTAAAGACACTATAGACAATCAGACTGTAGAAGATTGTTAATAGACATTCACTACATCTGTTCAGTATATTCGTCAATTGCATTATAGCCAATTTGTATTGATAAAATGTGCATTATAGCAGAATGACCTGTCCAACAATAAGGGGAGATTGGGGGCGGTGCAATGGCTCAGTGGTATGCACTGCTGTCTCACAGCAGCAGGGTCCCAGGTTCAATTCCAGCCTTGGGTAACTGTCTGTGTGGAGTTTGCACATTCTCCCTGTGTCTGTGTGGGTTTGCTCTGGTTTCCACCCACAGTCCAAAGATATGCAGGTCAGGTGAATTGGCTATGGTAAATTGCCCATAGTGTTAGGTGCATTAGTCAGAGGGAAATGGGTCTGGGCAGGTTACTCTTCGGAGGGTCGGTGTGGACTTGTTGGGCCGAAGGGCCTGTTTCTACACTGTAGGGAATTTAATCTTGTCAAGATGAAAAGACTAAATCCGAATCAAGGCCATTCTAAGATCCACAAACCTCTTTTTCTTCAAATCGTTATCAACTATCACTAGAACTGAAATGGCAGTGACCCTTTTGAGATGATGAATGTATAAATTAACATACAAATTGGGAACAGGAGTAGGCCACTCATCTCTTTGAGCCCTGCTCCACCATTCAATAAGTTCATGGCTGTTCCAAGTGCTCCAATTCCCATCTGCCCCGATCACCTGCACCTTTCAAGAATGTGATGCCAATCTAAAAATCTGACACTTCTGAAATTCCTTTGACATCATCTGGAGCAAGGTTTGAGCTCAAAGCAGTCAGTTACCAGAAAACTGACTGGATTGGTTGAGGATGAAACTGCTCCCTTTTTCAACAGATATTCGATTGAATTTTTTTTCTAATACGAAAAGGCAACATCTCATTCCTTTGCCTTTGTAAGTCAACGGAATTCAGTACAATAGGAAGACGAGTAGAACACCGAACGGAGAATTCACCACAAGGGTACACAGGAAAACAACACACACAGACCAAGTCCTAAACTATGAAAGTAACCACCCCAACACACACAAACGAAGCTGCATCAGGACACTATTCAAAAGAGCTACAACACACCGCAGTACACCAGAACTGCGAAAAGGGGAAGAGGAACACCTATACAAGGTATTCGCCAAAAACAGATACCCGCGCAACTTTATCAACAGATGCCTACGAGATAGACCACGGAACGAGGACATGCCACAACCAAAAGGACTAGCCACACTACCATACATCAGGAGTGTTTCAGAACTGACAGCCAGACTACTGCGACCCTTAGGACTCATAACGGCACACAAACCAACAGCCACGCTCAGACAACAACTTACTAGAACAAAGGAGCCAATACCCAACATGAGCAAAACTAATGTAGTTTATAAAATACCATGCAAGGACTGCACAAAACACTATATAGGACAAACAGGAAGACAGCTAACAATCCGCATACATGAACATCAACTAGCCACGAAACGACACGACCAGCTATCCCTAGTAGCCACACACTCAGACAACAAGCAACATGAATTCGACTGGGAAAACACTACTATCATAGGGCAAGCCAGACAGAGAACAGCCAGGGAATTCCTAGAGGCATGGCATTCATCCACAAACTCCATCAACAAACACATCGACCTGGACCCAATATACCAACCACTACAGCAGACAGCTGAAACTGACACTAGGAAGCGGCAAGGACAGACCACTATAAATACCGGAAGAAACATCAAAGAAGCGCTTCGCAGGAGGCTCCAAAGCACTGATGATGTCTCCTAGCCAGGGGACGAAACGTTTGCAACAAAAACTTCCAGCTCGGCGAACAGAACCACTACAACAAGCACCCAAGCTACAAATCTTCGCACAAACCTTGAAGACGAGTATTTCTACAGCACCTTTCAACAGGATGGGACATTCAAAAAGCACTTCAGAATCAGCAATGCATTTTTGAAAAGCAAGAAGTATCTTGTCAATATTTGTCACACAATATCAACAGATAAACAGATCATCTGGTTACTATTACATTGCTGTGTTTGGAAACTTGCTATGCATAATTCAATTTCCATATTTCCTACATTACAGCAAAAACAGCTCTGCAACCAGACTTCATTGTTTTCTGAATGTGCTGTGGTAATAAAAGGGGCTATCTAAGTGCAAACACATTCTCCTTTAACCAGCAGTGGCATTAAGTTCCTCAAAGGTCCATCACAAACTGTTCAAGGTCAGAATCAGCCATTTCTACAGCGGCCAGTGCATACTGGAAAAAATCCGGATAATGGTTCCAAGTGTGTTCCAAAGAAAATTCCTCACCTTTGTTCACAAAACTCACAGCATCTTCCCTACCCTAAAAATCACAGTGGTCCACAAGGACAAATTAGCCTTTAATAATATTAAATCTTCAAAAAGAAAATCTGACCTTCATTTTTGAACACATAAAATTTCCCAGAATGAAACAATGGCATTTCATTACTTGATCCTAATAGACTCATGCCTCCTCTCAAAATTTTAAGGGGTAAATATTTGAATACCAATTCTTGCTGATCCTTATGAAATAACTGCAGTCAACTAATTTGATTTGAATTATTGTCATGTGCATTAACTGTGAACAGTGTTATTTAGTGCTGCCACTCTCTGGCACCATTTTAAAACACAGAAAATAACTGAAAACACAGAATATAAAGTCAGAAAAATAAAACAACGAAGTTCATATTATAGTCTTATCTCAATAAAGTTAGGTGGTCTTGGAACAATGTCCCTAATGTTTCTGCAGATGCTGAGAAACTACACTGAGTCTGCAGAAGCAATTCCCAAGGAGGGTTTTGGAGAAGGGGAGGCAATCTCTCTCTTTAGCCCTGTAGCATTGTCAGACATAAGAGAGAGAAACCATGGCAGCAGTAAAAAAAATTCACATGAACAGACGGAAAATAAATCAGAGAAGGAAACAAGATCACTGGATCTCGATTTAATGAAGTTTCAGTTCAAAAGCTGTCTGCAAGCAAAACATTTGCTCAACAGTGGCTCCTCTGCCTCTGAAATAAACATCTTAATGGTGAAGGTTATAGAATTTTAAGTGTTCACTCTGTTGTATTATTGAACCTGAGAGCCAGGAATACTCTCGTAGCTGCTCCCAGTAAAGGAAAGGATTAGAAAGATATGAGCCATATGCAGGGAAATGGGGTTAGCATGGACAGATATCTTGGTCAGCACAGACCAGTTTGGGCCAGTCTGTGCTGTAGGACTCTACGACTCTATGACTATCACCATACAATGAAGCAGATACCTTGATTAAGCCTTAGACAGGGTCTACATTCTGTTAAACCTTTATCAAATTTGTCCATGAGATATGAGTGTCACTGGCTAGACCAGCATTTACAATCGGGAGGGTGATTAAAATTCAACAACACTGCTGTGGGTCTGGTGTCACATGCCAGCCAGTAGATTTCCTTCCCTAAAGGGCATTAGTGAACCAGACGGGCTTTTACAACCATTGACATTGATTACAATTAGGCCAGCCTTCTACTCCAGGTTTTTATTGAATTCAGGTTTCATCATCTTTCATAATAGGATTTGAATCCATGAGCCCAGAATGTGAGCCTATATTTCGTAAAGGGCTAGTGCAGTCCACTACACCACCATGTCCACATATGGTTGCTCGTTGACACTCCTGTATTTGGTATCATCCATATGAGCAAAAGGTTGAACTCCAACTAAACTCCTGAGACACAATTTCCTAACGCACTCAAAGCAGAAACTGCAGCCTGCAATCTCTAACAAGTCACTTCCAGCTGCACCTTTATCACCCATCTTTTATGGTAGAGCTTAATCTTCAGACCAGAAAGGACAAGATTAAGGGAGGATTAAGGGATCTACTCCTTTCAAGATGAAAGGTTTTTAATAGCTCCTCCACCACTGGGAGCCTGCCCACTAACCTTGATTGTATGACAAGCCTGTCTTTTAGTCATTAAGTAACTGCTGCAAGGAAAGCCCACCCTCAGGTTGGAATATTTCCCAACCTGCAAGTGGCAAGTGATGAGTAGATTGACACAGTGGCCTTGGAAATATACTTGCTCTCTTCTTGTCATCTCAGCAATTAAGTTCTGGGCAAAAAAGTCCATTGGAGACTTTCTCAACCTGTCACCAATTTAGATCTTAATTGGTCCCTTTTGGGGACTGGAACTCTCACCACTTTCTAATTCCCTGCCTGCCTGAGGGTAAAACAAGAAAACAATCAGAAAGTGCTGAAAAAACGACAGGGAAGCAGAGTCAGTGAGGAACGGCCACTGGACCGAAGGCGTTGTCTCTGCTTGTCTTTGTAAGAATATTCCCAGACCTGCTGAGTTATTCCAGCACTTTCTGGCTGTATTTTGGATATCCAACCTCTTCAATTCTTTGTTTTTGTTTTAAGATAATAAAGGGGAGTGGTTGCATGACCGAGAAACCAGGACGACTTGAGATGGTCCTCCCTTTGCCCCAATCTCAGGTGAGTAGGTGGCATGAATGAGGTTAAAGGGAATGGGCCCTGAAAACTAATCGTATGCCCTTGTCTGTGGCATCCATGATATCTGTCACCCCGACACCGACCCCATGACACAAAGCTAAAAATCACTGACCTTTCCATCGCTGGATACCCCAACTTTTGTGCCTTTAGAATCTAGCATCTGATTGGCTGGCAGCTTTTGACAACCTGGCATCAAGACTGTGGTAAGCCAAAACCTTGGCCAATGTTCTATTTGATGGCTGAGGATGTGCTGATTTGTCCCAAGACCCTCGCCAATGCTCTACTTGTTGGCTCGGAATGAGTTGATTGATGCATTAAAACAGTGTGTTCTCTCAGCGATGGAATGGTGTGCTAGTGACCATGCTCAAGCCCCATTATTTGAAAATAAAATTGCAAAACCAAGTCCTGAGTGACTGCTTCCCTCATGGCACTTGTTTCCCACCTACATTTCAGCACGATGGGTCAGTCGTTAGTACTGCTGCCACTCAATGTCAGGTTCGATTCCATCCTCGGGCAACTGTCTTATGTGGAGTTTGCATATTCCCACCTTATCTGCATCCGGGTGCTCCAGTTGCACCCCCCCCCCACCCCCACCCCTCCACCATCCAGTCCTCACCCACAATGTACAGTTGAGGTGGATTGGCCATGTTAAATCATCCAGAGTGTCCAGGGATGTGCAGGGTAGCTGGGTTAGCCATAGGAAATGCAGGGATAGGGGAGGGTGGTGAGTCTAGGTGGATGCTCTTCAGAGAGTTGCTGTGGACTTGATGGGCTGAATGGCCTGCTTCCGCACTGTATAGATTCTGGATTTCAGCCTGACAGCAAGGTTTGGAATCCTGCTGGGAACATCTCACCCTAAACTCGGAGCTTTCACCATGGGGCAGCAAGATCTTTTGCTTTGATGTAGTTTAAACTCAGCTGTCTGGGTTATTTGATGATAGGAAGCAGAAGGGATATGTTTCTGTAACCTTTGGCCCTCACCACCTGTGCTCCCATTGCAAGTCAAGCTGAAGCGTCTGGCTATCACATAATTCATTTAACAGGTCCACACAACGTTCGGCAGCCAATTACTGGCCCCAGGATCAATGACAATTCTTCACAGCAAGAACCTCTATTCACTATGCTGTATATGAGTTATTGGATCGATCTTTTTCTCTCCTTTTTCAAACTGTAAGAAGCTGGGACGCAATCCTAGAAACCACACACAGGAAGAAAAATGAACGACTTGCACTTGTGAAAAAAATGCATTTCGCCATGTCAGGATGTTGGAAAATGCCTTACAACAACTAAAAGATACCTCTGAAGTGTAGCCATTGCTCTCAGTCACATGAAGACTCACTGCAGAAACTCATGACCTTACATATACTTCATTCTCAAATTAAGGAACAGGCGACTGTGAGATGGTTGTAAGGGAAGAAACGTACCAGTCAATTTTCTTTCCTATAGTGCAGAAGTAGGTCATTCAACCCATCGAGTCCATGCTAACCCTCCGCAAAGCAGCACACCCAGACCCACCTCCTATTCCATAACCCTGCACGGCTTATGGGCAGCATGGTGGCACAATGGTTAGCACTGCTGTCTCACAGCGCCAGAGACCCGGGTTCAATTCCTGACTCAGGCGACTGACTGTGTGGAATTTGCATATTCTCCCCGTGTCTGCGTGGGTTTCCTCGGGGTGCTCCAGTTTCCTCCTACAGTCCAAAGATGTGCAGGTCAGGTGAATTGGCCATGCTAAAATTACCCCTAGTGTTAGGTAAGGGGTAAATGTAGGAGAATGGGTGGGTTGCGCTTCGGCGGGTAGGTGTGGACTTGTTGGGCCGAAGGGTCTGTTTCCACACTGTAAGTAATCTAATCTAATCTAATCCACTCATCTGCACATCCCTGACACTATAGGCAAGTTATCATGGCCAATCCACCTGACCTGCACATCTTTGGATGGTGGGAGGAAACCAGAGCACCCGGAAGGAACCCACACAGACACGGGGAAAATGTGCGAATTCCACACAGACAGTCACACGAGGGTAGAATCGAACCAAGGTCCCTGGTGCTGTGAGGCAGCAGTGCTAACCACTGCAATTACAGCAACAACTTATCCCATTGATTTTGTTAATGGGATTGGAAATTGCTAAATTGATTTTGCAGAGAGCTTCCAGCAGGTTTGGCAGGTTGAATTGTGTCTTTCTGTGTTGTAACCATTTCATGATTCTGCAAGACTCTGGACTGGAATTTCACGTACTAACTCAGCAGCAAGTGTACTCACCACAGATCCATGGCTCATATCAAGGGCCTACTGCTGAGACCCAGTTCCAGATGAAAGGGAAAACCAGAACTCAGTGAAGAAAGCACATAGTTAATCATTCATGTGCTTGACATTTAAATTACTGCTGGGACAATGTAATTTGAAAAACTAACACAATCATCAATGGCTTTGCTAGTCATAACGTTGTTCATTCATTTGGGTATTATAATTCTTTGGATTGCAGGTTAAGTTGATTTATATAACGTTGCTTCTGAAAATATTTGATGTCTGGTATGCAATGTATCTGGAATAGATTTCAACTCTTCCTAATGAGCTGCACTCCAAATCTATTTCATCATCATTAACAATTAAGAAATCATTGCTTTCATTGTTGAGAAAGAGAACTTCTGTCATCATAAAGTAGAAATTACTATTGACTATTCTAGTGGGTAATTTAGATGGAAATCCCCTATTCATTGTTTCAACGGTATGTTGAATCTGCTTATTTTAATAAATAATGGTTAAACTCTACTGTCAAAATCCCAGACAAATGAAAACCCATTAATACTGACAGTACTATGATTATCACAATGAAGCAAGAAACAGCCTAGATTGGCATATCTATGTTGTCGCCCATTTCGAAATTTGGATGGAAGATTAACCAATTGTCTCAAGAAAAGCAGCAAGTTAGATAAAGGTGTGGGAATGTTAGGGTGGGATGCTCTTCGAAGGTTGGACTTGTGTATGGACTTGTTGGGCCAAATGGCCTGTTTCAACAATGTAGGGATTCATTCTATGAACAGGGGACAAATGATTTATTCCCATTCTAATGCCATTACATAAAGAATCAATTTGTCCTCTTGGAGACTGGACATCAGACCTCCCCTTCTGCCCCTTTCAACATAAGCAATCAGTGCCTTCCTGAACATTTCCAAAGATCTGTGTTTCACTGCCATTAATATTGAGTGAACATAATTAATGTCAGAATTTTGTAAAGTTATTCACCTTTTCCTAATTATTTAATTAACAGTGTTTATAATTTGCCAGAAATATGTGCTATGTCCTCCATTAAGGGGGGAGGTGGTGGATGAATGATATTGTCACTAAACTATTCAGCCAGAAGCTCAGCTAATGTTCTGGAGATCTGGGTCTGAATCCTGCCATGGCAGCTGGTGAAATTTAAAACCAATGAATATTTGGAATTAAGAGTTTAATAACCAATGAAACCAGCTGATTGTGGGAAAAATCCATCTGGCTCACAAATGCCCGCTTACTTCACCTTGTCTGGCTTACATGTGACTCCGCACTCACAGTAAAATGGTTGATTTTCAACTGCACTCTGAAATGGGCCCTAGGAAGGAGGATTGGTGACAGCAGCCTAACTCAAACCGGCTTTGTCCGTGTCATGGCAGAGTTCTATCAATCCCTACAAAATCGAAACCAAAAGGCATGAAACTGGACAGACCTACAGCGCATGGACTACAGCAGTTCATGAAGGAAACTCATGACCATTAGTACCACAAGGGCAATTAGGGACAGTCAACTAATGCCGACCCAGTCAGCAAGCCCACATCCCATGAATGAACAACAAAAATTCATATCGCAGTGATGCAGCCTGTGACATTGTGGTCGAAGCCATAGAAACATAGAGATGTACAGCACAGAAACAGATCCTTTGGTCCAACTCATTCATGTTGACCAGATGTCTTAAGTTAATTACTCTAAGCCTTTCCTATTTATATACCCACCCTGGTGTTTTTTTAAAATGCTGTAATTGTAATAACCACCACCACTGCCTCTGGCAGCTGATTCCATACACGCACCACCCTCTGCGTGAAAATGTTGCCCCTAAGCTCCCTTTTAAATCTTTCCCCTCCCATCTTAAACCTATGCCCTCTAGTTTTGGATCCCTACCCTGGGGAAAAGAACTTGACTATTCACCCTCACCATGACCCTCCTGATTGTATGAACTTCTATAAGGTCACACGTCGGCCTCCTATGCTCCGAAAGGAGAAGGAGCTACATTTCATTTATTTCTGAAAAACAACTGTGAAATGTAACCCCGAAGTATGAAATAAGATAATAGACAAATGCTACAACAAGTGAAGAAAGTTACATTGTTTGGTGAGGGGGCTGTCTTTAAAGTGCCAGTGATAAGGATATCCACATTGTAGTGTTGTCACTACCTCCAGCTTATACTCTCAGCAAGCTTGTGAATCCACTAGAAGGCTGGAGTCAGTAAACCTATCCCGTGATGCCAACTCTAAATCATAATAATGTTTACTGCTTGTTAATTGCATAATTGTGGAAGGCATTAACTGTTGTGGCTCTTTCAATAGGAATGGATTGAACAGGGGAATCTTAAGTGAAGAAGTGAATGTTTGGTTACATTAAACTCTGAAAATAAACACTCTTATAAGTGCGGAAAATGTTATTTCCAGTTCTGTCCTCCATACTGAGGCTTTCTTGTGTGTAAATAAAGGACTACTGTCAGAGAGGCATAGTCATACAGCAAGGAAGCAGACCCTTCAGCCCAACCCATTCATGCCAACCAGTTTTCCAAAACCAATATGGTCCCATTTATTGGTAGTTAGCTCATATCCCTCTAAACCTTTCCTATCCATGCACCATTCAAATGACTTTTAAATGTTCTACATGTACCCGCCTATATCACTTCCTCTGGCAGCTCATTCCATATATGCCCCACTCTCTGTGTGAAAAAGTTACCCATCAGGTCCCGTTTAAATCTTTCCCCTCTCACCTTAAACTGATGTGCTCTAGTTTTGCATTACCTGTGCCTGGGGAGAAGACCTTGGCTATTCATCTTGTCTAAGCCCCTTATGATTTTATAAAACTCTGTAAGGTCACTCCTCAGCCATATGTACTCTAGGGGAAAAAAGTCCTAGCCTATCCAGCCTCTCCTTAGAACTCAAAGCCTCCCGTCCCAATAATATCCTTGTAAATCATTTTTGCACTCTTTCCAGTTTAAAACTATCATTCCCATGGCATGGTAAACAGAATTGCATGCAGTACTCCAAATGTGACCTTAACAATGTTTTGTACAGCTCTCACAAGACGTCCAAGCACCTGAACTCAAGGCTATGACCAATGATGGCAAGCCTGCCAAGTACACCTTCTTCATCATCCTGTCTACCTGTGACACCACTTTCAAGAAACTATGCAACTGGACCCCCTAGTCTCTCTCAGGGTCCTACCATTCACTGCATAAGGCCTGCCGTGATTTGTCTGACCAAATGCAATACCTCACATTTATCTGAGTTAAACTCTATCTGCCATTCCTTGGCCCACTGGCCCAGTTGATCACAATCCCATTGTACTCATAGATAACTTTCTTTAATACTCACTATACCATCAATTTTGGTGTCTTTTTTTTGTCATTTACATAAATGATTTGGATGCGAGCATAAGCCTCTAGTCTGAACAACAACCTTCTATGACCACTCTCTGTTACCTATCTTCAACTCTATTTTGTATCTAGTTGTCTAGCTCTCCCAGGATCCCATGTGGTCTAACCAAAGTTTTAACCTTATTAACCAGCCTACCATGGGGAATCTAGTTGAAAGTGTTGCTGAAGTCTATGTAGATAACACCTACTGTTCTGCCTTCATCTATATTCTTCCAAAAACTCAATCAAGTTAGTGAGACATTATTTCTCATGTACAAATCCATAGATTTTTTTACAAATACATTAAGGAGAAAAGGGTGACTAGGGAGAGAATAGGGCCCCTCAAGGTTCAGCAAGGCAGCCTTTGAGTGGAGCCACAGGAGGTGGGGGAAGATACTAAACAAGTATTTTGCATCCGTGTTTACTGTGGAAGAGGACATGAAAGGTATAGAATGTAGGGAATTAGATGGTAACACCTTGAAAATTGTCTATATTGCAGAGGAAGAAGTGATGGATGTCTTGAATCACATGGGACATCATGTCTCACAAACTTGATTGAGTTTTTAGAAGAAGTAACAAAGAGGATTGATGAGGGCAGAGCGGTAGATGTGATCTATATGGACTTCAGTAAGGCGTTTGACAAGGTTCCCCATGTGAGACTGATTAGCAAGGTTAGGTCTCATGGAATACAGGGAGAACTAGCCATTTGGATACAGAAGTGGCTCAAAGGTAGAAGACAGAGGGTGGTGGTGGAGGGTTGTTTTTCAGACTGGAGGCATGTGACCAGTGGAGTGCCATAAGAATTGGTGCTGCGTCCACTACTTTTCATCATTTATATACATTATTTGGATGTGAACATAGGAAGTATAGTTAGTAAGTTTTCAGATGACAGCAAAATCGGAGGTGTAGTGGACAGCAAAGAAGGTTATCTTGGATTATGGTGGAATCTTGATCAGATGGGCCAATGGGCTGAGGAGTGGCAGATAGAGTTTAATTTAGATAACTGAGGTGCTGCATTTGGGGAAAGCAAATCTTAGCATGACTTATCCACTTTATGGTAAGGTCCTAGGGAGTGTTGCTAAACAAAAATACCTTGGAGTGCAGGTTCATAGCTCCTTGAAAGTAGAGTTGCAGGTAAACAGGGTAGTGAAGAAGGCATTTGATATGCTTTCCTTTTTTGGTTGGAATAGTGAGTTGAAATATCATGTTGTGGCTGTACAGGACATTAGTTAGGCCACTTTTGGAATATTGTATGCCGTTCTTGTCTCCTTCCTATTGAAAAGGTGTTGTGAAACTTGAAAGGGTTTAGAAAAAATTAACATGGATGTTGCCAATGGTTGGAGGATTTGAGCTATTGGGAAAGGTTGAATAGACTGGGGCTGTTTTCTCTGGAGCATCAGAGGCTGACGGGTGACCTTATAAAGGTTTAGAAAATCACGAGGGGCATGGATAAAGTAAATGGACAAAGTCTTTGCCCTGGGGCAGGGGAGCCCAGAACTAGAAGGCAGAGGTTTAGTGTGAGAGGGGAAAGATATGAAAGAGATCTAAGGGGCAACTTTTTCATGCAGAAGGTGGTACGTGTATGGAATGAGCTGCCAGAGGAAGTGGTGGAGGCTGGTACAATTGCAACATTTTAGAGGCATCTGGATGGGGATATGAATAGGAAGGGTTTGGAGGGATATGGGCCGGGTGTTAGCAGGTGGGACTAGATTGGGTTGGGATATCTGGTTGGGCTGAACGATCTGTATCCGTGTTTTATATCTCTATGACTCTATGACTATGCTTCCCTCGTCAAATGCAAGTAGATCCTGCCCCTCAGAATCCCCTCCAATAACTTACCCACTGTTATGGACTAGCCAGACACCCTCAAACTATTTTAAGAATGTAGCCCAGACCCTGACTTTTGTTTTAGGCAGATATACAGTGGATATTCCAGGGGTGATGTCGCTGGTCAAACCAATCGGCTTGAATTAAAACAGAATTTATTTAAACACTATGTTTGAAACACAAACAAAAGAAAACAGAATTTAGAATAACTTAACTATTTGATAACCCAACCTGCATGATATTGCAATTTAATGAAGCTGTTCCAATTCCCTGAACATCCCATAAACACATTAATGGCAAATTAAAACACAGGTTCTTACAGGCAGGAGAGATTTCAGAGAAACTGGCCACTCCCCTTTCATTGTGTTAGAAAAAACCTGATTGTTGACTAAGTCAGTGTCTGTTAGCCACTTCCGCCCAACTGACTTTACAACCCCTTTTGAAAAAAAACCAAGGACATTCCTGAACCGTGGATGACAGGAGAAATTGTACGAGGAAAAGGGAAGCATACATAAGGTCTAGGCAGCTAAGAACAGAATGGGCCCTGGAGGAATATCGGAAGAGTAGGACAAGTCTTAAACAAGGAATTAAGCGGGTTAAAAGGAGTCATGAAATAGTTTTAGCAAGCAGAATTAAGGAAAATCCCAAAGCATTTTGATCTTATATAAGAAGCAAGCGGGTAACTAGAGAAAGGATTGGTCCACTAAAAGATAATGAAGGAAGGCTGTGTGTCGAACCTGAGAGAATGGGTGAGATTCTGAATGATTACTTTGCATCAGTGTTCACTGTGGAGAGGAACATGATGAATCTTGAGATTAGAGATAGAAGTATGATTAGTCTGGATCACGTTGGCATAAGTAGGAAAGATGTGTTGGGTAGGCTAGAGGTTATTAAGGTGGACAAATCCCCAGGACCGGATGGGATCCATCCCAGGTTGCTGAGGGAGGCAAGAGAGGAAATAGCTGGAGCCCTGACAGATATCTTCGTGGCATCTGTAAATATAGGTGACGTGCTGGAGGACTGGAGGGTAGCTTTTGTTGTCCCCCTGTACAAGAAGGGTAGTACGGATATTCCGGGTAACTATAGGCCAGTGAGCCTGATGTCAGTGGTGGGAAGTTGCTGGAGAGGGTACTAAGAAACAGGATCTATTTAATTTAGAAAAGAATGAGCTTATCATTGATAGGCAACATGATTTTGTGTGGGGGAGATTGTGCCTTATCAACTTAATAGAGTTCTTCGAGGAAGTGACCAAGTTGTTAGATGAACGAAGGGCTGTTAGTGTCATATACATGAACTTTCATAAGGCATTTGATAAAGTTTCCCATTGTAGACTAATGGAGAAAGTGAAGTCACATGATGTGCAGGGTTTTCTAGCTCGGTGGATAAAGAACTAGTTAAGCAACAGGAGACAGAGAGTAGTAGTTGAAGGGAGTTTCTCGAAATGGAGAAAGGTGACCAGTGGTGTTCCACAGGGGTCAGTATTGGGGCCACTGTTGTTTGTAATATACATAAATGATCTAGAAGAGGGCACTGTTGGTATGATCAGCAAGTTTGCAGGTGACATAAAGATTGGTGGAGTAGCAGAAAGCATAAGAGACTGTCAGAGAGTACAGGAGGATACAGATAGACTGGAGAGTTGGACAGAAAAGTGGCAAATGGCGTTCCATCCAGACAAATGTGAGGTGATGCATTTAGGCAAGTCTAATTCGAGAGCAAATTATACAATGAATGGAAGAGCCTTGGGAAAAGTTAATGGGCAGAGAGATCTGGGAGTGCAGGTCCATTGTACCCTGAAGGTTGCTGCACAGGTGGATAGAGTGGACAAGAAGGCATATAGTATGCTTGCTTTCATTGGACGGGGAATTGAGTATAAGAGCTGGTCAGTCATGTTAAAATTGTACAAGACATTGATTCGGCTGCACTTAGAATATTGTGTACAGTTCTGGTCGCCACATTACCAAAAGGATGTGGACACTTTGGAGAGGGTGCAGAGAAGGTTTATGAGGATGTTGCCTGGTATGGAAGGTGCTAGCTATGAAGAGAGGTTGAGTAGGTTAGGTTTATTTTCACTAGAAAAAAGAAGATTGAGGGGAGACCTGATTGAGGTTTACAAAATCATGAAGGATACAGACAGGGTGGATAGAGACAAGCTTTTTCCCAGGGTGAAGGATTCAATAACGAGAGGTCATGCTTTCAAGGTGAGAGATAGAAAGTTTAAGGGGGATGCACACGGCAAGTACTTCACACAGAGGGTGGTGGGCGTTTGGAACGTGTTGCCACAGTGGTGGTAGAGGCAGGCGCAGTAGATTTCATTTAAGATATGCCTGGACAGATGCATGAGTAGGTGGGGAGCAGAGGGATACAAATGCTTAGCAATTGACTGACAGGTTTAGACAGCAGATTTGGATTGGATCAGGCTTGAAGGGCCTAAGGCCTGTTCCTGGGCTGTAAATTTTCTTTGTTCTTTGTTCTTTGACAACATAACCTTGTTAAAGGGGCAGCATTGTCACACCCACCACAAACGTAAGGCTCACCGATCTTTAGTTCCATAGCTTTTCCTTACAGCCTTTCTTAAATAATGGCATAACATTAGCTAGCCTCCTGTCTTCCAACACCCCATTCATGGCTGTAGATGATACAAATACTTCTGCTAGGGCCCTGCAATTTCTTCGGGTAAAAAATGAGGTCTGCAGATGCTGGAGATCACAGTTGAAAATGTGTCGCTGGTTAAAGCACAGCAGGTTAGGCAGCATCCAAGGAATAGGAAATTCACAAAGTCCTGGGATACATTTGATCAGGACCCAGGATTCATCTACCTTTATGCGTTTTAACACCTCTAACACCTTCTCTTCTGTAATATGGTTTCCTTTCAAACATCACCATTTATTTTCTTGAGTTCTCTAATTTCCATGTCTTTCTCAACAGTAAATACTGATGTAAAATATTCATTTTGAATCTCACCCATCTCCTGTGGTTCCACACATTGATGGCTTCATTGATCTTTAATGGGCCTATTCCCTCATTAGCTTCTCTCTTATCCTTGATATATTTGTAGAATTTCTTTGGATTCTATGATTATGATTAGATTCCCTTCGGCCCAATAAGTCCACACCGACCCTCCAAACAGCAATCCACCCAGACCTATTTCTCTACATTTACTCCTGGCTAATCCACCTTATCTGCCAAGGATGTCTCATGACCTTTGTTTTGTCCTCCTGATTTCCCTTTTAAGTGTACTTCTACATTCCCTATACTTCTGGGGGGATTCCCTTGATCCCAGCTGTCTAGATCTGATATATGCCTCCTTCCTTTTCTTCATCAGAGCCTCAATATCTCTCCTCACCCAGTGTTCGCTATTCCTGCCAGTCTTGCCCTTCACTTTAGCAGGACATCCTGTCCCTGAACTCACATAATCTTGTTTTTGAAACTCTCCCACTTGCCAGAAATTCCTTTCCCTGTGAACAGCCTCCGCCATCAACTTTTGAAAGTACCTGAATAATACCGTCAAAATTGGCCTTGGTCCAATTTAGAACTTTAACTTATGGGCCAGGACCATTCTTTTCCATAACTATTTTAAAACAAATAGAGTAGTGGTCACTGGTCCCAAAGTATTCCCCAACTAACATCTCAGTCACCTCTGTGATCTCCCTATGTATTTGCTCTTCAGTTTCCCACTGACAATTGGGGGAAACATATAATAAAATCCCATCGAAGTGATCGCCCCCTTCGTAGTTCTCAGTAGCACTCATAGCTTCACTGGATGATCCCTCAGGAATATCCTCTCTATATTCTGCCATGATGTTTTCCCTAATCAAAAACACCACTCCCCCTCCTCTTTTGCCTCACCTTCTATCCTTCCTCTAGCATCCACACTCCAGAATATTAAGCAGCCAGTCCTGCCCCTCCCTCAGCCGTGTTTCTGTAATAGTTATGATACCCCAGTCACATGCTGCCATCCCTGCCTACGTTCATCCGCCTTAACTCACAGTTTTATTGAAATAAATGCACTTTAACCGATCAGTCTTCCCTCACTCTCTGCCATGCTGTTGCTTGCCTTTTCTAACTAACTTCATAAATTGTTGAAAATGCTCACCAGGTAAGGTGGCATCTCTGAGAAAGCAACAGCGATAAGATTTCAAGTTGATACATTTTAGTTGCAAATTCTGATGAAGTCTCATCAACCTGAGATGTTAACTTAGTTTATTTTCTCTCTCCACAATTGCTGCCAGAACTTATGAGTGTTCCAGCGTTTTTCAGTCAATACAGATCTTAATTTGTTCTGGACGATGTAGATAACTATCCATTACATAAAGAACTCTCCCTTTAATGGATTAGGTAGGTGGAGTTGATCTGACAAAACCTGCTGTGAATGGTCTGAATTTGTTTTTCTGGTTCCGTACTTTGATATGCTTTTAAGGAAAATCTCAATTCAATCAAGATGCAGCAAACAGCAATATAATTTATCTTCTATGCTTTATATATAGTAAGAAATTGCATTCATATAGTATATTTCATGCCTTCAGCTCATCCCAAAGTGAATCGCAGAGAATGAAGCATGACTGAAATCATACGATCCCTACAGTGTGGAAACAGGCCATTTGGCCCATTGAGTCCACACCAACCCTCCATTCAACATCCCACCCAATCCCATCCCCCTATCGTAACCCTGCATTTCCAATGGTTAATCCACTTAGCCTGCACATCTCTGGACACTATGGGCAAATCTGCACGGCCAATCCACCAAAGCTGCACATCTTTGCATTGTAGGAGGAAGCTGGAGCACTCAAAGGAAACCCACACAAACATGGGAAGAATGTGCAAACTCAACACAGATAGTCACCCAAGGGTGGAGTTTAACCCAGATCCCTGGCACTGTGAGCCAGCAGTGCTAACCATTGAAGCACCATGCTGAGTCATAATGTGAGAAAAATAGAAGCTAACTTGTGCTTTCAATGACCATTAGGTACATTCTCGTCTGATCCGGCCTACATGTCACTCCAGACCCACAACAACATGGTTGACTTTTAACTGCCCTCTGGGTTATTAGGGATGGGCAATAAATGCTGGCCTAACTACTGACACACTATTCACACTCCAGTGAATGAATAACAAAAACTCGGTTGAGGATAAAACATTGTCGGAATGCGATGTCAGTACTAGAGGCCAATTCTTCCTATAATATTAGAAATATGCTGGAATGATTCACTCTGAATAGGAATTTCAATGAAAGGGCCTCTATATGGTGCTAAATTATTTTTCCTTCTTGAATTTACTTCTGGTATTTGTTGATGGTGTGAGTAACAACATCTGCTATTTTGCTGAAAAGTTTTAATTGATCCCTGTATACTTTAGCACAGCTCTCCAAGTATGTCTGGTTATATTAGGTCAACATTTTTGACAAGAAGCTGAAAACATCAGGTGTAAAGAATTCTAGTAATGCACACTCCACAAATTCCATCCTTTAAAATAAAAGCAAATATCTCCATATTTCAACATGAGGAAAATACGTTGAACATGAGATATAGCAGCTCATCAAGTCTGCGCCACGATTCAAACACTGCTGCTCAGTTTCTCAACCCCATTCCCCTGCCATCTCCCTGTAACCCTTGATCCCCTTACTAAGCAAATACAAATCTTTAATCATTTCTCAGTGTGACCTTGATTCATTACTTATTTGTCAAGTGAGTTCAACCTTAGCAACAACGTGGAGGAGATGCAATTAAAAGGTACCAGGGTTGAGGGAGTTCAATTCCATTGAGAAGATAGAGGTGTTGGGCTTTCTTCAATATCATAATAACTGGGTTTTGCAATGCATGTATGGTAAGTTCCTTAAAGAAGCATAATTCCAAAACCCCTAAAATAAGGAGGGAGAAGTGCTTATGCTCATTATATCAGAAATCATCTGGAAAACAATTACAATATTATTCACAATTCATTTGGTTAACTCATCTTCTTTTTGGCTTATCGCATCTGAATGTTCACACAGCTATTTGGGATGCTTGTGGGACCTGGGTAAATATGAGGAACAAATTAATTAGCGGTGTCCAGAGATTATACTTTCAGATTCTTGTCATCTCCCTCTTCTAACAATACACACAGTGCCACCCGTGAATGTTTAACATGGAACTCAATTCTTGGTAAAAGTTTTTTATTTGACATTGATAGAATGACAAAACTTGCATCAATATAGGGTGGAATTTTATAGATGGCTGAGTGATGTGAACTATACAGATGTGTGACAGAATTGAGCAACAGTATGGTGACGCCCACTGTTATGTCAACAGCAACTTGTGCCATCTTTAATGCTTCTCACAAATGGTTGGGTGAGTTTCTTGCTAGGGCATGAAAAATTGCCGATTGACTGTCAATGGTGCTTGTTAAATGCCTTGTTAATAGCTCAGCTCACCTCATTCATATGCAACACCTTCATCCTCTCAAACTCATTTAATGTCAGGCAAACCTGACACAAGTATAAGAATTGGTAGCTGGCAGATTCAGCTCACTGCCTGCTCCAAACGACCTTCAGGTTGGAAACCAGGTACCAATGTCTCAGGGCACACTCTATAGGCATGGGCAACATGCCCAGATCCAAGAATATTGGCATCCCATAAAAACCTTAGATCCTTCATGGTACATCTCCAAACCACTTACAAAGCGCCTCTGCACTTCAATGCTGCACATTGAGCTAAACTGGTAACTATCATTGTAATGCTGCAGCAAGGACACTGTGTTCAGGGAAATGCACCTAGATCATGGACTGGACCAGGCTGTATTAGTAGTTTTTTCACTTGCTGCTAATTGCACACTCACTCTGGATGCTCACCATATTCCTGCCTTGCTTTTATTTGCACTTTGACCTCTCAGTTAGAGATACCACCTCATTTATCGCAGTCCTCATTCAAGTGAAGGAGGATAGTCTTTGCTCAGGCATTCCCAGGCACAGTAAGTCAAAGGCAGCCTCTACTACCAATCCAGGCCCTTTTCAGAATGGTCAGAGTAAGGATCCTCTCCACATAAAGGGGTGAGCAGCTGAATGATTGGCCGCACACCACTTGTCTTGACTCTTTCTGCCCTGGTGTTACTTGTTTTGAGAATGAATGAGAGCGAAGCAAGTATTAAGTTAGATGAAAGAGGGTATCATTGTGATTACTGTCGGTGCAGGTAGTGTGACGTCATCAGTGGGTGAATAAGGTTAAAAATCACACTATACTAGGTTTTGGTCCAACAGATTTAGTTGGAAGCACTAGCTTTCGGAGTGCTGCTCTTTCATCACATGGTTGTGGACTATAAAATCATAAGACACAGAATTTATAGCAAAACATTATAATGTCATACAGTGATATGTTGAACAAACCTAGATTGTTAAGTCTTTCATCTTTTAGAATGTAAGTTTCGGTTCAGTAATATGTAAATCTCAGAACTTCTTTTAAGTTACCTTCTTGAGATAACTGAAGGTTTTATAACGAAAGGTGACATCTCAGCTCAGACGATGCATTAAAGATGTGAGATTAGAGTCTGTCTGTATGTCATTCTTGATTCTTGGTTCTATTTCCAAAGTGGAATTTACAAAATATTACATGCATTGACAGTCTGCAATGTTGTGCAGGTTGTGCAGTTTTTGAGCAAAATAGAATGCATCTGCAAATATAATTCTGCAAATACAAATTCGCCCCATAGACGTGTGTGTGTGTGTGTGTGTGTGTGTGTGTGCGCGTGTGCATGTGAGTGTATGTGAGAGGGTGTGTTTTCGTGTGTGTGTGTGTGTACGTTTGGTAAAGTGTGTGTGTGTGTGTTTGCATGAATATGTGTGTGAGAGAGAATGTGTATAGTGTAGGGTGACATGAAACCAAAGTCCTGGTTCAGGTCATCCCCACGGGTACCAAACTTGGCTATCAGCCTCTGCTCGACCACTGTGCATTGCTGCCCGTTCCAAAATCTGTCTTGGAGGATGGTCATTCAAAGATCTGAGGCCAAATGTCCCTGACCACTGAAGTGTTCCCCGAATGGGAGGGAACACCCCTGTGTGGCAATCGTTACACTGTGTCCATTCATCCATTGCTGTAGCGTCTGCTTGGTCTTGTCAATGTATCATGCCTCAGGGCATCCTTGTCTGCAGCGTATGAGATAGACAAAATTGGCCAATTCACATGAGTTCCTGTCACGTACATGGATAATGGTGGCATCCATGTCAACACTCTGACACTCAGTGCAGTGGTTGCCATTACAGGTTGTAGGATGTTATGGTCGATGTTGTCCTGAAGGCTGGGCAGTTTGTTTAAGGTTTGGCAGTTGTTTAAAGGCAAGAGCTGGAGGCATGGTGAGAGTCTTGGCGAGATGATCATCCTCATTGAAAATGTGTTGCAGGCTGTGAAGAACAGATCGTGCCAGACCTGCTGAGCTTTTCCAGCAAGCTCTGTTCTTGTTAATTTTTTTGCAATGGTCATTAAAGAATAAATACCAATTTGTATATGGGTAAGAATTCATCTATTCTTCTCTGAAATAGTGAGAGCTCTCACTTACATCCATGACATGTGCAACTTCTTACCTCATCCAAGAAATGTCACTTCCAACTGTACAATAGTCCTCCAGTGTGGGCGTATCAATTTCAATTATGGGTTTAAATTGTTAGATTAGATTCCCTACAGCATGGAAACAGGCACTTCAGCCCAACAAGTCCACACCAATCCTCTGAAGAGCAACCCACCCAGACCCTTTTCCCATTGACTAATGCACCTAACACTATGGGCAATTTAGAATGGCCAATTCAGCTGAACTGCACATCTTTGGATTGTTGGAAGAAACCAGGGCTCCTGGAGGAAGCCCACGCAGACATAGCAAGAATGTACAAAATTCACACAGTCAGTTGACCCATGCAGATGACACAAAGATTGGTGGAGTAGCAGAAAGCATAAGGGACTGTCAGAGAATACAGGAGGATATAGATAAACTGGAGAGTTGGGTGGAAAAGTGGCAGATAGAGTTCAATCCAGACAAATGTGAGGTGATGCATTTAGGTAAGCCTAATTCTAGAGCGAATTAGACAATGAATGGAAGAGCCTTGGGAAACGTTGATGAGCAGAAAGATCTGGGAGTGCAGATCCATTGTATCCTGAAGGTTGCACAGGTGGATAGAGTGGTCAAGAAGGCATATTGTATGCTTGCCTTTATTGAGTATACGAGCTGGCAAGTCATGTTAAAATTTTACAAGACATTGGTTCAGCCACATTGGGGGGCCCCTGATGGAGCTCTAGTGTTGAGTGTTAGTGAAGATGTAATATTGTCCCCAATCTTCATTGATTGTGGCCTGTGGGTCAGGAAACTGAGGATCCAGTTGCAGAGAGTGGGGCTTAGTCCGAGATCACTAAGTTTAGTAATCAGTCTCGAGGGGATAATAGTATTGAAGGCTGAACTGTAGTCAATGGGTAGGATTCTTACATAGCTGTTCTTGGTGTCACGATGTTCTAGGGAGGAGTGAAGGGTAAGTGATATGGCATCTGACATGAATCTGATGTGATTTCAGATTTGGGATGATGAAAAGTCATGAGAAATTGGTTTTCACTTCAGAAATCCAATTAAAACACTTTAAAAAGTCATTAAAAGATCCACCCTAAATGATACACGGATGTTCTTGCATTTCCAAGAAACATTGACTCATATCCCTGTGCAGCCCCAGTTCCTCAAGACTATAGAGAGGACAGATTTTCACCTCAGTGATCTCCATGTGCTGAATGCTGTCTTTCTGAAGACAGTAGAGGTAGTCAACAGATGCATCATCAGAGGATCAGATTAATCCCCTCAATACATATCTGCCTTAGATAAATAGACAAAGAACAAAAAACAAAGAAAATTTGCAGCCCGGGAACAGACACTTCGGCCCTCCAGTCTGAGCCAATCCAAATCCACTGTCTAAACCTGTTGTTCAATTCCTGTATCCCTCTGCTCCCCACCTACTCATGCATTGGTCTAGATGCATCTTAAATGAATCTACCATGCCTGCCTCTACCACCTCTGCTGGCAACACATTCCAAATGCCCACCACCCTCTGTATGAAGTACTTGCTGCGTGTATTCCCCTTAAACTTTCCACCTCTCACCTTGAAAGCGTGACCTCTCGTTATTGAATCCTTTACCCAGGGAAAAAGCTTGTCTCTGTCTATCCTGTCTATATCCTTCATGATTTTGTAAACTTCAATCAGGTCCCCTCATAATCTCTTTTTTTCCAATCAAAACAAAGGTAATCTACTCAAGCTGTCTTCATAGCTAGCACCTTCCATGCCAGGCAATATCCTCGTAAACCTTCTCTGCACCCTCTCCAAAGTGTCCACATCCTTTTGGTAATGTGGCGACCAGAACTGTACACAATATTCTAAATGTGGCCGAATCAATGTCTTGTACAATTTTAATATGACTGACCAGCTCTTATACTCAATATCACATCCAATGAAGGCAAGTATACTATATGCCTTCTTGACCACTCGATCCACCTGTGCAGCAACCTTCAGGGTACAATGGACCCACACTCCCAGAACTCTCTGTCCATCAATTTTTCCCAAGGCTCTTCCATTCACAGTATAGTTCACTCTAGAATTAGACTTGCCTAAATGCAGCGCCTCACGTTTGTCTAGATTGAACTCCATCTGCCACTTTTCCACCCAACTCTCCAATCTATCTATATTGTCCTGTATTCTCTGACAGTCCCTTATACTTTCTGCTACTCCACCAATCTTCGTGTCATCTGCAAACTTGCTGATTATACCAACAGTGCCCTCTTATGTATATTACAACAACAGTGGCCCCAGCACTGACCCCTGTGGAACACCACTGGTCACTGTTCTCCATTTTGAGAAACTCCCTTCAACTACTACTCTCTGTCTCCTGTTGCTCAATCAGTTCTTTATCCACCTAGCTAGAAAACCCTGCACACCATGTGACTTCACTTTCTCTATTAGTTTACTATGGAGAATCTTATCAAACGTCTTACTAAAGTCTATGTACATGACATCAACAGCCCTTCCTTCATCTATCAACTTGGACACTTCCTCAAAGAACTCTATTACGTTGGTAAGGCACAATCTCCCCCACACAAAGCCATGTTGCCTATCACTGATAAGCCCATTCTTTTTGAAATATAAATGGATCCTATCCCACAGTGCCTTCTCCAGTAACTTTCCCACCACTGACCTCAGGCTCACTGGCCTCTAGTTACCCGGAATATCCCTACTACCATTGTTGTCCAGGGGTCAACATGAGCAACCTTCCAGTCCTCTGGCACATCACCTGTATTTAAGGATGCCATAAAGATATCTGTCAGGGCTCCAGCTATTTCCTATCTCGCCTCCCTCAGCAACCTGGGATAAATCCCATCTGGTCCTGGGGATTTGCCCACCCCAATAACCTCTAGCCTACCAACACATCTTCACTACTTATGTCAACATGATCCAAACTAATCAAACTTCTATTCTAATCTCAACATTCATCATGTTCCTCTCCTCAGTGAACACTGATGCAAAGTAATCATTCAGAATCTCACCCATTCTCTCAGGTTCGACACACAGCCTTCCTTCATTATTCTTTAGTGGACCAATCCTTCCTTTAGTTACCCATTTGCTTCTTATATAAGAATAAAATGCTTTGAGATTCTCCTAAATTCTGCTCCCTAATGCTATTTCATGACCCCTTTTAGCTCACTTGATTCCTCATTTAACACTGGTCCTACTCTCCCGATATTCCTCCAGGGCCCGTTCTGTTCTTAGCCACCTGGGCCTTATGCATGCTTCCCTTTTCCTCTTGGCTAGTCGTATGATTTCTCCTGTCATCCACAGTTCACAAATCTTGCCTTTCCTATCCTTTGCCTTCAACTGGACATGCCCATACTGCACTATCTTTAACCTATCTTTGAAATCTTCCCACATCTCAAATGTGGGGTTCCCTTCAAATAGACATGAACTTTTTCTAGCCGTTCCAATACATTTATTCTAGGACAGCATGAAATGGAAAGGACTGCAACAGTTACATTGCGTAAACCCAGGCAACAAGGCATTCAAAACTCTCCTCAGTGGATCAATTGCTAAGTGGCCGGTTGTGTCTTCTACCCTTTGGCGGCTGGATCACCTCAAAATGGAGTCTGTCTGTTTGTTTTCCAATTCTTTGTGAAGTTTAGTTCCTGTGTTTCAATGTTTATCCTCAGCGGGACAATAAATCCTCACATTACTAACCAGAAAATATAAATGAACATTTGTTCAATGAATTGTACAACTAGATCAGCTCAACACACTGAGCAAGCTGGTACTATTTAGACATAGGCACAAGGAATAAGACCAAGCTCAGTGTTTTGTTTAAGCGTAAAATAATAGAATTTTAAATCTCAGTTAGAAACTATTCATCTCATCATACTCTTGTTTCTAATCCCCTCCCCTCTCCTCACATCCTTCACAATTCCATTGGCCGTTCTCTGTTTCAAGTACTTATCCATCTCTTCGTTTCAAACGAAACTGCAATTTATCCTTCTTCCATCTGACAAGATCTCCCCTAAGGACAAACTTCTCCTGAATTTGTTCAGAGAGAATTTTATAAGTTAAGCCTTCTAGTCACCAGCACGCCAGTCATTCAGGTAGTTATCTCAAGTTATCTGATCAAGCCCATGATTATTATTTTGAATGCCCCTTAGGAGATCTCAAATTAGCCTTTTTCATCCTAATGAAAAATTCTATGGTTTCTTCCTGCAACTTCCTACCCGAATACCATCTCAGTCAATCAGTCCTGCATTGGCTCCTTTCACAAACTAAGAAGTGCAATACTGGGGAGAGTTATTTAAACTTTTACATTTCTTTGCGACAAATGGCTTGTTTTATTTGTTTGTGGATGATGGGGAATACTGGCAAGGTACTTATTACTACTCCACCCTTGTGAAGGTGGTTGTAGAGTGCTGTCTTGAAAAGTTGCAGAGCTTATAGGGTTGGAACCCCATATCCTTCGTCAGGAGATTAGACTCCCGACCATTAGCACCCAAGGCTTCTGGTCACGCTCTGCCTAACAGCACTTTCAGAACGACCTGTGACATTGATAGTCACAGGTGAGGTGCCATTAGACTGGAGGTTGGCAAATGTGATGCCACTATTTAAGAAAGGTGGTAAGGAAAAGCAAGGGAACTATAGATCGGTGAGCCTGACATCAGTGGTGGGTGATTTGTTGGAGGGAATCCTGAGGGAGAGATACTAAACGAGAATTTTTATTCAGTGTTTACTGTGGAAAAGGACATGAAAGATATAGAAAGTGGAGAAATAGATGGTGACATCTTGAATAATGTCCATCTTAAAGAAGTGGAAGTGCTGGATGTCTTGAAATACATAAAAGTGAATAAATCCCCAGAACCTGAAAAGATGTACTCCAGAACACTATGGGAAGGTAGGGAAGTGATTGCTGGGCCCCTTGCTGAGATACTTGTATCATTGATAGTCGCAGGTGAGGTGCTGGAAGACATGGTGTCATTATTTAAGAAAGGTGATAAGGAGAAGCCAGCGAACTATAGACTAGTGAGCCTGACATCGGTGGTGGGCAAGTCATTGGAGGGAATCCTGAGGGACATGTATTTGGAAAGGCAAGCACTGATTAGGGATAGTCAACATGGCTTTGAGTATTGGAAACCATGTCTCACAAACTTGATTGAGTTTTTTGAGGAAGTAACAAAGAGGATTGATGAAGGCAGAGTGGTAGATGTGATCTATATGGACTTCAATAAGACATTTGACAAAATTCCCCATGGAAGACTGGTTAGCATCTCATTGAATACATGGAGAACTAGCCATTTGGATACAGAACTGGCTCACAGGTTGAAGACAGAGGGTGGTGGAGGGTTGTTTTTCAGATTGGTGGCCTGTGACCAGTGGAGTGCCACAAGGATCACTGCTGAGTCTACTACTTTTCATCATTTATATAAATTATTTGAATGTGAGCTTAAGAGGTATAGTTAGTAAGTTTGCAGAAGACACCAAAATTGGAGACGTAGTGGACAGCAAAGAAGGGTATCTCGGATTACAACGGGATTTTGATCAGATGAGCCAATGTGTTGAGGAGTGGCAGATCGAGGTTAATTTAGATAAATACAAGGTGCTGCAGTTTGGGGAAACAAATCTTAGCAGGACTTATACACTTACTGATAAGGTCCTAGGGAGTGTTGCTGAACAAAGAGACCTCGGAATCCAGGTTCATAGCTCCTTGAAAGTGGAGTTGCAGGTAGATAGGATAGTGAAGAAGGCATTTGGTATGCTTTCCTTTATTGGTCAGAGTATTGAGTACAGGAGTTGGGATATTGCATGCAATTCTGGTCTCCTTCCTATCAGAAGGATGGTGTAAAACTTGTAAGGGCTCAGAAAAGATTGACAAAGATGTTGCCAGGGTTGGAGGATTTGAGCTATAGGGAGAGGCTGAACAGGCTGGGGCTGTTTTCCCTGGGTTGCAGCCTGACGGGTGACCTTATAGAGGTCATTAAAAAAATGAGGGGCATGAATAAGGGAAATAAACATGTTTTTTTTTCCCTGGGGTGGGGGAGTCCAGAACTAGAGAGCACAGGTTTAGGGTGAGAGGGGAAAGATATAAAAGAGACATTTTCACGCAGAGAGTGGTGCATGTGTGGAATGGTCTGTCAGAGGAAGTGGTAGAGGCTGGTACAATTGCAACATTTAAAAGGTATCTGGATGGGTATATAAATAGGAAGGGGTTAGACAGATATTGGCTAAGTGCAGACAAATGGACTACATTAGTTTATGGTATCTGGTTGGCATGGATGAGTTGGATTGAAGGGTCTGTTTCCATGCTGTGCATCTCTATGACCCTTTGACCTGTGAGCGTTTACCAGGGAATGCAATTCTGGGGAAAATCTTGTATTTCATATAGACAGAACGATAAAACTTGCACTTGCACAGTGTTTTCACAATCTCAGTCCAGACTGCTGATCACATTTATCACATCCTTCGGTCATCATTGCTTCAACTGATCTCTGTTTGGAATATCATTTATGCCAGAGATATTCTAATACACTGGACCCATGACTCTGGCAGGAAAGAAAGTGGTAATCTGCCAGTTGGGTGAGATATTAATCCTGTAAAAGACCATGTCCTTTTTTTAATCATGAGTGAAAATAGAGATACACAAGGATTTGTTTGCAACTTTCGAAGCTAACTGATATATTTGAAACAAATTATTTTTGGGGACACTATGTCCAGACAAAGTAGTACCATCTGTATTTCAGGGCAACTCAGCCCAGAGATAGCTTTTTGATTGGCTTTTTAATTGACACCATTAGTTGTGGGTTCAGGAGAGCTCAGCATAACGACAATTCTCTGATTGAAGAAGCTGCAGTTTGACACATTCTGCGAGGGGAGTGAACGAGAGTGAAACAAGGAGACCTCCAAAGTTAGCTGGGTTAATTTTTCTCCCATTTTCTTTCAATGCAGCAGAAGAAAGTACATCTGAAAACACAATGATCAAAGTAATTCTAAAACCCAAACTAATTAAGTGCAACCAAGCAGCCAGTGAACTAAAGTAAGCAGCCAGTAAACTATCATCACTGTGTGAATAATATTGAGACATCATTGAAGAAATGAAAAGTACTGCTAAACCAACTCATCTATGTCTGTGATTTTGGACTGATGATACAAAGTTCCTCTGTGTCCCTCTGTCTATGTATCTCCATCCATTCATAATATACAAATTTTGTCTGTTTTTGTTTGCATACCTGTATGTTTATATGTGTGCTGAAAATGTGTTGCTGGTTAAAGCACAGCAGGTTAGGCAGCATCCAAGGAACAGGAAATTTGACGTTTCGGGCCAGAGGAGAGGAATGAGGAGAGGGTGCCAGGCAGGCTAAGACCTTTTATCTTAGCCTGCCTGGCACCCTCTCCTCATTCCTGATGAAGGGCTCTGGTCCGAAACGTCGAATTTCCTGTTCCTTGGATGCTGCCTAACCTGCTGTGCTTTAACCAGCAACACATTTTCAGTTCTGATCTCCAGCATCTGCAGACCTCACTTTTTACTGTTTATATGTTTATAAAAGGGGTGAAGTTTGAGTGGCATAAATTGGGAATGATTTTCTTTTACTGCTCTTATTAATGTTAAGCGTAATATAAAACATTTTAATTTAATTTAGTTTAATAATTTTTATTAATGATGAAGGGCTTATGCTCGAAACGTCGAATTCTCTATTCCTGAGATGCTGCCTAACCTGCTGTGCTTTGACCAGCAACACATTTGCAGCTGTGATCTCCAGCATCTGCAGACCTCATTTTTTACTTAATAATTTTTACAGAAAAAAATAGCTTGTTTAATTTCCCTTTACCCTGGATAGCAATCAGTCAGAGGCAAATTGGAATTCATGATAGTTTCACTAAATATTCACATGGTCATGACTCGAGGAATAGTGCAGTGCACTCCCCAGTGAGTCTTGACAATCTATCAGTCAATGGAAGAGACCACAAAAACAGAGTCAGGGAAGGTTTCAAGTTTTTGGTGCAAGCCTGGTCTCAAATACAATGTTAAATGTGAGTTTGTGCAAATATCAATTGAATTCTTTGCACATCTCATCTAAAAGAAATGATGACCTGAAGAAGGCAAAGGACGTCTCATATCCCAAGATTGGCTTAGACATTCAGAGATTTCTCAGTATGGTCAACTAAGTGGGTGAATTAATCTCTTATCTCGTCTGCATCAGGGAAGCTTTAAGAGGATTCTTACATAAGATTAGATTCCATTCAACGTGGAAACACCCTTCGGTCCAACAAGTCCACACCGACCCTCTGAAGAGCAACCCACCCAACCCAACTCCCTCTGACTAATGCAGCTAACACTGTAGGCAATTAGCATGGCCAATTCACCTGACCTGCACATCTTTGGATTGTGAGAAGAAATCAGAGCACATGGAGGAAACACACGCAGACATGGGGAGAATGCGCAAACTCCACACAGTCACCCGAGGCTGGAATCGAACCCAGGTCCCTGGCACTGTGAGGCTGCAGTGCTAACCGCTGAGACACCATGCCACCCTCAATAAAACTCAATATTGTTACTAGGGTGTTCAACCAGATAGAAAGGACATGAGATTTAAAGGACAATTGACCCTTAGAAATTCTGGCTTATTACAACCTCAAATTACCCAATGATTTCACAGCAGATGCCTCTTCCAATACCCTTGGAGCAGTCCTTATTCAAATTCATCATGACTTAAGGAAACTGTGTGCCTTTGTGTTTGAAGGAAATGGAGCAATCGTACTTAACAATTGAAAAGGAATCTTTAACTGGCTATGACAAATTCTCCAACTATTTGATGGTGCTATGATATCAGGTGGAAGCAAACCATAAACCCTCAGTCACCCTCTTGAACTCTAAGGAGATTGTCAAAATGCTCTTAACGATGCAATGATTCAGCCTTTATTTGATAGACAACAACTGTATAGTCATTTATGTTCCATGGAAAGCGCAAATTACATCAGATACTTTGTGTGGGGCAATAATCCTTTCTGTTAAAGACTATAACTTGTCACTTGTCTACAAGATAGAAGTGTTTTTCTCTGATACCAACTCCTGTGTGCCTGCCAATGACAATAAAAAAATCAAATTGGTTCAGTTATCAGGTGTTAAATGTATCCAGGTTTGTGTGTTTTTCTTAGATGGAGGGCCTGACCACACTCTGACTGATAAAAAATTATATGAAAACTTTATAAACAGCAACAATACTTGGCCCTGATAGATGATCTACAATCTTCAGTGATTACTATTTTATACTAAATACGAGAGACCATGCCCTTCAGAAGACTCACAAGAGTCACCTTGGGTATCACTAAGTGCAGAATCAGAGCCCAGCAATCTTGTGATGTTTGGGCAATTCAATTGTGGACTTCAATTCCTCATACAATTCACAATTAAATGTTGATTAAATCATTATTGTCTTCTATTTTCTCTGACTACCCTTAAAAACAGTTGGAGTTGGACCTCTTGGATCTTTAAGGGAAGGTTGACCTTATAGCTATGGACAACAATTCTAATTGGGTGTCAATGCCACAATTACAGACGCAGTGGGAAAAAGTGTTCTCCCCTCCCATGAAATTTCAAATGATGTATTCCCAGGAAATGTACTGTTTTGAAGATGTTGGAGTACTGTGTATTTAAGAGAGTGGAAAAACTAGCAAAGACTTAGAGAAGCACACAAAGTACTGGAAAAGTTAAAATGTAACATTTGATTGAACTGTTAGCAGTAGCTGGGTTGTCTGGATACGAAAACAAATTCAATTCAGCCAATCAGTTTAAGTTATGCCACCAGATACCAAACTCCAATCAAATTTGAATTTAGTATTTTGACAATATTAAAACTAATGAACAATCCGATGCTTTAGGGTATAAATAGCAGATATTTTGGAACAGTTAGCCAGAGCAACAAAGAGAACTGCCAAGCACGAACAACTAGAGAGAGACTGCTGGCAGAAATATCTGCTCTCTTCAAAGTACCTTTATCAATAAAAGACCTGTGAAACAGAATCCCTAAGAAGAAGAAAAGAAGACAGAGGAAAATACAGAGCACACTCGGCAAGCTGACTGGTTTTGAAACGTGATTTTTTTTTTGGTAAATTGTAATTGGAATTTTTAATTGAACCAATATTGTAGAAGGGTAACTAAAAGATAGGTTCGAGAAAGGAGTTGTAAATAGTTGTTAGGTAATTATTCTCTGTTAGGCATTAAAAATAATTAATTTTTACTTTGAATAATGACTTTTGGGATAGTTCTTGACCTCTTGAATTTTAACAGATTACACCACAGGGTGAATCTTTTCTGTGTTGCTGGTATAAGTTAGCTGGGGGGTGGGGGGGGGGGGTTGCAGTTTAACCCCATGATGTAACAGTAATTTTCGTTAAAGAGTTTTTTGTGAAATCCATGGATTTCAGTGTCACGCAATTTCCATCAAGCAAATGGAGAGGCTGAAGTTGAAATTATCAATTGCTGACCAAAGAAGTTGACTGGGACTTAGTCTTACTCACCTCCAGAACCAAGAACCAAGCCACTAAGCCTTGGCTTCTTGCCATCAGAGCTCCTGATGGGTAGGCATTTGAAGACATCAATTCCAGTGTCAGCAAACAAGTTGAGACCCAGATGGTAGATCTTATCCTTTCAGATCCTAAGCTGTTATCCCACCATGTTGTTATAACATCAGCATAATGGGCAATGCTTAAGGCACTCCTAATCTTAAACCTTTCAGATCCTAACACATTTAGACAAGAGTGGTCCTGGGGAATGTTGTTGAACAAAGAGACCTCACAGGGCAGGTTCATAGTTCCTTTAAAGTAGAGTCAATGTAGGTAGCATAGTGAAGAAGACGTTCAGTATGTTTTCCTTTATTGGTTAAAGCATTGAGTACAGGAGTTGGGAGGTCATGTTGCAGCTGTACATTACATTGGTTAGGCCACTTTTGGAATATTGCAAGCAACTCTGGTCTCCTTCCTATTGATAGGAGGTTGTGAATCTTGAAAGGGTTCAGAAAAGATTTATAAGGATGTTGCCAGGGTTGGAGGATTTGAGCTATAGGGAAAGGTTGTTTGCCTATAGCTGTTTTTCTCGAAGCATCAGAGGTTGAGGGTGACCTTATAAAGATTTTTAAAATCATGAGGAGCATAGTTAGGATAAATAGACAAGATCTTTTCCCTGGGTGGGGGAGTCCAAAACTAGAGGGCATAGATTTAGGTTGAGAGGGGAAAAATTTAAAAGGGATTTAAGGAGCAACTTTTTCACACAGAGGGTGGTGTATTTTTGGAATGAGCTGCCAAAGGAAGTGGTGGAGGCTGGTACAATTACAACATTTAAGAGGGTATATGAATAGGAAGGGTTTAGAGGAATATGGGGCAAGTGCTGGCAAATGGGATTAGATTAGGTTCGGATATCTGGTAGGCATGGGCAAGTTAGACCAAAGGGTCTGTTTCTGTGCTGTACATCTCTATGGCTTTATGACTCTATTTGTCTAGGCATATTGACATTGCCGGGGGGTAGGTGGGGGGAGATGTTTAGTTCAGCATTTGAAGAGAGCAAAAGTGAAGTAATGGCAATGTAGTTCAAAGATGCAGTGGTGTGTATGTGCCTGGAATGCAAACAAACAGGTAGGTGGAAGTGCTCTCATGTGCCTCTCCCCATTGTTCTTCTAGGTGGTTGTCAGGCTTGGTGGAAGCTGTCAGAGGTGCCTTGGCAAGTTACTGCAGTGGATCAGAGTGGAAGGTGCTATGTAAATACACATCTTTCTTTCTTTAACTCTGTGGTGCTTAAATGATACTTTACGTTCATTCTACAATGAACTTATATACAATTAACACTTTCACAAACTTGGCACAAAATTTGTGCAGACGAGTATCAGGTAACTGAATATAGTTAATGTCTAACCATTGATTCTGCAGCCATTACAACCTTAGATGTATAGGGGAACGATACCCATGCAATTTCCTAATATACACTTCTGGTCTATGCTGTTCCAAGTCAGAAATGTGAAATTGGAAACACTACCCTGTGTTACTGCCACTGCATGATTTGACACAGGATGCCCAAACGTTATCATAACATGTGAAATTTTGAATTGGAATATACCTTCTTCTAGCACACACGACAATGAGATTATACAAGATGAATTCACAAAGCCTAAAACCTGATCACAATCCTCCTTAATTGGAATGCTTCATTTCCTTCATTGCTTACCCATGATATCTTTCTAAAAACAAGAGGAAAATAACCTTCATATCAGATTTATATTATTGCACCCTAGATATTAAGCTAAAATTTGTGGTGTTAGTGAAAATGATATTAAATTAAATTAAATTAAATGAAGAAAACATGAAGCTTGGTGATGACCTAATGATTAGAAAGATCATTGGTTGTAATATGTTTCTGTGTTTTGCTAAAGGAATGTGCCTGTGCTTATACTGAAAGCTGTATCTCAGTTGTAATGTGCTGAACTTCCAAGAAAATTCTAGAAAAGCAAGTCTTGTTTAAATCCAGCACTGTGATCAGCTATGATAATATGGACTAGTTTTCAGCTAAATTTGAGATTTCTGAGGAATTATCTGCGTAATTGTTAATTGGATGGCATAAAAGTGGCGAATAGAGTGCAAGTTCAAGTTGAGGGAAGGTTCATTAATAGAAGGAAATATGCCTCTTTCCATGGAGACGTAAGCAAGTCTTATTGGGATAATTGATCATACAGTCATACAGATGAACAGCATGGAAACAACTCCTCTGTCCAACTCATCCATGCTGACCAGATATCTTAAATTAATCTAGTCTCATTTGCCAGCATTTGATCCATATCTCTCTAAATTCTTCCTATTCATATACCCATCCAAATACCTTTTAAATGTTGGAATTGTACCAGCCTCCATCACTTCCTCTGGCAGCTTATTCCATCCACACACCACCCTCTGTGCTAAAATGTTGCCCCTTAGCTCCCTTTTAAATCTTTCCCCTCTCACCTTAAGTTGATCCCTTCTAGTTTTGGACTCCCCTACCCTTGGAAAAAGACCTTGGCTATTTACCCTATCCATGTCGTTCATGATTTCATAAACTTCTGTAAGGTCACCTCTTAGCTCCAAAATAGTCCGGGAAAAATATCCCCAGTCTATTCAGCCCCTCTCAATACCTCAAACCTGCCAGTTCCAGCAACATCCTTGTAAATATTTTCTGCATCCTTTCAAGTTTAACAACATGTTTCCTATAGCAGGGAGACCATAATTGAATGCAGCATTCCAAAAGTGGCCTAACCAGTATCCAGTATGACTGTAACATGACCTCCCAACTCCAATACTCAATGCACTGACCAATAAGGGCAAAGGTACCAAACGCCTTCTTCACTGTCCTACATACATGTGACTCCACTTTCGACGAATTATGAACCTGCACTCCAAGGTCTTTTTGTTCGGCCGTATCATTAACTGTATCAGTCTTGCCCTTGTTTGCTATATCAAAAAACAATACCTCACATTTATCTAAGTTAAACTCCACCTGTCACTCCTTGGTCCATTGGCTCATCTGATCAAGGTCCCATTGTACATAATCTTTTTCACTCTCCACTACGCCTCCAATTTTGGCATCATCTGCAAAGTTCATAATCACATCAAACTGATGTAGGAAACATGACATGTTTGAGATATTTGTTAGTGGTAAAACAGATCATTTGCTGGAGACTGGACAGTGTGGATACACAGCTTCTGAGTATGGAAAGGGGTTAAAAAAACTTTCCTCAGAGTACTATTAGCCAGTTCAGGAACAGGAGGTCATCTGACCAATGGCTAGAAATTGGAACAGAATGGGATAATCATCTGTTCTGTTCTGATCTTCAGACAGTTCCAGGTGAATGGGTTCACTTGTGATTGTAAGCATTGTGTGGGGAAGACTTTTGCAGAGTTTTGTAGTGTACATTGCTTTAATAAAAAACATTGGGTATATTCCATTGTTAGAAATGTCTTGGGTTATTGATATCTGCAGTAAACCCAATGGACCAAGAAAAGTGGGAATAATAGCCTACAGAAACAGACTTATTTCATTTCACAGGTCTATCTTACCCCCGTTGTACTGTCAGGAAATATCTGTTCCTCTCAATCCTCTTGTTTCATGTTTTTCAAATGTTTTCCTCATGGTCTCTTGCCTTTGAATCATAATTCAAGTGGTTCCACCCAAATACTCTACGTCCAATTCTCCACAGTCATATTCTGTCAGACTGTCTTCATAAACTGCATTTGAAAGCTTAAAATTATCCTGGTTGTTACGTTCTCTGCTGCTCTCTCCATTCTTTCCAGTGGGCAGCAGAGAGCCCATTGTCACCTCAGTGGAGGTTAGTCAGCTTCCCTTCTGACCCACAAATGAAAATAGACATCTCCTTAAACAGAAGATTCATCGGACATGGTCCCACTGGATTAGAAGGGAAAATCTATCTGTAGGAACACAATCTACCCATAGGAAGAGGATGGTGATCAATGCATTTCCCAGAAATAGAGTACAAGATGATTAATGTTATAAGAACATAAGAACTGCGAGCATGAAAAGGTAGTTCAGCCCCTCAAGCCTACTCATGCCTGATCTCATCTTGGCCTCAATTCCACTTTTCTGCCCACTCTCCATAACCCTTCAACCCATTACAGGTGCATGATTCTTTATCCAAAATGCTGGGGACCAGCTGGTTTTTAGAATTCAGAATTTTTCGAATTTCAGAGTGACAGTTTTTTGGTGAAATTTTTAAAATTCTTACCAAACAGCAAACGTACTGTGAGTAAAACGGGCCCTGAAACAGAATTGAGGCCTGCCAGTGCTGGGCCACGCCCCCAGATGTCACATCTGAGTGACGCACATCGAGTGGGTGTGAAGCTGGGTTAACTGTTTGCACGCCAAACAACTTTGTTAATGAGAAAAAAAAGTTTATGATAAAACCTTTGGATTTCAGAGCTTTTCAGATTTTGGGATTTCGGATAAAGAGTTGTCTACCTGTACTAACTAAAAATCTGTCTAAATCCTCCTTAAATTTAATAAGTGTTCCAACATCTACCACATGCTGTGGGTGACACAATGGCTGAGTAGTTAGCACTGCTGCCTCACAGCGTCTGAGACCCAGGTTTGATTACAGCCTCAGGTGACTGTCTGTGTGGAGTTTGCATGTTCTCTCCATATCTGTGTGGTTTTCCTCTGGGTGCTTCGGTTTCCTCCTGCAGTTCAAAGATGTGCAGGATAGGTGGATTCACCATACTGAATTATCCATAGTGTCCAGAGACGTTCAGGTTAGGTGGATTAGCCATGGGAAATGCAGATTTACAGGGTTAGCGTGGGAGTGTGGGTCTAGGTAGCATGATCTTTGGAGGGTCAGTGTGGACTCGATGGGCTGAAAGGCCTCTTTCCACACTGTAGGGATTCAATGAATCTACATTCTGGAGTAGTGGAATCCACAGATTCAGCAGAGACGTGGGTTCAATTCCCGCCTCAGGCAATTGTCTCTGTGGAGTTTGTACATTCTCCGCGTGTCTGTGTGGGTTTCCTCCCACAGTCCAAAAATGTGCAGGTTAGGTGAATTGGCCATGCTAAATTGCCGGTAGTGTTAGGGAAGGAGTAAATGTAGGGGAATGGGTCTAGGTGGGTTATCTTTGGAGGGTCGGTGTGGACTTGTTGGGCCAAAGAGCCTGTTTCCACATTGTAAGTAATCTAATCTAATCTAATCTAGGAGTAATCTCTTCATATCTTTGTTGTAAATACTAGGTGGCATGGTGGCTCAGTGGTTAGCACTGCCGCCACATGGAGCCATGGATGTTGGTTTGCTTCAAGCCTTGGGTAACTGTCTGTGTGGAGTTTGCATGTTCTACCCGTGTCAGTGTGGGGTTTGCTCCAGTTTCTTCCCACGATCTGGAGATGAGCAGTTTAAGTGGATTGGCCATGCAAAATTGCCCTCACAGTAAATATGGGGACAGGATGCTCTTTAGAGGTTTGAAGCAGATTGGATGGACTGAATGGCCTCTATCTGCACTGGAGGGACTCTATGAAATCTGTCACCCTCTAGCCTAAATCTATGAACACACATTGTAGATTTCCCCACACCCTATCTACAATCACTTTGCCAATCTCCTTTAGTGTCTTATATTACTCAAATCAGTTTAGACACTATATCATAAGACCATAAGAAATAGGAACAGGGGTAAGCCATTTGGCCCCTCAAGCATGCTTCATCATTCAAAAGGATCATGGCTGATCTGACATTCCTCACGGCCACTTTCCTGCATTTTCCCATAATCCTCCTGATCAAGAATCTATCTATCTTCGCCTTAAATATACAAAAGATCTCTGACCCCTCAGCTCTCCGTAGCAAGGAGTTCCAATGGCTCACAACCTTCTGAGAATAAATTTCTTCTGATTTCAATTTTAAATTAGTGCTGCATTGTTCAGAGACCATACCCTCTGATTCTAAACTCTTCCATGAAAGAAACATCCTCTCAGTATTTGTCTTGATAGGCCACTTAAGAATCCTCTATGTTTTAATGAGATCATCTCCCATTTTTCAAAACTCCAGTGAGTCCCAGCCTGTTTCACCTTTGCTTGAAGCATCGTCCACCACAGTGTCAGCAAAACAAAGGAGCTGGTCATCAACTTCAGGGAGTAAAGGACATGCTCCTGTCTGTATCAAAGGGGCTGAGGTAGAGATGGTCGAGAGCTTCAAGTTCCTAGGAGTAAATATCATTGAACCACATCAACGACAGCTACAGTCATGAAAGCACACCAATGCCTCGAGTTCCTCAGAAGGCTAAGCAAATTAACTAAGGAATAAATACAATGACTCTTACCAATCTTGATAGTTGTACCACAGAAAGCATCCTACCCAGATGCATCTCAGTTTGGTATGGCAACTGCTCTGCCCAACACTGAAGTAATTACAGAGAATTCTGACTGCAGCCCAGTCCATCACACAAACCAGCCTTCCATCCATTGGCTACGTCTATACTTCCCGCTGCCTCGGGAAAGCAGCCAACATAATCAAAGACCTTTCCCACCCTGGTTATACTCTCTTCCACCCTCTTCCATCAGGCAGAATATCCAAAAGTTTGAAAGCATTTACCAACAAATTTCAGAACAGCTTCTTCCCGGCTGTTATCAGGATTACGAACGGACCTCTCATATATTAGAGTTGATCTTTCTCTGCACCTTCCCTGTAGCTGTAACACTACATTCTGCATTCCATTCTATTATCATGATGTATTTATGTAAGGTATGATTTATTTGGTTAGATGCAAAGCAATACTTTTCACTGTAACTTCGTACATGTGACAATATACATCAAGTCAAATCAAAAAAAAAGTCTCAATCTTCTAAACTCTGAATATCAGCTATGCATACCCAATCTCTCCTCAGGAGACAAGCCTTTCATCTCTCAGGTTAATCTATGATTATTGTAATTATCTGTATAATTCTGATCATAATGCAAGTAATATGCTGGGAATCAAACCCCATACTACTCCACAACTCATACCATGACTTTCAATGTTTTGAGTCAATCCCAAAATAGCTGATTGTTTCTCTTTTGACACTGCTATCCAGAATTAAAGAGATTGATTTTTTTTAATGAACTTAAAATTATTTAGTTAGTATAAAATATTTTCTAAAAACAAATGGCATATAAACTATGATCTGAAATAAGAGCCATATCCTCTTTTAATCCCAAACAGACAGACCCATGCAACATAAAAGGACAACAAAAACTCTGTAAAGGTTTTGAAAAAGTCAAAAGAAAAGAGACTTTTATTGGCCAACAGTCTTTAAAACAACAGATAGAATTTGAAAAATTCTCCAAATCTGCTGAATTTCTTGTTGCCAACACTGAATGACTAACTACCATAGATTGATGGAAACTCTCACAAACAAGCTTGTGATTGGATAGAAATTGAACTCTGTCCTGGTCTTGGAATGATTTGGAGATGCCGGTGTTGGACTGGGGTGTACAAAGTTAAAAAAATCACACAACACCAGGCTCCAGTCCAACAGGTTTATTTGGAAGCACTAACTTTCGGAGTACTGCTCCATCAGGTGATTGTGGAGTATAAGATTGTAAGACACAGAATTTATAGCAAAGGTTTACAGTGTAATACACCACAACCACCTGATGAAGGAGCATCGCTCCGAAAGCTAGTGCTTCCAAATTAACCTGTTGGACTATAGCCTTGTGCTGTGTGATTTTTGACCTAGTCTTGGAAGACAGTCACAGCTAAATTTGTTAGGGTTTACAAGCCAATCAAACTGATAGAGCAAAGAAGGAGTCCATTCAGTCCATTGTGCCAGTTACAGCTTTTTGAAAGAACCAATCTTATTAATCCCAGTTTTCCAGAACATGGCCTATCACCCTCCATGTATTTTTTTATTTCTTGTTTGAAATCAATTATTGGATATGATTCCACCATCCTTTCAAACAGTTTAGAACATAGAACGTAGAAAAATACAGCACAGAACAAGCCCTTTGACCCACGATGTTGTGCTGAGATTTAGTCCTAATGTAAAATATAGTAACTTAACTTACACACCCCTCAACACACTGCTATCCATGTGCATGTCCAGCAGTCACTTAAATGTTCCCAATGACTCTGCTTTCACTATCACAGCTGGCAACGCATTCCAAACATTCACAACTCTCTGCATAAAGAACCTACCTCTGACATCTCCTCTATACCTTCCTCCTAATATCTTCAAACTATTATTCCTCATACCAGTCAATCCTGCTCAGGGGAAAAGTCTCTGACTATTGACTCTATCTATTCCTCTCATTCTTTTGTACACCTCAATCAGGTTTCCTCTCTTCCTCCTTCACTCCAGAAAGGAAAGACCAAGTTTATTCAACCTCTCTTCATAAGACAAGCCCTCCAGTCCAGGCAGCATCGTGGTAAACCTTCTTTGCACCCTCTCCAAAGTCTCTGTATCTTTCCTATAGTAGGGTGACCAGAACTGGACACAATATTCCAAGTGTGGTCTCACCAAGGACTTGTAGAGCTGCAGCAAACTTCACGGCTCTTAAATTTGATCCCCGTGTTAATGAAAGCCAAAACACCAAATGCTTTCTTAACAACCCTATCCACTTGGGTGGCAACTTTGAGGGATCTATGTACTTGCACACCCAGATCCCTCTGTTCCTCCACACTGCCAAGAATCCTGTCTTTAATCCTTTATTCAGCATTTGAGTTCAACTTTCCAAAATGCATCACTTCATATTTATCCAGGTTGAACTCCATCTGCCATTTCTCAGTCCAGCTCTGCATCCTTTCTATGTCACGCGGCAGCCTGCAGTAGCCCTCTATACTCTTGAACGACACCAGGTAAAGAAAAAGTGTGTGAAATAAATTATCCACAACTCCCCTCTGACTTCTTTCACCAATAACTTGAAATGTTATATAACTAAAGGGCATAGGCTTAAGGTGAGAGGGGAACAATTTTAAAGGGACTTAAGAAACAACTTTTCCATGCAGAAGGTGGTCTGTGTAGGAATGAGTTGCCAGAGGAAGTGGTGGAGGCTGGTACAAATAAAATGTTTAAAAGGTATATAATGGGTAAATCAATAGGAAGGGTTTAGAGGGATGTGGGCCAAGTGTTGGCAAATGGGACTAGATTAATTTAGGATATCTGGTCGGCATGGATGAGTTGGACCGAAGTGTCTGTTTCCATACTGTGCATCTCTATGGCTCTGTAAGTTATTGAATAATTTGGAAAATGACCTTTCTCTGATTCCATAACATATAATTCCATAACATCACAGAACAATTTTCTTCCAGCATCATGCAACAACATCTGGAAATATTTTAGTCCTTGCAAGTTTCAAATGTCTTGGATGTTTTTCTGGCACAGTTGTAGCTTAAGCAGTCATCATCAAACTTCTGCACCTAAAATATTTGCAAAGCTCCAATTTATTCAACATGATTGGTCTACTGAGATGAAATATTTTGAAAAAATCTCCATTCCTCTGATTTCCCCTGATAGACTGTCGGAACACAGGATTACTGCTCATTGAAACCACCTGAAACTCATCAACAGGAAACAAATTTCCAAGAGTTTCCATTCTGGATGATGCTTTTGGATTGGAAACTCTTCAGTTTCCTGTGGGATATCTACAACAAGGAGAGCAGATAATCCAGCTCATCTGTCTAAATGGAAATTGTACTGTGAATTTTCAATGAAAAGTTATCCCGTCGTTGAGAGCACCCAGTTAAAGAGAATGATCTGCCCAGCACAATCAAATATCAAGTTAATCAGCTTTCTCTTGGTACATTGTGTTCGTCTTTTTTCAAGCAGATCTTAATCTTCTTAACATGATTCGTGTTACTGTTGCCAGGAGAAGTTTCTCACCTCAATTCAAATCAGCAGCAAACATTCAGGGACGCAATGAGAGCACAGTTAGATACAGAGCTCTCTTGTATGCCCAGAGTGCCAGCATAACTCATGATGGACCAAATGGCCTTGGTACAGGTTTCTAATATATTCGGCTCCAGCAATGTTCCTTGCTATTTCTCTTCAAGCAATGCTCCATCTTATTGTGTTGGTACACTCATAGATTGGGGCTACAGTGAAACTACATTAGCTCCACTTACAGATTCATAAATGTGCCAAAAGCCAGTATTGCACCCATTTAGTTGTGCATTTCTGGAATATCTCCAAGTCATTCAAGCTTGCTGCCTGCAGAATTGGACACTGCAAGGTTGAAACTAGATTTTCCCTCCTTACACTTCATTTTGTAAGATGCAGATGTCTGAAAATGGCCTTGCTGTGGCAGATGGTCAATTCGAATTCAATAAAAAATATCTGGAAATAAGAGTTTAATGATGACCGTAAAACCACTATCAGTTGTTGGCAAAACCTGTCTAGTTTACTAACGTCCTTTAGGAAGGGGAGCTGGCATCCTTACATTGCCTGATCTACATGTGACTCCAGATACACAGCAACATGGTCAATTCTTATATCCCCCTTTCAATAAAGGTCAGTAACCCGTTTGCTATTTAATTCCTTGCTGTACTTTCATAGAACATATAGAACATAGAAGGATACAGCGCAGTACAGGCCCTTCGGCCCTCGATGTTGCGCCGACCGAATCCTACCTAACCTATACTAGCCCAATAACTTCCAAATGCCTATCCAATGCCCGCTTAAATGACCATAAAGAAGGAGAGTTCACCACTGATACGGGCAGGGCATTCCATGAACTCACAACCCGCTGTGTGAAGAATCTACCCCTAACATCTGTCCTATACCTACCACCCCTTAATTTAAAGCTATGTCCCCTAGTAACACCTGACTCCATTAGTGGTAAAAGGTTCTTAGTATCTACCCTATCTAAACCCCTAATCATCTTATACACTTCTATCAGATCTCCCCTAAACCTTCTCTTCTCCAATGAGAACAGCCCCAAGTGCCTCAGCCTTTCCTCATAAGATTTTCCTACCATTCCAGGCAACATCCTGGTAAACCTCCTCTGCACTCGTTCTAAAGCTTCCACATCCTTCCTATAGTATGGCGACCAAAACTGCACACAATACTCCAGATGAGGCCGCACCAGAGTCTTATACAACTGCAACATGACCTCAGGACTCCGGAACTCAATTCCTCTGCCAATAAAGCCCAGTACACCATATGCCTTCCTCACAGCACTATTTACCTGGGTGGCAACTTTCAGAGATCTGTGTACATGGACACCAAGATCCCTCTGCTCATCCACACTACCAAGTAGCCTACCATTAGCCCAGTAATCCATCATCTTGTTATTCCTACCAAAGTGAACGACTTCGCACTTAGCTACATTGAATTCCATTTGCCACATTTCCGCCCAGCTCTGCAACTTATCTATATCCCGCTGTAACCTACCACTTCCTTCCTCACTATCCACAACTCCACCGACTTTTGTGTCATCCGCAAACTTGCTTACCCAGCTTTCAAGTCCTTCCTCTAGATCATTTATAAAGATAACAAAAAGCAATGGTCCCAAAACAGATCCTTGTGGTACACCGCTAGTAACTGCGCTCCAAGATGAACATAATCCATCAACTACTACCCTCTGTCTCCTTCCAGCCAGCCAATTCCTAATCCAAACCTCTAATGTATCCTCAATGCCATACCTCCGAAGTTTTAGCATTAGCCTACCATGGGGAACCTTATCGAACGCCTTACTAAAATCCATATACACAACATCTACTGCTTTGCCCTCATCCACTTCCTTGGTCACCTTCTCAAAGAACTCAATAAGGTTTGTGAGGCACGACCTGCCCTTCACAAAACCATGCTGGCTATCCCTGATCACGTTATTCCTACCCAGATGTTCATAAATCTTATCCCTTACCATTCTCTCTAAGACTTTGCCCACCACTGAAGTCAGACTCACTGGCCTATAGTTGCTAGGGCTATCCCTACTCCCTTTCTTGAACAATGGGACCACATTCGCTATCCTCCAGTCCTCTGGTACTATTCCTGTTGACAACGATGACATAAAAATCCAGGCCAATGGCTCTGCTATCTCCTCCCTCGCTTCCCATAGGATCCTGGGGTAAATGCCATCAGGCCCAGGAGACTTATCTATATTCATCCTTTCCAATATTCCCAAAACCTCTTCCCTGCATATTTCCAGGGCATCCATTCTAATTATTTGTGATTCCATATTCACATCAGCAACAGTGTCCTGTTCCTGAGTGAATACTGATGAAAAGTACTGATTTAATGTCTCTCCAATCTCCTCCGCCTCCACACACAACTTCCCACTACTATCCTTGACTGGACCGATACCTACCCTAGTCATCCTTTTATTCTTGACATACCTATAGAAAGCCTTTGGGTTTTCCCTAATCCTACCAGCTAAAGACTTTTCATGTCCCCTTCTCGCTTTTCTTAACTCCCTCTTTAGCTCCTTCCTGGCTACCTTATAACTCTCAATCGCCCCTACTGAACCTTCACGCCTCATCTTTACATATGCCACCTTCTTCCCTTTCACAAGGGACTCCAATTCCTTACTAAACCACGGCTGCCTCACAAGGCCCTTTACACCATGCCTGACTGGTACATACCTATCGAGGACACGCAGTAGCTGCTCCTTGAACACTCCCCACATCTCATTAGTGTTCTTCTCTTGAAGCCTGTTTTTCCAATCCACACATCCTAAGTCATGCCTCACTGCATCATAATTTCCCTGCCCCCAGCTATAGCTCTTGCCCTGCGGCACACGATTATCCCTCTCCATCACTAAAGTAAAAGTCACCGAGTTGTGGTCACTGTCCCCGAAGTGCTCACCTACCTCCAAGTCCAACACCTGGCCTGGTTCATTACCTAGAACCAAATCCAATATAGCCTCCCCTCTTGTTGGCCTGTCGACATATTGTGTCAGGAAACCCTCCTGCACACATTGTACAAACACCGACCCATCTAATGAACTCGAGCTATAGCTCTCCCAGTCAATATCTGGGAAGTTAAAGTCCCCCATAACAACCACAAAACCACAACCACAACCATGCTGAACATTTTGTGATGCATGTGTGTTATGGACCAGACCAGACCAGACCCCCTCAAAATATGTTCAGAAGGTAGTCTAGACCCTAACTTCTTATCTAAGGACCAAGTGCCAGGTGTTTCATTTCAAATGTAATTCAATTGGTCAAGCTACCAGGTGCAAAATAAATTTTATTCATGCGCTATAGTTAAAATACAACAAAAGAAAAAAAAAGAAAGAATTGGCTTAGCTGACTCTATTGGAAAACTTAACAGAATAACAAATTATTTAACTACTGGACAGTAACTGTTCCAATATAGCAACATCCCATAAACACATCCTTGACAGATGGCATATTCAGAAAAACAGATTGTTTCACATGCAACTCCTGTAGCAGGCAGAGAGTCCCTGGCTTTTGGCTGTAACCAAGAGAGACAAGGAGATAAACAGCTTCTATTTCCTGAAGACCTCAGCAGCAACTGCTCCTGAAAAACCAAAACTAAAACTCCTGGTTCTGTGAGAGCTTGTCCCCATCCAGGCTCCTTCTGTTGTTTCAACGTTTAAAAAACTCCAAAGACTCACAAATTGTTTACTCTAGTGGCTCTGCATAGATTGCTCGGTACCTCTATCTTCAAAACCTCTCTTCAAAAAAAAACTGGACAAAATACATCCCTTAAAGCCATAGTATTGTCATATGTATTAGGCTATGATTAGACATTTGGTATTCTAACAGCATTGGACAGGGTAAACACTGGAAGGAAAGGGTAAACTCAATGATTGGAGAAAGTAGGCAAAAGTGAGGACTGCAGATGCTGGAGATCAGAGGCTAGATTAGAGTGGTGCTGGAAAAGCACAGCAGGTCAGGCAGCATCCGAAGAGCAGGGAAATCGACGTTTCGGGCAAAAGCCCTTCCTCAGAAATTAGGCTGGGAGCCTCGGGGTGGGGAGGTAACTGGAAGTGGGGTGGAGCTGGGGAGAAGGTAGCCAAGAGTACAATAAGTGCATGGAGGTGGGGATGAAGGTGATGGGTCAGACAGAAGGGTGGAGTGGATAGGTGGGAAGGAAGATTGGCAGGTAGGATCGGTCATGAGGGTGCTGCTGAGCTGGAAGGTTGGAACTGGGGTAAGATGGGGGAGGGGAAATGAGGAAACTGGTGAAGGCCACATTGATGCCCTGGGGTTGAAGTGTTCCGAGGTGGAAGATGAGGCATTCGTCCTCCAGGCGTCGGGAGGTGAGGCAGTGGTGGTGGAGGAGGCCCAGGACCTGCATGTCCTCGGCAGAGTGAGATGGGGAGTTGAAATGTACAGCCACAGGGTGGTGATGTTGATTGGTGCGGATGTCCTGGAGTTGTTCCCTGAAGCATTCTACTAGGAGGCGCCCAGTCTCCCCAATGTAGAGGAGACCGCATCGGGAGCAACAGATACAATAAATGATATTGGTGGATGTGCAGAGTCCAGAACCAGTTTATGTATAGGGTAGGCCACAAAGGGCTTAGATAAGGAGACATTTCGTCTTGCAGAGAGTAGTGAGCCTATGGAATTCTCTGTTGCAGAAAGCAAATGAGGCCAAAACGTTGAATGTTTCCAAAAAGGAGATAGATATAGTTCTTAGGGTTGAAGTGAGCGAAGGATATTGGGAGAAAGCGGGAACAAAGTAGAGTTGTATGATCAAAAACAATCATATTAAATGGCAGGGCAAGCTCCTGGTCCTATTTTCTGCATTTCGGTAAGGACACCCAGATGCCTTCCATTCATAACATCCTAAAGTCTCTCCACTCAAATAATAGCTTGTTTTTGTATTCAGTTGTGCCAGATGTCAGATGGAGATTCCCAGAACAGACTAGTTCTCCATCCATCACCAGCAATGCTCCTACACATGGCCTGGATGAAGCACCAGAGAACTGTCAACACCACCACATCAACATTGCCAGGATACAGCAAAGTAGGAAAAATACTGGAAGAGCCAAAGCAGTAAACGCAAACACAACTTTCAAGGGGCCAGATGGCCTACTCCTGCCCCTAGTTCTTATTTTCTTTCAGCAGGAAAATATGATTGAAAAGCAGACGGAATTTCACTTGTGACATCTCTGCGGCTGGGGGTGACTTGTTCCTTTCCTGGCACTGTTCAATCTCATCTTCCCTTTCACTCATTTGTTCCATTCAGCACCAAGGCAATCTGTCATTGTCTGTCTGTCACATTCTGGGAAGTCACTAGTTCCACTTTCCAATCTTGCTGCAATGAAAATCTTCCCTCTATCCAGGAGTTAAAGTGTAGTTAGAGTGAAGACAGAGTCCTGCATTCATTTAGCACCTTTCACAGCCCAAGGACATTCTAAAGTGCTCTACAGCCAAGTAAGTGCATTCAAAGTATTGCAATGCTGGAAATATAACAGCTCCATTTGTGCACAGAAACCTCCCACATACACACAAGCAATAACAATCACTTTCAGTGATATTAGTTAAGGGCTAAGTATTGGGGATCAGTTAACTCAGTTGGCTGGTTTACAATGCAGAGTTACACCAGCAGCATGAGTTCAATTCCTGCACTGGCTGAGGTTATCATGATAGACTCTCCTTCTCAACCTCTTCCCTTAGCCGAGACATGGTGACCCTCAGGTCAAACCTCCACTAGCCTCTTTGGTGAGAGAGAATGACAATGAGGGAAGTTTACTTTTTCTTTTGAATATCAGCTAGAGCACCAGGGAGAATTCCCTCCTCTTGTTTGAGATTGTGCCAGGGAATGTGGTAGGCCGAAAGCCAACTTCGAGAACATTAAGCAGTACATCACAAGACAAGGCCCTTTGGCCCACCATGTCTGTGCTGACCATGATGTCATTCTAACCTAATTCCATCCATTTGCACATGGTCTGTATCCCTCTGTTCCCTGCTCATGCATCTGTCTAAATGCATCTGAAGTGTTGCTATCATGTCTCCTTCTACCACCTTCCCTGGCAGTGCATTCCAGACACCTGCCATCTTCTGCATTAAAAAAAGCTTCCTTGTACTATTTCCTCAAACATTTCCCCTTCTCACGTTAAGCCTATGCCCCATAGTATGTGGCTTTTCCACCCTAGAAAAAAAGCCTCTGTCTATCCACCCTCATCTCAGAATTTTACATACTTCTATCAGGTCACCCCTCAGCCTCTGATGCTCCAGCAAAAACAATCCAAGTTTGTTCAATCTCTCCTTATAGTTTTAATGATGTTTGACTTTTTTCTTACTCATTTACAGAACATGGACATCGCTAGCTAGTCAGAATTTATTGCCCATCCCTAATTGCCCAGAGGGCAGTTGAGAGTCAACCACATTGGTGTGGGCCTGGAGTCACATGCCGACCAGATGGTGTAAGTACAATAGTTTGCTTCCCTAAAGGACATTAGTGAGCCAGATTGGTTTTTCCACCAATTTGCAACAGTTTCATGGTCACCGTTAGACTGTTAACTCCAGAATTCTTTTTAATTGAATTCAAATTCCACCATCCGCCATGGCGGGACTTGAACCCAGGTCACCAGAACATTACCTAAGTCTCTAGATTAATAATCTCGTAATAATATCACTAGGCCACCACTCCCTTTGGGTGCCATGGTGGCAGTGGACAGGGCGGTGTCTCAGTGGTTAGTACTGCTGCCTCACAGCGCCAGGGACTCAGGTCAAATACCAGCCTCGGGCTACTGACTGTGTGGAGATTGCACATTCTCCTCCTATCTGCAGGGGCTGCCTCCCACAGTCCAAAGGTGTGCAGGTTAGGGTGGATTGGCCATATTAAATTGCCTATAGTGTCTAGGGATGTGCAGGGTAGCTGGATTAGCCATGGGAAACACAGGGTTACAGGGATTGGGTGGGATGATTGTTGAAGGATTTGCATGGCCAAATGGCCTGTTTCCTCACTACAGGGATTCTGTTATCCTTTAGGATGGGACACGGAGTCTCATCCGAACCTTTCATTCAAACAGCAGTAATTCTGCCAGTGCAGCACTCCCTCGGCACTACACTTAGAGGTGCTGTACGCTTTTCTCTGGAGTGGGTCTTGAACTCAAGCTGTTCTGACTCCAGATGTGAGAGGCCTGTTATCTAAGCCACAGCAGACAGCCCAAGCGCTGTCACAAGGCGGCTTTGCTCAACGTGCCAAGATCAGCAGGGGCCAACTGTTGGGCTGATGCTGGAAACTGAATCGCTGCCAGAGGGCTGCCTGCTCAGCCAAAAACTGCAAGAGGAAAGCGCTCAACCGTGGTGGTGCACTGCTGCAATCCACGCGTCACTATAGTCCTTTCCATCACATCCTTGGGCCTGAATTCAATGCGCTATATAACCACTTAGTTCCTTTTACACCTATAAATATAAAATACCTACAGAAGCAAACACTGCATCACAAAACACAATGCTGCATCTTTTGTTTTTTTTTTCCCTTTACAAAACTTCATGTGGTTTTGATTTTTAGAAGTTGAACCTTTGACCCACATCCACAAACAGTGAAAAAATGCAGTTGGGCAGCCAAAGACCGGTCTCAGATTTCATTCAATTATATTTTCCTTGAGCCGCTGTTGTGAGTGGTTCCAAACTGACAGCACGGTTCATTAATAATAAATGTGTATTATTAGCCATCGAGCTGAAAAACAACAGGATTCAATTTCTCAAAGAGCATCTTTAAATCTTGAACATCTCAAACTGCTTCGTCGTGATCTAAAATGTAATCTAAATTGTTTCTCCTTAGCTGGCTGATTCTTAAAGGATTAGAAAGGTCGAAGTATTAATCATTTGGTGAGATGTCAATCAGTGTGACTGAAGCACCCTCCACTGGTAGCTATTTGTTATGGGTAGCCCTCTCTCTCTGTTTAAAATACTTGGGTAAAATTGAGCACAGATTTCTCAGATTGTCCTGTCAGTTCTGCATTCGCCATCGTACAGTATTGGACCCTCCCACTTGGACAGATAAAGAAAAGGCAGTCACATAAAAATCTGGTCAATGAATGTTTGCTGACACATTTTGAGGTGACAGTGAGTGATTGCTACTAGCAAAAGAAAAGAAATGTGGAGAATTTCCACGCCAGTGCAAAGGCATTTCAGGAATACCAGCTGCAGAGCAAACATCACTTTACTTCTACAAAGGTCAACATTATACTTTGAACCAGACTCTTATGGAAGAGATAGATAAGGGATGAAAGTGAATTGGGCTTTCAAACCCATCTGATACCATCCGTTTGAGTTCCAGTCCCTCAAAGACCTGGGTCATAAGTGCATCCCAGTGTGAAGTGCTTGCTCATCATCTGGCAGACCTTCCCCACATCAGAAAGGGAGTGATAGAAGGGAGGAACATGTTTTGAATGGGATGTGTGGTGCTGGAAAAGCACAGCAGGTGAGGCAACATCCCAGGAACAGGAGAATCAACGTTTCAGGCATTAGCCCTTCATCAGGGCTGCAGGGCAATAAGCTAATGAAGGGCTAATCACGAAACGTCGATTCTCCAGCTCCTCAGATGCTGCTTGACCAGCTGTGTTTTTCCAGCACCACATTCTCAACTCTGATCTCCAGCATCTGCAATCCTCACTTTCTTCTTTTTGGGTGGTATAGCAGGTCCTTAAGTATCGAGATAGACAGACTTTTAATCGGGGAGGGAATGAAAGAGCATAAGTGGAGTTGCGGATTACTGAGTGGAGGAACAGCCTCAATGGGTTGAATGACCTAATTCTGATTACGGCTGGAAGTAGAAGACATGAGGAGGTCAAGGCTTTCCTACTTGCATCCGGACAGGCCACAACCCCACAAGGACAATTTTAACCTTGAGCCTAAAAGACTTTCATGAAATGGAATCACTTCAATAAGCTCCCTGACTCAGTCCACAAAGTTAAACAATGTTTCTACAGCACTGAAAGAGGCCGTTGAGCACAACTGCATCATGCCATTGCTCCTGTTCTACCACAGTCACCAATTAATTTTACTTCATGAACATATCATTTTATTCCTTTCTCCCCGATGTGTTTATCTAGCTTCCTATTGAACTTATACCTGCAATAAGGACTTAAAAGCATAAAATATAGGAGCAGGAGTAGATCATATTGCCCCTCGAACTTAGCTCCACTATTCAAGAATATTGTGACAAGCATTGCCCTCGTACAGTATTGGACCTTCCCACTTTCTGCCTTAGCCCCACATTGTTGATGCATCCAAAAACCTCTCAATCCCAGGTAGGAATATTTTTAATCAGCTGAAAATCCACATTTGATTTGATTTATTATTGTCACATGTACTGAGATACAGTGAAAAGTATTGTTTTGCATGCTAACCAGACACGCCATACCTTAGATAAGTACATCTGGGTAATCGAACAGATTGCAGAAGACAGTGTCACAACTACGGTCTGCTCTGATATAACATGATAGTTCCGTACTTGTGCGACTCTGCATTATAAGAAAATTGCACAATAGCAGCACCATTTAAGCCAATGGGACTGGAATTGCATTACCGCCAATACTGCAAAGGAAATTTTGTATCCTATAAATAATGGTCTAAATTCTTCAATCCTGTTATATGCAGTTCACATTGAAGAAATGTGCGTTTTAGCAGAACCGACTGTACAGAGAAGATAGAGAGAAAAATCAACTCGAGTATATGAGAGATTAGTTTCCTTACAGTGTGGAAATAGGCCCTTCGGCCCAACAAGTCCACACCAACCCTCCGAAGAGCAAACCACCCAGACCCATTCCCCTAACCAATCCACTTAACATGACTGGCAATTTAGCATGGCCAATTCACCTGACCTGCACATCTTTGGACTGTGGGAGGAAACCTGAGCACCCAGAGGAAACCCACGCAGACACGGAGAGAATGTGCAAACTCCACACAGTCAGTCCCCAAGGTGGCGAAATGAACCCGGGTCCCTGATGCTATGAGGCAGCAGTGCTAACCACTGAGCCACCATGCCGCCCAGTAAGGTTCATTCACAATGACAATGGGGAAGAAGCTGCTCTTAAATCTGTTGTTTTCAAACTTTTGTATCTTCTGCCCAATGGAAGAGTGTAGAAGAGAGCATAACCAGGGTGGGACGGATCTTTGATTATGTTGTTGCTTTCCCGAGGCAGTGTTGATGGAGTCAGTGGATGGAAGGCTGGTTTTTGTGATAGACTGGACTGTGTTCACAACTCTCTGTAGTTTTTTTTTCTGAAGGAGAACTCTGATGCAGAGAATTCAAGAGGTTCACAAGTCTCCAGATGAAGGAATTTTCCATAAAACCATGAGATGTAGAAGCAGGTGTAGTCTATGCAGCCCATCCAGTCTGGTCCAGCATTAAATGAGATATGCTAATCCACAACTCCTGCCTTGCCCACCCCCCCCCCCCCCCCATAGGCCTTGATTCCCTTATTGATTAAAAATCCATCTTAGCCTTGAATACATATAACAATCCAGTGGTAAAGAATTCCACAAATTCATTACCCCACCCCCGAGAAGAAATTCCTCCTCATCTCCAACCTAACTGAGCAACTATGAGATTGTGGCTTCTGATCCTAGACTCACACACAAAGATAAATAAACTCTCAGCCGCTATCCTGTTAGGTTCCCAAGAACCTTACATATTTCCATAAAGTCACCTCTCATTCTTCTGAATTCCAATGAGTATGGGTCCAACCTACCCAACCTCCCTTCAGTAGACAATCCCTACACACCTGGATTCAGACTATTAACCTTCTCTGGATTACCTTTGATGCCACAATATCTTTCTTTAGATAAGGGGACCAAAACTGTCCACAGTATTCTGTGTGCTGCCTGATTGGATCTTGTATAGTTCCAGTATAGTCTCCATAATTTTTAATCTGTTCTCATTGAAATAACAGCCATCAATCCATTTGTCCTCCCTATTATCTCCTGGACATGAATACAAACATTCTGTGATTCTTTGATGACTTCCCAATCCCTCTCTGCACAGCCTTCTGGAGTCATTCTTCATTTAAAGAAAGTCCATCTCTTCTATTCTTTTTACCAAATGCATAACATCACAATTTCCCAAATAGTATTCTATCTGAGATTTTTGAGAAGATTCGTAGCTCAGGTTGAGGTTCAGGTTGTAAGTTTGCTCACTGAGCTGGTAGGTTTGCATGAAGACATTTCATCACCATGCTAGATAACATCATCAGTGAGCCTCCATTGAAGCGCTGGTGTTCTGTCTCACTTTCTATTTGTGCGTCTTGGTCTGTTAAGGTGGGTGGGAACATTTCCGGTTCTTTTTCTCAGAGGTTGGTAAATGGGGCCCAAATCGATGTGTTTCCTGATGGACCTCCATGAAAAAACCTACCAGTTCAGCTAGAAAGCTTACAACCTGAGTATTCCATCTTCCAAACATTTTATCCACTCACTTAACCTGCCTATTCTCTCTGTAGAGCCTTTGTATCAGCATCACTACCCACCTTCCCACATCACTACCCACTGTGTTCTGAGACAATGTAGTTCTTGACTCTCCAGCCGAAACAAGTAATCTGTCAAGCCTTGGAAGAGTTTTGCATCTCTCCTTCTTGAGAACAAAGATCCATTTTACTTAACCTTGCCTCATACTACCATCCTGTCGTCCAGGAATCAATCTCTTGAACCTTTGATCTCGTCCATCTTAGGCAAGCAATGCCAGGAAAAAACACTATGGGCTCTGGTGTTTGTCTGAGCCCTTATTCTCTGACTGTGACCACCTTTCTCCCTCAATCATGCATGTTCTTTTCCCCTTATACACTTATTGGTAAGGTCCTGGGGAGTGTTGCTGGACAAAGAGACCTTGGAGTGCAGGTTCATAGCTCCTTGAAAGTGGAGTCGCAGGTAGATAGGATAGTGAAGAAGGCATTTGGTATGCTTTCCTTTATTGGTCAGAATATTGATTACAGGAGTTGGGAGGTCATGGTTAGGCCACTGTCGGAATATTGCGTGCAATTCTGGTCTCCTTCTATCAGAAACATGTTGTGAAACTTGAAAGGGTTCAGAAAAGATTTACAAGGATGTTGCCAGGGTTGGAGGATTTGAGCTATAGGGAGAGGCTAAACAAGCTGGGGCTGTTTTCGATGGGGCGTCGAAGGCTGAAGATTGACATTATAGAGGTTTATAAAATTATGAGGGGCATGGATAGGGTAAATAGGCAAAGTCTTTTCTCTGGGGTTGGGAAGTCCAGAACTAAAGGGTAGAGGGTGAGAGGGGAAAGATATAAAAGAGACCTATGGGACAACTTTTTCACGCAGAGGGTGGTATGTGTGTGGAATGAGTTGCCAGAGGAAGTCCTGGAGGCTGGTACAATTGCAACATTTAAGAGGCAACTGGATGGGTATATGAAAAGAAAGGTTTTGGAGGGATATGGGCTGGGTGCTGGCAGGTGGGGCTACATTAGGTTGGGATATCTGATTGGCATGGACGGGTTGGACCAAAGGGTCTGTTTCCATGCTGTACATCTCTATGACTCTAGGACTCTTTTAACAATTACCAAACAATTGATCACCAAATACAGAAAGGTTCTTGTAAAATGATAATCCTTTCTATTAGCTTCTGAATTATCAACTGATTCATGTATTCATAGACCATTAGCAGTAAGAATGGCAACAATGTAATGCATTGTTAGCAAGATTTTCAGGAAGCAACAAACTTTTACCTGATAATTAAACCACAGTTTTGCCTCCAAACATCTCCAGAGCCTCAGTGTGTCTGCTATTGAGGGTCCCTCCATCAAATACGCAAGTCTCCAGAGTCCAATATGTATAGATTTCCCATACTGAACAGATTCAACAAACATGACATTTATGTCCAATCTATTCTGCTGAGAAAAAGAGGGTGAGCCATGGGATTGGGTAAAAAATGAGGTCTGCAGATGCTGGAGATCACAGTTGAAAATGTGTTGCTGGTTAAAGCACAGCAGGTTAAGCAGCATCCAGGGAATAGGAAATTCGACGTTTCGGGCATAAGCCCTTCATCAGGAATGAATGAGCCATGGGATTGTTTGTCTCATTAAAGTGTGCAGTGTTACTGCCAATTAGAAGACCAAGAAGGCTTCCACCTAACTGGGAATATGATAGCATTCAATGTAATTATTTTATACAAGATGTAATTAGATTGCAGATGTCAAGTGGAAAGTGAAATCACTCGGCCTGGTGGAGAGAAACTTCCATTAAACTCAACAACTTTATCTAGGGTAACAATAAATGGTAAGATTCAGCCTTAGTACTAACTGGGGTGTGGAAGCAACTAGGGGCCTGGGAGCGGTACCAGAGCAGGTCTTTGCGGTCTGTGATGAGGTGGCTGGTGAGGCTGGATGGAGGTTGGTGGTGAGGTAGCAGCACAGAGGCACAAGGATTCAGAGATAGAGCCCAGCGCAAGGTAGAGATTGGGCCCAATGCGAGAGACAAATTAAGCCACTGCGGGGAAAGCCTGGTGTGGAGCAACTGTACACCCATGACTAAAGAAGAAGGTAATGTGGAATTTTTAGCTTTATTTCTTATTTACTACTTTATACTGGCAAGAACTGTTACATCAAACTTTTAACTTATTTTGTTATTTTTCTACTTTTTAACCTAAGATTTTGTACCCAAGTTGATACCATGAATGGCAACATTGCAAACATTTCGTTGTACTCCTGTCTCCCTGTACTCAGACAATAAAATGCAATTCTAGGTCTAGATTCTAACTGCAGTTAGAATTTCAGTAAGAAACCAACGTTTTGAAGTGATGTCAAAGGCATGAAAGAAATTCCTGTGAAAATGTTTGCTTTCTTCAACTTTCATGGCATCGATGTCATGGGATGTTCAGCAGCAAGACAGAAAATGGAGAATTCAATGATGGCGGCACTTTGGGATCACCGAGATGTGGGCCCCAGATGTTAACATTGGAAGAAGGATCATTTCCAGAAAGAATCAGGACAGTTGCAACTTTGGCAAGTGTCACAGACAAACAGGAACTGGGAAACTATAGATGAAGAATGAATGTTGGAATGTCTGGGGAATGGCCAACACATGTTTTAGATGTAACAAAGGTGCAACCATGATCATATTGAATGGTGGGACAGGCTCAAAGGGCTGAATGGCCTTCACTGCTCCTATTTTCTATATTTCCACATTTTTTTAGAACTCTAAATATCATTGTGCAATGAGTTGTCCTAAATGGAATTATAAGATCTTCAAAACAGTGCAAGCAGAAGCTTCAGAACAAACTGATGATGACTCTGATCAGACAGATGGAATTTTACTCAACTCAAGAAGTTTCAGATTGGAACTGAATGTTCAAATTGAAAATGCAGTCGATCATGCTGAGATGTCAGATAAGGGATGCACACCCACAGAAAGAGATGTGAGACATAACAGCATAAGGCATTTCTGATTTACTGCATCCACGGTTCTTTCGGTTTTTATTTTCCACAGCATGAGAAGTGAATCATGGTTTAAATATAATGGGTCAGCCACCGAATTCAGAGATAAGAAGAATTTTTCTCAAAGGTCGTGGGTCTTTGGAAGCTCTTTCTCCAAAGTGAGTGAAAGCCAAGTTTTTGAATATTTTTAAGACTGGGGTTGATAAAGGTTTGTTAAGCAAGGATATGAAAGGTTATCAGGGTAGGTGGAAAGGTGTATAATTAGCTCAGTCACAATCTTATTAATTGTGGAGCAATGGAGGGGTCAAGAGACCAATTTCTGCTCCTAATTGGCATGTGCGTATTTTGTTATAGGCAAAAGTAAGGACTGCAGATGCTGGAAACCAGAGTCTAGATTAGAGTAACGCTGGAAAAGCATAGCAGGTAAGGCAGCATCCGAGGAGCAGGAAAAAGCCTGATGAAGGGCTTTTGCCCGAAACATCGATTTTACTGCTCCTCGGACGCTGCCTGACCTGCTGTGCTTTTCTAGCACCACTCTGATCTGGACCCCACATATTTTGTTATAGGCCAGAGTTTTGTCACTTTTCTTCTCTCTTGTCAACCTCATATTGTACTTCATAGGCAGTGTATTCCAAATGGGAAGAAAAAGTGAGGTCTGCAGATGCTGGAGATCAGAGCTGAAAATGTGTTGCTGGAAAAGCACAGCAGGTCAGGCAGCATCCAAGGAGCAGGAGACTCGACATTTCAGGCATGATTCCTGAAGAAGGGCTTATGCCTGAAACGCCGAATCTCCTGTTCCTTGGATGCTGTCTGACCTGCTGCGCTTTTCCAGCAACACATTTTCAGCAGCCTATTCCAAACCCCCATCAACCTCTGGGTGAAAAGGATTTTATTCAAATCTGCTCTCAAATCCCCTGCCCCTCACTTTAAAATGGCATCCCCTCCTTGTTATTGACCCTTTAACTAAGAGGACAACCAGCTTTCTATTCACTTGTCCATGTCTCTCATAATTGTGTACACTTCTATCAGATCTCCCCTCAACCTTCTCACCTCCTAAGATATCAACCCAACCTAATCCTGCCTCTCTACATCATTTGTTCCATGCATCAGAATGGTGGAACATGGAACATGATGTTTTCTAATCCAGAATCATTGTGCAGAGTTCCAATGTCCTGTAGTTCAACTAAAAATGACTGTTGATCCTAGACCCAACTGTACCATTGCTGATTGGCTATTTTGAGATTTGTGCAATCTCCCACTTAGCCCCTATTTAATTTTTCATAGGGTTAGACTGTTGGGGCTAGTCTAGCATTTGTAGCCTATCCATAATTGTTGAGAAGATGGTGTTGAGCTGCCTTCCTGAACTGCTGTGGTCTACATGCGATTGGTTCATTCAGAATGCTCTTGCACAGACAGTTCCAGGATTTCGATCCAACAACTGTGAAAGAACAGCATGCCAGAATTACTGATGGGTCAGAGGGGATATTCCTTTCGTTGATATTCTCATATATCTGTTTTATTTGCCCTAATAGGTTTTGGAAGTACTGATTTTGGATAGTGTTGTGAAACGGTCCTTGGTGTAGTGCATCTTGTACCCTCTGCTACCATTGTGCATCATTAGTGGAGGAAGTGAATGTTAAAGGTAGTATCAATTGATAGGTTGCTTTATCCTGGATGGCATCAAGCTGCTTGAATATTATTGGAACTGCACCCATTCAAGCAAGAGGAGAGTGTTCCATCATACTCCTGACTTTTGACCTGTTGACACCAGAAAGGCTTTGGGAAGTCAGGAGGAGGGTTGCCATCAGAACATCTTTTGGTGTGCATATACATGAGTATATCCAATTAATTTCTGGTTAATAGAAACAACCCAGGATATGAAGCTTGAGGGAATTCACTGATGATAATGCCAGTTAAGGTCATGGGCAAATGCTTCGTCTCTCTCTTGTTGGAGATGGTCATTACCCCTGGGCACATGTGGACACAAATATTACTTCCTTGTCCACTCAAGCCTGAAAGCTACACTGATTTTCCTGTGTAATAGATATGGACTGCTTCACTATCTGTTGCATCAGGATGATGCTAAACATTGTGCAATTATTGGCAAGTATCCCCACTTCTGCTCATATATTAAAGGGAAGGTTATTGAGCACAGCAGCTGAAATACTTGTGCACGGGGACATTGTCCTGAGGAATCGCTGCAGCAATAATCTTGAGATGTAACAATTGGCCTCCACAACCACAACCACTTTCCTTTGTGAATGTGAATCTAGCCAATGGAAACTTTTGTCCTGATTCTCCTAGTTTTACTAGGACACCTTGAAGTCACAATCAGTCAAACGCTGACTTAATGTCAAAGGCAGTCTCACACCTCACCTCTGGAGTTCTACTCTTTTGACAATGTTGAATTAAGTAATGGACTCAGGAATCCAATGCCCTTGTTGAACCTAAACTGAACATTGATATTGTGATGTAGGTGACTTTGATAATGATGGTCAAGACAGTGCTAATGATTAAGAATGCATTGATGGGCTATAATGGGCCGGTTCAGATGTATCACACATTTTATGGCTAGAACATTCCTTGGCAATTTTTCATATTGTTGTGGGGAATTCCAGTGGTAGAGCTGGGTGGGTCACTGAATAGGGATGCAGCTAGTTTGGGAGTACAACCCTTCAGGACTACAGCTGGGGATATGGTCAGGGCCCTTAGCATTTGCTGTAAGCAATGCAATTGGCTAAATATTTACAGTGGTCCTTTAGCAGAGCAATCCCTAGTCTGGAATCTTTTAGAACTGAAATAAGACTGCACTGGAGACCCATCTGCTTGGGATGAATTCCAGACCAGCTTTAAGCAGTGCATGGATAGTGCTCTTTATGCCAAATTCCAACTAGATGCCTGTATTGAATAATCAGCTTCATAGCATGCCAATGAAAGAATAACCTTCAACTTACATTAAATATATACTGCCAAATATTTGGGGAATGCAAGGGCCCTGATATTAATTGATGTCGGTGAGAGATTAATGGTGGACATTGTTCTGCAGCTGGGAAACCATGAAGGAAGGGCTTTCCTCAGATCCTGCCAAATTGAATTGCAGCATCTGATTAATATCCATTTGTCTTATTTTCTTCTGGCCGCAAGCTGCCAGTTTAAATGCTTAGCTAGCTTTCAGTATTAGGTTACATCTGAAAGTTAGAGTGAAGGGAAGGAAGGATTGACTGCTTTGGAAGAGGGTGGTAAGTGGAGGTCAGGAGGGACTGAGGATGAGGGAGTCTGAGGACTAGAGAGATCGCAACCATCAGAGAAGAGAGATCCAGAGGGGACAATGTGGTTTGTGTGTAAAGAGGAGGGGGAAAGGGATTGGAGAGACAGCAGTTAAGGGCAAGGGGACAGTTGGGACAATGGAGGATTGTGAATTGGGCTTGCGTTCACACATAAGTGGGGGTGATGATAAGCTGGTAAGTTGAATCTAGAAGATAAATGGAACAGAGGTAGGCCATTCAGCACCTTAAGCCTCATTCCACTATTCAATAGAATCATGGCTGATCTGATATTCTATACATCCACTTTTCTGCATTTTCTCCTTGAAAGAAATGCACAGAGGCCAGCGTCCCACTACTAAGCCACCTTTTATTTAACTGTCAATCCCTAAATTGAGGAGATTCTAAATTCCCTGCTTATTCTGGTCAGCCAGTGCTTTCCTGATTGGCCCAAGTTTAACAACCCCAATCAAGGATCTCATAGTCAACAAGATCCAACTGATTCCAATCACTACACCCCTTAACCCTTGATTCCCCCTACTCATTAAGTAGCTATATACCTCAGCCTTAAATATACATAAGAACTCTATCCCCACTACTCTCTGTAGCCAGGAGTTCAAAAGAATCGATCCCTCTTAGAGAAGGAATTCCTTGAATTTGGCCACTTTATTCTGATACAGTGCCATCTAGATCTAGACTCTCCTATGAGGGTTAATAGCTTCTCAACATTTACCCTGTCAAGCCTTAAGAATCCCATACATTTCAAAGAGATCACATCTCATTCTTCTAAGTTCAAGTCAGTACAGTCCAAACCCTGTTTGGCCTTTACTCATAAGACAATCCCTCCATTCCAGAGATCATCCTAATGAACCTTCTCCCAACTGCCTCCAAAAAAATGATATCATTCCTTAAATAAGAAAGCCAAAAGTGCTTACAGTACTCCAATGCACATTGAACAGTTGCAGTAAGAGTTCCCTCATCCTGTGTTCAAAGCCCCTTGATATAAGGGCTAGCATTCCCTTAGCCTTCTAGATTACCTGGTGCACCTGTGTGCATGATTGTAACGAGGTCAGTCAGGTGGACCTCATATAATATGAGTTCCTCGATAGGGGCTGTTAATCTGGTCCAATCAGGGAGCCTTGTCTGACTGATATAAATGGGGTACCAGAGGCTCTGCTCACTCTAAGGAAGCCGGATTACTGTCAAGGACTCTCTATGTGACTTGATGATAGGATACCAGCCTCTGTGAAGTTATTTGACTGTGTGCAAGCTTTCTGTGTTTCATCCACAAGTCCTTTTGTGTTGTAGCTTTCTGCAGTTTTCCTCCATTTAAATAAATGGAGTTTTTTGTTCTCCATTACAACAATCTATTTTTCCACACTATAGTCCTTTTGCCAACTTACTGTCCACTTACTTCATCCATCAATATCCCTCTCACAACCTACCTTTCCACCTAATGTTGTGTTACCTAAGCATTTGGCTCCTGTACATTCACTTCCATCATCAAAGTCTTGAATACACATTGTAGTTGTTGTGGTGCCTGCACTGATCCCAGTGGAATCTCAGTGATCACAGGTCACCAAGCTAAAAGAGATCCCCCTTTCCCTAGTTGCCATTTCCTGTCCATTTGCCATGTCTCTATCCATCCCAATATTCTACCTCCAACACCCTGGACTCTTATCATATGACAACATTTTGTGAGGTACATTTTGAATGCCTTCTGGAAGTCCCAATGCAACACTTCTAGATCATCACCCCATGAACCAACAAAGTGAATTGTCTACCAACTGCCTGCAATGCAAGGATCCTGAGTTCACATCTCACTTGCTCCATCACCTTTCTCCAACCAAGATGGAACCAAACCATTTCCAAATCTATAAAATAAGCCCATATAGGAAAGGAAGAATCTACAACAAGAGGTCACGGGTTTGAAATAACTGCTGAAAGAAGCAAACTTACTGAGAAAAATTCTTAATTAGGATGTTGTGAAACTTAAAAGAGTTCAGAAAAGATTTACAAGGATTTTGCCAGGGTTGGAGGGTTTGAGCTATAGGGAGAGGCTGAACAGGCTGGAGCTGTTTTCCCTGGAGCATCAGAGGTCGAGGGGTGATCTTATAGAGGTTTATAAAATCACGAGGGGCATGGATAGGATGAATGGATTTAGTATTTTTTTCTGGGCTGAGGGAGTCCAGAATGAGAGGGCATACATTTCGGGTGAGAGGGGAAAGATTTTAAAAAGACCAAAGGGGCAACTTTTGATGCAGAGAGTGGTGCGTGTATGAAATGAGCTGGCAAAGGACACGGTGGAGGCTGGTTCAATTACAACATTTAAAAGGCACCTGGATAGGTATATGAATAGGAAGGGTTTGGAGGGAAATGGGCCAAATGCTGGCAAATGGGACTAGATTAATGTAGAATATCTGGACGGCATGGACGAGTTGGGCCAAAGTCGCATGCTGTATGGCTCTGACTGTAATCTAGTTTTGATGGCTTCCCAATTGATAGATTTTCAGAAAATATGTGATCTGAAGCTGATATCAAAGTGCAGCAGAAAAACTATGTAAGGTTTAAGAGGGATATGGGCCAAGTGCTGGTAAATGGTACTAGATTAATTTAGGATATCTGGTCTGCATTAACGAGTTAGACCGAAGGGTCTGTTTCCATGCTGTATATCTATATGACTCATGTATCTATGACTCCATGCAATGAGGAACAAAGATATGGAACATACTGCTGAGAGTGTGTTGGGGGTTGCTTCAATCGAAGCATTCAAAAAGGAAATTGAAGGTGATCTGACAAGGAATAATGTGCAGGGCAATGAAGCAAAGGTGGGAGAATGACAATGAGCAAGCTGCTCATTTATTAAGCTGACACTGACACAATGGTTGAATGGCATTCTTTTGCATTAAAACAATTCTGTGGTTCTACGATAACCACAGTGGCGTTTCTCCAGCATGTTTGACATACTGCCTCACCTTAGCTAAATGCTCATAGAAAAGGAAGCCCTTCTCTTTTGTGGCAACACTTCAGGGGAGCAATCCAATTAGCCACATTCCCCTTCTCTCTCCCTGTAGTCCTGCAAGATCTTTCCTTTTGGACTGGGCACACAAAGCATTTTTGAAGGTATTATTTGAGTCTGCTTTCATCCTCTGTTCAGATGATATGTTCTAGGTTACGATGCAGAATGTTTAATCTTGGCATTTGGAGACTCGCTTGCAGTTTGGGGTTCTGTGTTGTCTCCATTGGGAAAGGCCTGACAAAATTACATGTCCGAATTACAGACCCTTTAAACTCGCCTGTATTTCGCTGTTCCAAGAATTTCAGATCCCAGGACAGAAATCCCTCTTGCCATAGGCTGCAGTCACTCACGGACCAGCAACTCACTGTCGCCAGTGTAGTGCCACCACGTGGCTGCTCTTGGCGAAGCACTAAGCCCAAGATCACCAACAAACCCAGGCCACAGGTGAGTGAGTGCAGGATGCAAGAAGTGGGGAGGAGTTCACCAGGTGGAGATAGAGTGAGGTGCGAGGGAGATGTGGATTGTCAGGTAGTGGAACCCCCTCAGACACCTCCCCCCCACCCCCCCCTTTCCAAATGCAATGGCCTTCAATCAAGCACTGAGTATCTTTGAACAACCTTTACTGTTAGCATCTGATAGGATTAGACAGGTATGCCTGAGTGAAATGGAACGAGGTAACAAACAAAAGATTGGTGGCAGTGGTGGTAATGTTGGTGGCAGTGTTCATACCTCTGGACCAGAAGGTTCTGCCCTGTATCAAAACAAGTTGCTTTTTCAAAATGTTGGCCTGAGGATCAACTAGTAAAAAATGAGGTCTGCAGATGCTGGAGATCACAGCTGCAAATGTGTTGCTGGTCAAAGCACAACAGGCCAGGCAGCATCTCAGGAATAGAGAATTCTCTATTCCTGAGATGCTGCCTGGCCTGCTATGCTTTGACCAGCAACACATTTGCAGCTGAGGATCAACTAATCAGTTGGGACAAAATAGGGGAATACCCTCCTTAATGGCATTATGAGTCTACTTGTAGCACATGGAATGCAATGGTTCAAGAAGGTAGCTCACCACCACCTTCTCAAGAGCCACTAGGGATGGGCAGCAAATTTTGGCCCAGTCAGTGATGTAAGGATGAGCAACAAACACTGGCCTAACGAGCGAGAATGAACATTAAACATACTCCCAGCATAGCAGTGGATTCACCGAGTATAATCCTTACAATGCACCAGTGTCAATAAAAAGATATAGAATCTGATTTTTAAAGTCCAGCATTTAAGAGCCCATTGCCGAACGAGTCTGGTCAGCAGATTGGAGATTAGTTGATAACATGCAAAAGTTGAAAAAGAACTGTGCTGTAGTGATACATTGGAAAATATATTACAGCAAACTGTAGCCATCTGCTTACAATTAACTTAATGTAAACCTACTTGGATAAATGTGAAACTCAATATAAACTGATTCTGACATGCAATTTTTCATTGTGTTTCAGCAACTATAGCGCCTTCGATTCTAATTCGCCTTCAGAGGTCCTAATGGTTCTGGGGATGAAAGTGCATGCTGTAAATATGGGAAACATCAGGATAAAGATTGCTATGAAATTGTTCTTCACTTGAAATGGTGTTCACTCAAGTGTCAGGGCCTGTATTTATTCCTTCGCCCACACTGTTGAAGCAAAAGAAATTAACTGGTCATTATCACATGGCAGTTTAGACGATCTGTCTGTGTGCAGATTTGTCACTAAGTTTGTGTATTAATCTACTAATGCAGCCCCTACAGTTCAGCAGGACTTCATTAACTCTAAAGCAGCACTGGGGCATCTGCAAGTTGTGAAAGACATTATAGAAAAGAAGATTTATTTTTCGATGAGATTTAATTTGAAGTGCTGAGCAGAAACCACAGCAATCAAGTTATTTTGCATCAATCTAACATGCAACATAGAAGTTGGTGATGGTCAAAGAACGCATGCCACTGGGGACAATTTCAACCAAACATGTCCACTAGAAAAAACAGCGAAATTAAGAGCACTGGTTGTTTTTCATTCATCAATCCTATTCTCTGTAAAACTCTGTTATGAGTTTGCTAGTCACCACTGACATGAAAATAAAATTCTAATCCCAACTATTAAAAAAAAGAAAAAAGTCAACATTCCATCATTAAACCACAAATCCTTTTCTGTTGAAAGAGTCAAACAAAGTAAACACTAAGTAATATTCTTGTAACGAGCTATGCTCTACATCTCAGATTCAATGTAAATTAAACATGAATTAGCAGGCAAATTATGGTGGATTATAATATATCAATTACACATTAATCGGGAGACACAATCCTGGCAGAAATGGGTACTGCAGATGCTGGAGATTAGAGTCAAGGTTAGAGTGATGCTGGAAATGCACAGCAGGTCAGGCAGCATCCGAGGAGCAGGAAAATCGATGTTTCAGGTAAAAGCCCTTCATCAGGAATTCATTCCTGTGTCTAGATTATGGTGGTGCTAGAAAAGCACAGCAGGTCAGGCAGCATTTGAGAAGCAGGGAAGTTGACATTTTGGGCAAAAGCCCTTCATCGGGGAATCATTCCTGATGAAGGGCTTTTGCCCGAAATGTCAATTTTCCTGCTCCTTAGATGCTGCCTAACCAGCTGTGCATTTCCAGCACCACGCGAATCTAGACACAATCTTGACTCTAATGCATTTATCTTAGTCATAAAGTTCTTCAAAACTCTTGTTTTCCTTGTGAATAGAATCCTTCTTTTAGAATTTAGTCTGATATCCATCCAACTTTATCACATAGCCAAAGTGAGTTCTGCAGACATGTTGTACGCACAAAATGCCATACACTTGCAGAACTTATTCAACTCTGCTAATTTTTAAAAATTTCATTCTCGAATTGAAAGCATCATAGGATAGGCCAGCACTTAATATACTTTCCAAGGGCAGTTAAGAGTCAGCTACATTGCTGTGGGTCTGGAGTCACGTGTAGGCCAGATCCGGTAAGGATGGCAGTTTCCTTGTCTAAAGGACATTGGTGAACCAGATAGAAATTCCTGATGAAGGATTTATGCTCGAAATGTCGATTCTCCTGCATTGTGGATGCTGCTTGACTGGCTGTGCTTTTCCAGCACCACACTTTCTGACTCTGATCTCTAGCATCTGCAGTCCTCACGTTCTCCTCGTGGATATTCCCTGAGTAGCAATCTGTTCCAGGAACGATGGGTGGTAAGATAGTGTGCAAATTAGTGCGGTAAGATTGGTCAGTTAGGGTAAGAAATCCTGCTAGGCGTCACATGAAACACCATCCGGAAAACCCAACACAACCCAGACTTCACCAAATAAGCATAAGGTTAATCCTGTGGAGTCCAATGATAAAAAATAAGTACATATTTATACTGAAAAGGAAACCATAAAATTTTAACTAATTTGGTCATTGAAATATAACAGGATTTTAATCTACACATCCACCCTCAGGATTTCGGTCTGAGTTCAATGTGATTATATAAACCACTGCCACAATTCAGCAGTGCATAATTGAAGGTAGTTCCTGCCAATAACATTGGTGCCAAGTTGTTTGCTAACTCTCTACAGCTGCCAAGTTTAAATACTCTTAACTTTTCACTGTCGAGTCAACTTGAGTCAGCCACAAGTCGAGCTTTGATACTGATACTCAATGAAATACGCATTACAGCAAAAAAATGAATTCTGATTACAGCTCACATATGTTAGAATTACTTTATCCACAATGGGAAGAGTAATTCTCTTAAGGAGTTTGTAGTCTTTGGCCAACAAATTTAAAAAACACCCTTGGTTTTCCGTATACTGACATGTACCGAAGAAAAGGAAGCACTTTAGCTCTCCACTACTGCAGTTTCCCTTCCAAAGTAAACGTTCCACATCTATGTCAGTGCTCGTGGTCCAGTTAAAATTTGTTTTGGGACTTGAGACGTCTATCAATAGATTTAACAGCATCCATTCTATCTTTTCTCTTGATTCTTGGAAGCACAGGATGCTAGAACATTTACAGTACCGAAGGAGAGGGTTTGGCCATTGTGTCCACACTAGCACATTGTCAGAGATACTTAATGATCTCAATTCCCTTGTCTCTTCTCTGAAGAGCTGCAAATGTTTTCACTTCAGATAATTATCCCAATTCCTTTTGGAACCCAGCATTGAATCTGCCTCCACCACACTCTAGGGCTGTGAATTCTAGGTGTTAAATGCTCACTGTTTATTTAGATTCCCTACAGTGTGGGAACAGGCCCTTCGGCCCAACCAGTCCACACAGACCCTCCAAAGAGTAACCCCTTTCCCTCTGACTGATGCACCTAACACTACGGGCAATTTAGCATGGCCTGCTCACCTAACCTGCACATCTTTGAACTGTGGGAGGAAACTGGAGCAGCCAGAGGAAACCCACGCAGACACAGGGAGAACGTGCAAGATCTGGGCAACGGGGGAAAAAATATACCCAATGCCACCCTCACCCTGATGGCCACCCTTGTGTGTGGCTGCATCAAGCTGTGCGTGGATCCCCGGTACGCAAACACCAAGTGTCGCTATGTACTGAAGTTCTATCTGTCCCTGGTGTTGCGCAGGATGGGCCTGGCCTCCAAGTAGTTGGACCATTCCATATCACCTGTCCTTCATGGAGAAGTTTATAAAGATAAATACCTTTGACCTCAAGTCCATCAGGAAGTGGTCATCACGTAGTGTCCTTGAGACCCTTCAGGAAAAGGAGAGAGCGGATCCTATCGAGCAGTTCCCTGAGCTGACTGTCAAAGCCATTTGGCAGAATGCCTCATTGCCAGAACTTTCCAACAAGCACCAAGACATGGCTTGGCTGGTGGTGAGAAGGGCTCTGCCTTTGAGATCCTTTATGCACGCCCGGACTCTCTGCCACACCGCATGCTGCCCTCGAAGCAGCTGCGGAGGGGGGGGAAACGAGACTGTCACAGAACTCCTTCTGGTATGTGCCTATGCAGAAGAAATCTGGAGAGGAATGAGTGGTGTTTGTCGAGGTTCATCCCGAGCAGCGCTGTGTTGCGGGACTCCGTGCTCTATGGTCTGTTCCCCGGGACGCACACCGAGACGAACATCAACTGTGCCTGGAGGATCATCAACCCAGTGAAAGACGCTCTTTGGGTGGTCCGAAACCTGTTGATCTTCCAGCTGAAGGAGTTGACCACGACTGATTGTTGCAGACTGGCACATTCCAAGGTCCAGGACTACGTGTTGAGGGATGCGCTGAAGCTTGGGGCAGCTGCTGCCAAGGCGCGGTGGGGAAAGACCACCATGTAACGTCTGCCTGCCTAAAGAAGTACAGGGGGCCCACCCAGTCATTTGGGCTCCACTGACGCCTCAGCTGAAGAGCTGGATAGTAAATGTACAGACTTGTATATAGGAAAAATAAATCTTGATGCCTGTATGTAAAGCAATGTAATGTGTGCACAAGAATGGCATGACCGATTGTATAGAGATCCAAATAATTTTATTAATAAAGCATATTTTTGAAATAAAAACTAAATTTAGGAAAATAAATTATTTTCTGTAGTAAGGGTGATGAAAGATATATATATTAATACATTTTAAGAGTTTGGATTTCAAATTAGAGCCACATGGGATTGATTACTTTTGTGAACGGCTTGTAAAACAAACTAGGGTCAGTCTTTCCAGAACCATGTCTGTGTGTCAGACAGCACAGAGAGCTCATGGGCGATAGCTTGTCTTGTGCTGGATTTACAAACAAAAATGTGAATGTTGAGGACCATTAGCTTGTTTTTTTTGTGTGTGTGCTTAAGGTCATCAAGGATTGACTTGAGCTTAGGAAACCCAGAGTTTGGAAGATTTTGTACATTTGGAAGGAGACCTGATTGGGCCAGAATGACAGTATGATTAATCTTCGGAAAGGAGCACAGAACAGTTCAAGGAAAAAGTTAGTTTTGTGGAAAGTTAGTTTATGCAACTTCCAGATCAGGAGTGTTTGGTTACAAACCTAAAGGTTATAGGAAGCTGAATAATCTAAGTTTTCAGTTTTCTGAGTATTCATAAGAAATATTACACAGGAAAGAACTGGAAAGTTTCAGTTGAGTTGAATTTATAGATTTGAAACAGAGGGTGAATATCTCTGAATTTGATGCTGTAAAGTGATGGCATTAGGAAAAGATGACACTTTGTTTTGCTGCCTGTTTTAAATTCTTTCAACTGTGTTCTGTATTTAGATAGCCTGATTTATTTTATTTCATTGCACTACCTTTGATGTAATATTCATCTTATTTATTATTGGAGAAAATCTGCAACCACGTTTGCTTATGTTTCAATGAATGGTGACCATGTATAAACAAAAAGTTGATAAAGGTGGGTTTTCTTTTGGAATATTACTTGCTCAGCAGCACCATCAGATGGGATCATAACATAAAGAGGCTGTAATGAGAGATACATAGATTCTATGGATCGAATTAAAAAATAGCATTGGGAGTTGTGTATATTAACTCTGAAGTGGTAGATGCTATAAATACAAACATTAGAGAAGCATGTGTGCAGACAGGGAATGGTTTTAAAGGAAGATTTTTAACTTTCATACAGGTTGAACCAAGCAGACAAGTACTTGCATGTCAGACAGAGAGTACATTTTGTGAGTGTGTCAGTGATCACTATTGTTTAAATAATGAGATTTATAGAGTCCCTGACGGTGTGGAAGCAGGCCATTCAGCTGATCGAGTCCACTCCCACTCTCCAAAAAGCATTCCTCATATACCCACCATTTCCCATTCTTAACCCACCTCGCCTGCACATCCCTGGATACTCAAGGTAATTTTAGATTACATTACATTACTTACAGTGTGGAAACAGGCCCTCCGGCCCAACAAGTCCACAACAACCCACCCATATCCCTACATTTACCCCTTTACCCAACACTACGGGCAATTTAGCATGACCAATTCACCTGACCTGCACATCTTTTGGACAGTGGGAGGAAACCGGAGCACCCGGAGGAAACCCACGCAGACACGGGGAGAATGTGCAAACTCCACACAGTCAGTCGCCTGAGTCAGGAATTGAACCCGGGTCTCTGGAGCTGTGAGGCAGCAGTGCTAACCACTGTGCCACCCACAAATTTAGCATGACCAATCCATTCTAACCTGCACATCTTTGGATTTTGGGAGGAAACTGGAGCACCCAGGCGAAACCCACCCAGACATGGGGAGAATGTACAAACTCCACACAGGCAGTCGTCTAAGGGTGAAATCGAACCTGGGTCCCTTGCACTGTGAGGAAGCAGTGCTAACCACTGAGCAACCCTGCCACCCAAAGATGATTGCTGCTGTCACCTGCAGTGGGAGCATATTCTCCCAGCTGCAGCATGAGTTCATCAGCAAGGAATCAGAAGACTAACAGCAAAGTCTCTGACATTAACATAAACATGTCAGAGCAACTTACTGCAGATGCTGGAATATGTCCTGAGAACAAAAGGTGCTGGAGATCACAGTGGGTCAGACAGCATCGATGGAGTGACAGCCAGCTCTGATGAGGAGTTATCTAGATTCAAAGCATTAGCTTGTTGTCTCTCCATGGATGCTGCTTGGCCCACTGTGATCTCCAGCATTTGTTTTTTGTTAACACAGATATGCCTCTTGAGGTCTACATTCAATTGAAGGTATTGTAAGTGTTTTGGAGGCCAGGCACAGGGCAGGGTGGTGTTATAAGTAAAGAGTCTCCAATCTGCACAGTGCACTATACAAAGGATGCACCATCTTTCCTTCTAGTCTTCTCATCAAAAATATTGGAATGATGCACCTTCCTGCTCTCACCAACCTTTCGCTGCCCAGTATATAACAGCAGAGGTGACGGATTGAGGTCTTTCAAAACTGGCCTGCCTACCCCCATCTGACTCATCATTCAAGAAGTTTATTAGTGAGCCTAATCCATTACTTATTTAAGTACTGTGGCTGCCTGTCAATTTCAATACCTGCCCATCTGTGTATTATGAGGGTGGGCTTGGGGGTAGGAAGGTGTGCTAGGCACCCAACCTTTGACTACATGGCCCTATGGTTGTGGCTGAGATGGAGAACCCAATGACTCATCGTTCCAAGAGTGCTGATGTGCTGAGGAATTTTTGATAAAATAGTTCCTTTGAAAACCACTCATAAAATCAAATTTCAGTTACTTCAGACTGGAGCCATGCACTGTATTCAGAAATACACCATGATGTAAATTACAAATGATAATGATTACTGACTCATCTTTTCTCGGAAAAACCAAATCAAATAGAAACCACAGATGAACATAAGTGTGGCCATTAAACTGAATGAACCAGTATGGAGTCCCTGATTATACACTTCCCATTGAAAGTTGCAGAGGTGTATATGTACAATAGACCTTCATTTATGTTTACAGTTTGCTTGACCCTATTCCTCACAGACCCCCAATAATTATTACCACTGGAATCATCATAAAGAATGAATACAGCTCCAAACAAATAGTCATTGAGTTAGATTAGATTATTTACAGTGTGGAAACAGGCCTTTCAGCCCAGCAAGTCCACACCGACCCTCCAAAGAGCAACCCACCCAGACCCATTCCTCTACATTTACCTCTGCATCTAACACTGCAGGTAATTTAGCATGGCCAATTCACCTAACCTGCACACTTTTGAACTGTTGGAGGAAACCCACAAAGACACAGGGAGAATGTGCAAACTCCACACAGTTAGCTAAGGCAGGAATTGAACCCAGGGGTCTCTGGCACTGTGAGGCAGCAGTTCTCACCACTGTGCCACCGTGCAGGATGGGAACAGACCATGTAGTTCAACTCATCCATGCTGACCAGCTATCCTAAATTAATCTTGTCCCGTTTACCAGCATTTGGCCCATATCCTTCTAAACCCTTCCTATTCATGTACCCATCCAGATGACGTTAAACAAAACGTTATTGGATGTGCACTGCATCACTTCAATGTTTTCCTGTGGGACATTCTTTTCCAATGCACATTTCATCAACATGAATTGGCTATAATATGATTGACAAATTGTAGACGTTGTTTGGATGCATTCTACTGAATGAGTAGAGCAATTTCCTCTCAGCAATCTTCCACAGCACAGTTTTCTATGGCATGGAGTTGCAGAGGAACACAACTGTCATGTTCTAGCAGAATGACCCGCACTACCGATTAAATCCGACCATTTATAGTAGATGATCATGTTAGTAACAAGGCACCTCCACACTGTTACCTACAATAAGAAGCTCACATTCCCATCATCATGTCGTCATTCTGATGATCACTGGGAATCCAAAGCTGGGAGCCATAAACATCAGAAAGGCATTATTCCATCCAGTAAGGAACTGAAGCAAAACATCAAGATTTGATGGAAAGTGGGACTTGCCACCACAGAGTTGACATGAAAATGGATGAGAAATTTAGCAATTATATCAAGGAGTAGAAGGACAGGTAAATTGGCTAAGGTGAGGAGGGTGAGCGGAATATCGTGTGGACTACAAACACAAGGATGGGTATGGTAGACTGAATTGCCTGTTGGATAAGTGCTACTTATGACATGATTTGGTAATGCTTTTTCCTTTACGTCCAGCCTGGAAGACTGTCCTATATTTCAGTGTCAAGCACAGAGAATGCTGAAGAAACTCAGGCAGTAACGATGGAGAGAGGAGCACAGTTAACATTTCATATCTGGTCTGACTCTTCTTCAGAACAAAGTGTTGAGCACTGTTCAGTTGGCTACTCGCTGATCACAGAGGTGAGGTTCAGTTTCCACCCTAGTGTTAGTATGCAGGGAGTCTTAGTTAGCACTCCACTGTTATGCAGAGAGAGTGCTATGGCTGTACAGGTGCAGTCTTACAATTCCTCTTTTGCACCATCTCCAGAACTTCTACATCCATGCTATAACATAGCGACCGGAATTGCATAGAATATTCTGAATGTGACCTATCTAAAGTCTTATACAGCTGCAACATGACATGCCAACTTTGAGATTCAATGCCCTGACCAATGGAGCCAAGCATGCCCTTTGCCAACTTTACTACCTTAGAGACTAATTATTCACTAATCTCATGTTTTCCAATTTTGATGTACCATACCTCACCCAAGGAGCACCTTGGGTGCCACTATAACCTACATCTCTATTGTAGGTATGTTTCTTACAACAGAATCAATTCCGTTTGGTGCCACGGTAACCTAGCAGCAGAATCTCATCAGAAACAACCTGTTCAAGCACCCTGATACCAAATTCTACTCTTATTTGTAGCAGCAATGTCATGTCAGGAATTGTAATCCTTTCCCACCATGTGAACGTAGAAATTAGGAGCAGGAGTAGATCATTCAGCACTTTCAAGTCTGCTTCCCGATTCAGTAAGACCGTGGTGACTGAACTATGGCCTCAATTCCATTTTCACACCTATCCTTGATGAAATTTGACCTCCTTGATAGTCAGGAATCTATCTACCTCTGCTCCCAAATTACTCAAAGAACTTTGCTGAAAGTTTGATGAGTTTAATGAAGGGTTTATAAAGACTTCTCATGCTATCTTCCCAAACTCACCTTACTAACTATGCACCATGTCCTTATGGCACCCCACCTGTTACATCCTCCCTCTTGCCCTAGGTCAAAGTACTCACCACTACCAGCATCTCCTGGCATTCATGGTGGGGTGCCATCTATCAAACGCAGTTCTGTGCCAAGTCAAGCATATGCAGTGTGCTGTTCACTGCACAATCCATGTGAATTGCCCCAGACCCATCAGACAGAGAGAAATTGGCAGCCCACTTTGCAGACAAGAACTTGAAGGGACTAGTATGTGGAGGAAGGCTGTCATTTTCACTCCAGGGCTGACAGAGGAGATCATGACACCTGACCCTACCAACCCAGTCTGAGTTATCACCGAGGACAAAGTGAGGACTTCAGATGCTGGAGATCTTACATTCTTACAGCATGACTGGACAGCTCTCTGGGTTGTGGATACAGTTACTGACCTGGGTGACAACTCAGAGTCAAAAAGAATGGTGCTGGAAAAGCACAGAGGGGCAAGCATTCCTGGTGAAGGGCTTATGCCCGAAACGTCGACTCTCTTGCTCCTCGGATGCTGTCTGACTTGCTGTGCTTTTCCAGCACCACACTTTTTGACTCTGAGTTGTCACCCAGGTCAGTTACTGTATCCACAACCCAGAGAGCTGTCAGTCATGCTGTAAGAATGACCTCCTTGAACTCCACAAGGCTATGTGCCATTGTCTTCACTCTGCTTCTTCACACTCACTCTCTCTCCCAATGCACTCACTTCCCTATAAATCTACCATTTTCACCATCATATGCAACATCTTCCTTCACTCACTTTCACCCACCAAATCCCTCCACTAGTCCATAACCCTGCATGGTCTCTGCTCACTCATATGGCCTACCTCACCAACTTTCCTGCATCGACATCAGCATTAAATGCTGTTGCAATCACTTCCATCTCATTTAGTCCCTCCAATTGTCTCATTCTAGAAGTAAATGGCCCACAAAAGGTTAAAGACGGCCACTATGGGTGGTGGGGTGCCTGACATTCAGTTTCTCACCATTTACAAGGAGAGGATCCTGATCAGTGAGGACAGTGACTGCTAGGCGGTCATGTCAAAACCTCCAAGTCCTGGAAAACGATGACGAGCCAATGTCCATTGTTGCGTGCTACTTTCCAGCGCCACACTGGAGAAAGGAACTATAGGAGGTGCTGTGCACAGTCCAGACCATCACGGAAGGCAACTTTTCTTCCATGGACTCCATTTACATGGTTCCCTGCCGCAGAAAGGCTGCCAACATCAACAAAGACCCTTGCACCCCAGTAATGATCTTCTGTCAGGCAGAAGATGCAGATGCCTGAACACACACAACAGCAGGTTCAGGGACAGCTTCTTCCCAGCCGCTATTAGACGGATGAATGGACCTCTCCAGCCTCAAATAATGCTGACCTTGCTAATGTTGATCTCATCCAGCGTATACCCTGTGCAATGTAATCTGTATGTCCCTGTCTAAGTCTTTTTAATCTGTAAGTCTTTGCTTACCATGAACTGCCTGTACTGCTGGTAAACAAAGCTTTTCATTGTCCTTCCATATACGTGACAATATATCAAACCAATTGATCAATTGATCAATCAATTCCCACCCAACTCGATGATTTCAATTATTGGGTTTTATTGAAGAGTAACTGGACTCGAAAAGTTAACTCTGTTTCTCTTCTGCCAGACCTGCTGAGTTTCTCCAGCATTTTTAGTTGTTGCTTCAAATCACCAGCCTTTTCAGTTCTTTGTTTGACTTGATTATTTCACTGTTCATTTCCACAATTCACCAGAGGAGCTCCAGGCACATCGAGTCTTCATGCCAGACATTGCGGTGCATAATCCCCTCCCCCCCACCCCCCACTCCCCCACCCCCATCTCGGCCAGGGTATGCCAACTGTCAGTAACATGCTTCCTGTCTTACCCCTTTCCCTCCCATTCATTATTGTCGTCCTCCTGTCTTCTATTTAGTTGCCCCCATTTCCAATTATTACCCGTCCTGCATCACAGCATGCTGCCTCCAGTCCCCACAATTGAGTTCCCCAGCTTCCCTCTAGCAGCAGTGGTGACTGATAACTCCCCCCTTGACTGTTAGTGGACGGATCTTCAGGACTGACCATTACCCTGACTGATTTTGATGGCCAACCCTGAATTATCAGTGGCCAGAACCTAACTATCCATAAGCAGCTCCATATTTAACTTAACACAACTCTCTCGATCCACAGGCAATTTTAAAGTCCTTTACTCCCTTGATAGTTAGGTGTATTAGATGTCTTTTAGTATAGCATCTCTTAGTATAGGGATGGCTCAGTGGTTAGCACTGCTGCCTTACAACACCTGGAACCCAGGTTCAATTCCAGCCTCAGGCGACTGTCTGTGTGGAGTTTACACATTCTCCCCGTGCCTGCGTGGGCTTCTTTCAGGTCCCACAGTCCAAAAATGTGCAGGTTAGTGTGAATTGGCCATGCTAAATTGCCCATAGCATCCAGGAGAATGCAGGCTAGATTGGTTAGCCATGGGAAATGATGGGTCACAGGGATAGAATAGGGAGGTGGATTCTCTTTGGGGAGGGTCAGTGTAGACTTGATGGGCCGAAAGGCCTGCTTCCACACTGTAGGGATTCTAAGATTTTATTCAGCATGCAGATGCAGATCACAGAAAGAAGTAAAATATTGTATTGCTCTGTATCTTTGGATTGAGGAAGCAGTTATTCACACACTCGTTCCAATTTAATCTCTGTTGGTTATCTAAAGCGTACTTCAGTTTTGCCAGCTGTAATTAATCATTCTCAAAGGTCTGTACTTTCGGTAATAAATTTTTCACAGGAACTGACCACCCCCACAGTTACTCTGCCAATAAAGTCAACAAATCACTGGAATTTGGCGTATCAATTGCCAAGTTAAGTGAAAAATGGTTTAAAATTTATTATTTTAAATTTATTTTAATGCGACTATTATAATTTAGGACAGCAGATTTTCATAATTCTAGCACTTCTAGGCTCATGCTGTTGGGTCACCCAGAGGCAGAACATCGAGGAAGACCAGGCAGGAGAATGAGATGACCTGAAATGACTCCACAGAGGCCCAGTATCCTGTCACCAAGTCACCCTCTGTTTACGCATGGAGGGTCCTTAACACTGATCCATTTCCCTTAGAGTAGGCTCTCAGAGGGAACAGAACCCCCCACACTCTGCTTCGATCCATCAGCTAGGACTCCCTGATTGGACCAGAATAATAGCTCCGATCAGGGAACTCATATTCTATGAGTTGACCTCATTACAATCAATAGATTACCATCCAGCAGTAAACTATCCAATAGACTTACATCCTCACGGCTTGAAGATTCTGTAATCTCCACACGCACATATTCCAGAAGGCACCACATATAGGCACACGTAAATCTTCCACATTTTAATTTATCCCATGGAATCATGAGGTAGAATTTCCACAGAGGAACAAGAAGGTAAGAAATTTCCTAGGTTAAGGAGTTTAAGTATCATCTGTTGATTACAACATCATTGAGTCATGGATTCAGAGAGTACATAAGGAGTCCTTTGGCCCATCAACTGCACTGACCTATCGCCACTCATCCCACTTTCCATCACTTGCTCGTAGTCTTGACATTTTGAATGCTCATCCAAGTTCCTGTTAAAGGTTATTTTTCTGTCTCTGCTCCCAGGCAGTGCAGTCTAGGTTCCCACCACGTTCTGTGTGAAAAAGGTTTCCCTCAAGTCCCCTTCAACTTAGTCATGCCCGCTTATTAGTGACCTTTCATGCCTTCTATCCATCCTGTCCAAATTCCTCATAATCTGCTGCACCTCAATCAGGTCATCCTTCAACCTTTGCTGCTGCAAAGAAAACATCATTGAACATCATTGAAAAGGAATATGGGTAGGTATTTGAAGAAGGAGTATACAAGAGAGTTAGCAGAAGATGAAAATAAAGAACCAGGCATGCACAAAGACTTAACTGGGCTCCTTCGGCAGTGCCATACCAGAATGATAGCACTGAAATTTGTAATCAAACTCTGGAGTGGGACTTGAACTCAGAACCTTGTGTGAGGAGCATGTGCTGACAACTGAGACACAACTGGGAGGAAATGGAAAGTTGAAATTTCCCTTCCCAGAATTCTGCTGAGGCAAAGGTTCAATTAAACATTTCAACATTGAGATTGATGGCTTTTTGTTGAGCAAGGATAACAACAGAAAGGGAAACAGGTTAGGGTTAAGATCCAGATCAGCCTAATCTGAATTGAGTCGTGGCATTAACTGGAGAGACTAAGAGGTCTGTGGTAATTCCAATGTTCTTGTAGCATTTCTGTGTCAAGTAGAATGGCTAGTTTGGCACTTCAGGGTTTAAACATGATTACATAGTTAATATAACAACATTGCAGTCTTTACCAGAACAGTCATTGTGACTGAAGGGAAAATATTTCAGTCTGAGCAATTGATCCCTTCACTTTTGGGACACTTTGCACTGAATTTTGTTGCCACTATTCCAACAGGAGGAAGGAAGAAATGATTTTATACCAACCACTAAAAGCCACAAGTTTATAGTGCGGATGAATGGGTGCTGCTGTCATACTGAGCTCTCTGCATGCATTAACTTTCCTCTTACTCAGTTCATACTTTGCTTGCCAAAGTCAGCATTCCATTGATCGGGTACTGAGTTGAATAATATATTGCTTGTGAAACTTCTTGGGAAGTAGATTAGGTACAAATTTCTGTAATTAACCTTTTTACATCGGGTTTGATATAGTGGGGGGGGGGGGGGGTTCATTTCAGTGCTCAAAAATGAAGTTTGTCTCTGGGGCTATTAAGAACTGGAACTAAATGTTATGTTTCTGTTGGCTAAGTCCAAGTTGCATCAGGGATTTCCATTGAAAGGCCCAATGAATTTCCTCATATCTTACCAAACAAGCTATACCACTATGGTTTCCATCATGGCCATTTCCAGGCCTAGTCTTACTCCACATCTCTCCCGGAACAACTTACATTCATTGGATATCACCATGGAAGTCGCCAGCATCCATTGCACCCAAGCCATTTTTAAAAGCCCATTGTGGACAAGACAAGGACCAGCTAGTCTGGAGCTGCCCTGTGCAGTTACTGACATTTTCCCAGGATCTGGCAGACGGTCAGGATTCAGCACCATGTTCAGCAAGAAGGGATCTGGAGATCTTGCTGGGTGGTGCCAACATGAGCCATCCTCTTCTCCCAGGTCCAGCAGTGAAAGCAGCAACACCAAAAACCATGCCAACCTGCTCCGAGGTTGCCATCCAAGCTAAAGCAGTATCTTGAGGAAGGCCCAGCACTGTAGGTATATCAATGATCTTCTCCACTCCATCAGTGTGTCACCATCTTCTCTCTGATAATTACACTCACTCTTTCTCGGTTACTGTACCCACCTCCCACCACAGCTCATTCTCTAACTCTCTCACTACTGCTAGCATCTTCCCTGTCCCAGTGCCCACTCACTTCTCCATGTGTGCAAACAGTAACAAATATAGCACCCACTTTTATCTCTCTTACTGCTGGTCTCTCTCCCTCTCATCCCTGAAGAAGGGACATCAGTCCAAAACCTTGTGTTTTCAAATAAACCTATTAGACTGTCACTTGGTGTCATGTGATGTTTGACCTTGTCCAACCCAATCCAACATTGGCACCTCCACATCATTCCAGGAGGTAAACATCCTCCAATAAGACAGAAAGAGGCAAGATGAGTGATGGGCTGATCAAAGGCTCATCAACCTTTATGTGGAAAGCATTCTTTCTCTGATTGAGCCGAGGGGCTGAATGACCCCATCTCCTCGCCCCAAATTGATAACTGAGGCTGTCCTCAACTCACTAAGCCTGAGTGAAGGCTATTTCCGAGGAGACAGTGAGGTCTGCAGATGCTGGAGATCAGCGCTGAAAATGTATTGCTGGAAAAGCGCAGCAGGTCAGGCAGCATCCAAGGAACAGGAGCTGAAGAAGGGCTTATGCCCGAAACGTCGAATCGCCTGCTCCTTGGATGCTGCCTGACCTGCTGCGCTTTTCCAGCAACACATTTTCAGCGCTGAAGGCTATTTCCCTTCAGTTAACTGAGGTCTGCTGACAACCATAATGATGTTCCTGCCTTTTGCTTCTGTGACAAGCAGCAAGGCAACATCGAAAAATTGTGAGCCTGCTCTCTCTGGCTGGGGGTGGGGTGAGCAATGCAAAGAGAGGATGCAATCAAAGTGTGTGAGCACTATGAGGGAGAGTGAGGAGCCCAGAGATGCAGTCTGATCCAGTCCGTGACCTGGGTACACTTCCCTGAGTTCATAATACAGCTACAGTCCCAAAGTACCACAGTGTGATTAGAGAGATAGAGAGAGATGACATGTTGTGGTTTAATCTGAGGGTCACCACATAACAGGCAGGGGTTAGGCTGAGAAGTAATAGCTGACACAGGAATTGAACCCATGCTGTTAGTATCACTCTGCATTGCAAATCAACTGTCCAACTAACTGATCCCAAAGCATATAATATCCTCGTTGGACCGCCTCAAACACCACACAGTGAGCCCAACGTACAGATGAATGGATCAGAAGGGTGTCATGAGAGATCTTAGAGGCTGGCACATGCCAATGTTTATGAATGAGGAGAGTATGTGATGGGTGTCCATGGAGCATACCATGAGATGCTGGTTCCTGGTGTCCAACATAGAGGTCCTTCAGAGAAAGTGGCAACCTGAGTTCGCCAGATATCTGCTCTGATTTCCATTTGGATTTTCTCAATGTCTAACTTGCTGGAATCGTTTGGTAAGACAGAAAACTGAATAACATTGAGGCAAGGCTGGGTCATCAAAACAAGGTGATTACCAAACTGTAATCCCTCCTCATTGACAACTCACTGCTGCCTGACCAGGAATTCACCACACCACTCATGAAAAGCAGAATGGATGAAGTGAGATGGCCCTGCTGTCAGGGTGGGCTTCACTGAATATCGCATCCAATTCTGCCACAAATGTTATCACAAAATCCCTACAAAGTGGGCACAGACCACTCAGCCCATCAAATCTACACCAACCCCCAAAGAGCATCCTGTCCAGATCCCTTCCCACCTTATTACTCCTGTGGCTAACCCACCTTGCTTGCACATCCCTGAACACTATGGGCAATTTAGCATGACCAATCCACCTGACCTGCACATCTTTGGACTGTGGCAGGAAACTGGAGCACCCAGAGGAAACCCACGCAAACACGGGGAGAATGTGCAAAAACCACACAAACAGTTGCCTGAGGCTGGAATCAAACCCGGGTCTCTGGTGCTATGAGGCAGCATTGCTAACCACTGAGCTACCATGACACCCTGAGCCCATGCTCTGACCCCTACAGGACTTTACTTTTGGTGTCACAGTACAAAAGGGCTCAGGTCTGTACAATCTTGACAGATACAGAGAGGGAAGAGTAATAAATGCAGGAAGTGCTGGACAAGTTCCGCAGGTCTGGCAGCATTAGTGGTGAGAGGAACAGCATTAATGTTCCAATCTGACATTAGGAACTAAGGAGAGGCTTGTTACATTAACTTTGTCTCCCTCTCTCTCCACAGATACTGTCAAATCTGCTGCATCTCCCCATCCTTCTCAGATTCTGTTTCAGATTTCCAGTATTTACAGTATTTTGCTTTCCCTGAAGAGGGGGAACAGTGCTGATGTGCTCACATACACTACATCGCAGACAGCCCCTGAACAGCACTGCAGCCCAGACAATGTTTGAAAAAAAACTGACCCCAGATCCAAGCCTGAGGAGCAGGGTAAAGGCATAAAAAGTGCAATTCTTACCAGCACATTTTCCAGAGACATGTCTTATACACTCTACTGTGACACTGCTGTCATCTTCTGAACTGAGCTAAAAATGAAGGGTTTGTATCAAGACCTTATAACGTAGGAGCAAAGGTAGGCTATTTGTCCCATCTAGTGTGCCTGGCATTCAATGAGATCAAGGCTGATCTGATCACTCTTAACTCCACTTTCCATTCTTTACTCCATAACGTTTGCTTGCCTTCCTGATTAAAAATCTGTCTTTCTCAATGTTGAATATACAAAATGATCCAGCCTTCATAGCCCTCTGTGACCTAGCCTTAACAATATTCTGTGATAAAGAATTCCACAGAAAATTGTTCTGAGAGAAACACATTTCTCCTCATCTGTGTCTTAAATGTGTGAAAAAGTATGATATTTCTGAGATTATACCCTCTGGCCCGAGGCTCCCCCACAAAGATAAACAGCTTTTCTGCATTTCCCTGTCCCTTTGTACCTTCCATAGAGTCATGGAATTATACAGCACAGAAAGAGACCTTTTGGTCCAACCAGTCCATACTAATCATAATCCCAAACTAGTGAGTCCTACTGGCCTGCTCCTGGCCCATATGCCTCCAAGCCTTTCCTATTCATGTACTTATCTAAAAGTCTTACAAGCGCTGTAATTGTACCCATATCCACCACTTCCTCAGGAAGTTCATTCCGCACACGAACCACCGTCAGTGTAAACCTTTTGCCCCAATGTCTTTTTAAAATAATTCTCTCACCTTAAAAATCTGCCCCCAGTCTTGAAAATACCCATCCCATGCACAAGATGACTACAATTAACTCTATTTTTACTTTATAAACTTCTATCAGATTGCCTCTCACCCTCCTATGCTCCATTGAGAAAAGTCCCAGCCTGTCCAGCCTTTCCTTATAACTCAAAACCCAGCAACATCCTGGTCAATCTCGCCTGAACCTTATAAAATACTGAAAGGCCTGGATAGAGTGGACGTGGACAAAATGTTTCCGCTTGAAGGAGAGACTAAGAGTGGCAGCACAGCTATCTTCAATAGGCCAAATAGCCTAATTCTGGTCCTATATCTTATGGATTTATGGTCTACACTAATACAATTTATCTGCACTTGGGCCATAACCTACTGTGCCCTGGCATTTTAAGTGCTTATCCAGATGTTTCTCAAATGTTGTAAGAGTACCTGCCTCCATTATCCTCTCTTGCCAATCAACTCTGGCTCATGTTTCTGTAGTTACCTTCACCGTTACATCTGATTTCAGCATATCCCTCTCAAATTACAGGGTGAATTCTATCATATTACGATCACTGTCCCCTAGGGGTTCCTTCACCTTAAGCTCCCTAATTAAATCACCTCATTAGGCATCACCAGTTCCAGAAATACCTGTTGCCTACTGGGCTCTATCAAAATCTGGTCAAAAAACCATCTCATAGACATTCCATGAATTCCTTTGGTTAAGGTCTGCTCCCAGCCTGATAAAGTTTGGTGATTGTTGGCCAGCATAGACATGGCGGGCTATAAGGCCATTTCAGTGCTGTATGACTTGGTGGCACAGTGGTTAGCAACATGTTTCACAGTGCCAGGGACATGGGTTTGATTCTACCCCTGACTGTGTGGTGTTTGGACATTCTCTCCGTGTCTGCATGGGTTTCCACTTACAGACCAAAGATCTGCAGGTTAAATGGTTTGACCCTGCTAAATTGTCCATAGGGTCCAGGGATGTGCAGACTAGGTGGGTTAGCCATGGGGAATGTAGGGTTAAAGGGAGAGGGTAGATGATGGTTCTGGGTTGGATACTCTTTGGAGGGTCAGTATGGACTCGATGGGCCAAACAGCCTGCTTCCACATTGTCGTGATTATATGATTTTCTCCAAGCTTATGTAAGTGAGAGGAAGGTAAGATGGATGCATCTTGATACAACTTGCCGACACCAAACTGATATTTCTCAACACAACTTTAATCCCACATTGCCGAAGAGCATGATCACCAGGATTCAAGACTCCAACCCACAGTCTGCAAGCCTATCTCACCCTCTGAGCCAAACTAACTGCTTTGTTCTTTGTCCCCGTATTGCTCTCTGTGCAAACCTGATGAGGTAATACATTCCCCTTACAAGCACTGTGCAGGCAGGATGTATAATGAATTCAAAATCTCCAGGGGATTTTACACTCATAAATAACTCCAAAATATACAATGACATTATAAGAAATATCTCTGCGAATATATGCTTCATCATTAACAGCTTCAGCAACTGTCCAGCAGCTTCATAAAATAATTATTCAAATGCTTATTAGACTTGTGAAATGTAAATGTTCTTTCCAAATTCCCACTTTTTGGTAAATCCTCTAACAAAAATAACGAGACATGATCGTAATGTGTGTTATTAGACATTACGGCACACATATGAGGTTTCTTTCTCCACTGTTTTGAAAGACATTACTACACTAAATGCTCATCATTAGATGTCCCCTCTACTAATTGGTGCAATAAATGGCTCCCTCTCCTCAAATGTTCCCTCCTTTTTATTCAAATCTGCCACCATTCCTCAAAAAGCATGACCACTCTGTCTTTGCAAACTATTGCCTCAACTCCAACCTCCATCTCTATCCTCTAAGTAAAACAAAAGGCTGCCTATGAAGGTTATGCCACTTCTGCAGCTTTGATTTCTTCTAGGCAGGTGTGATTTCCATCCTGCAGCCACCCAACTGTGATGTCCTGAATTATCAAATTCATCAGGTTACCTGAGCAGGCAATCGTAATGCAGAACATTCACTGACAGCAAAGCAGAAAACAAGAAGCCCTGATTATAATCCCTTTGTTTAAATCAGAAGAAAAAATAAAGTTTGGGACAGAAGGGGAGGCGGTGGTGATGAATAATCCAGACTCCCAGACTAACGTTCTGATCATGGGTCTGAAGCTCAACATGGCAGATGGTTAAAATTTGAATTCAATTAAAAGCTGGAATAATGGGGATGAGATAACCATTGTTCACTATTGGAAGAACCCATCTGGCTCACTAATGTCCTTCAGGGAAGGAAATCTGTCCTTCTTACCTGGTGTGGCCTACATTTGACTCCACACCCACAGCATCATGATCTTCAATTATCCCTGAAATGAGACAAGATACTCAATTTAAGGGCAATTACGTATGCTAGCTCTCCTGTAACATCCATGTCAAATTAAAATATTAATCAAATACATAACATTTTAAGATATAAACTGAACTATCATAACAAAACTTTAAATTCATATACATTTATTATTTTTAAAAATCATTGTATTACAAGATGTTAAATATTTACAAACTGTGAAAAATGTTTCAAGGTTGCAGATTTTCTAGTGATTTGTTAGCAACACAGGGACTTATCCCTGAGAAAGTACAGACTTATGGACAAAGACATACAGCCTCTTTGTACAACTATACTGTCCTACCTCTTGTCATTTGAGAAAAATTGTTCAAGTTCACTTGAGAATGTAACTTTTTAAAAAGTTCTGCGATTTACATATGAAAGAACTGAAACCAACACGGTCATTCTTAAAAAATGAGAGACTTAACAAACAATCCAAGTCTTTTTCAATATATAATTTCAGTTAAATCACACTGTAAACTTTTGCTATAAATTCTGTGTCTTACAATCTTATACTCCACAACTACCTGACGAAGGAGCAGCACTCCAAAAGCTAGTGCTTCCAAATAACCTGGTGTTCTGTGATTTTTAACTTACCTACCACAGATGTTAGGCTTACTTGGCTATAGATCCTAGGTTTTCCTTTGCAGCCCTTCTTAAATAAGGGCACAACATTTGCTACCCTCCAGTCTCCTGGGACCACATCCATGGCTAACAATGATGCAAAAATATCAGCCAGCAGCCTCAAAATTTATATTTTAGCCTCTAGCAGAGTTCTTGGATATATCTAGTTAAGACCAAGAGATTAATCCACCTTCAAAAATTCTAATATGTCCATCAACTTCTGTTGTGATATAGATTGTCTCCTAGATATGACCAGTAACTCCCCCGAGCTCTCAAGTCTTGATATCTTTCTCCACAGTAAACAGAGAGGAGAAATATTCATTGAGAACCCCCTCCCTCCCTCCCCCACCCATTTCCTGTGCTTCTAGACATATATGTTCACTTTGGTACTTGAGGGGTCCTATTCTCTCACTGGTTACTCATTTTCTTTTCATATACTTGAAGAACCTCTTTGGATTCACCCTAATCTTCTCAGCAAAGGCTACCTCATGCCCCCTCTTCACTCTCCTGATTTCTTTCTTCAGTAAACTGCTCTAATCCCCTGTAGACCTCCAGGGACTCCCTTGATCCCAGCTGCCTGTATCTGAGCCATGCCTCCTTTTTATTCTGGTCACAGCCTCAATATCTCTTGATTTGGACATGCTAGTGTTGGACTGGGATGTACAAAGTTAAAAATCACACAACACCAGGTTATAGTCCAACAGGTTTAATTGGAAGCACACTAGCTTTCGGAGTGACAATCACCTGATGAAGGAGCGTCACTCCGAAGGCTAGTGCTTCCAATTAAACCTGTTGGATGATAACCTGGTGTTGTGTGATTGTTAACTCAATATATCTTGTCATCCAAGGTTTCCTATTCCTGCCAACCTTGCCCTTCACCCTCACAGGAACATATGGACCTTGAATTCTAGCTATCTCACTTTTCAAGATCTCCAACTTGCTGGAGGTCCCTTTGCCTGCAAACAAACTATTCTAATCAACTCCTGCAGGCTCCTGTCTAATTCCAGCAAAATTTGCCTTGCCACAATTTAGAACTTGAAGTTGTGGACCAGTTTTGTCCCTCTCCATAGATATTGTGAAATTAATAGAACTTTAGTCACTGTGTGTCCCAGCAGTCAGTCTGCCAAAGTGGGAATGGCTCATTTGTTCCTCATCTCTGTTTTAGCCATTAATCCATGCTGATCCCGAGTAAGAAGACTTTGGGGTGCAGGTGCATAGCTCCTTGCAAGTGGAGTCACAGATAGACCAGTCATGAAGAAAGTGTTTGGTATGCTTGTATTTATTAGTCAGTGCATTGAGTATAGGAGTTGGGAGGTCATGTTGCAGCTGTAAAGAACATTGGTTAGGCCACTTTTGTAATACGGCTTTGATTTTTGATCTCCCTGCTATAGGAAAGATGTTGTGAAACTTAAAAGGGTGCAGAAAAGATTTAACAGATTTTGCCAGGGTTGGAGGATTTGAGCTTATAGGGAGAGAGGGGACAGGCTGGGGCTATTTTGCCTGAAGCAGCAGAGGCTGAGGGGTGACCTTACAGAGGTTTATAAAATCATGAGGGGCACGGATAGCGTGAACAGCCAAGGTTTTTTCCCTGGGGTGAGGAATCCAAAACTAGAAAGCATAGATTGAAGGTGAAAGGGGAAAGATATAAAAAGGACCTAAGGGGAAACCTTTCATGCAGAGGGTGATGCGTTAATGAAATGAACTGCCAGAGAAAGTGGTGGGAGCTGGTACAATTACAACATTTAAAAGTCACCAGGATGAGAGTATCAATAAGTAGGGTTTGGAGGGATATGGGCTGGGTTCTGGCAATTGAGATTAGATTAATTTAGGATATTTAGGATATCCACTTGACTCCACTTTCAAGGAGCTAAAGTTGGATATTTCGGATAGGTCAGCATGGACAGGTTAGACCAAAGGGTCTGCTTCTGAGCTGTACAACTCTATGAGTCCAATCCATTATCTCCCATGTCATGTGATTTAACTTTTCTAACCAGCTTCCTGTGGGATTTTATTAAAGGCCATCTGTTCTCCTTTACCAATTTGGCTAGCAACACCTTCAAAACACTCCAACCAGTTGGTCAATCTCGATATCCCATTTGCAAACCCATACTGACTATGTCCAACCAGATCGCAAACATACATGTGCCTATTTATTCCGCCTGTAGTCCCTTACTTTCTCTCTTACTCTTTTCTTATATAGTTGGGATGATCTTTGCTCCCATCCAATCTGTAGGGATCATCCCAGGTTCTGTAGAATTCTAGGCAATCCCATTATCTGGATGTAGGTTTACTCGCTGAGCTGGAAGGTTCATTTTCATGCATACAAACCTTCCAGCTCAGTGAGCAAACCTAAATCAAGAACCTCAACCTGAGCTATAAATCTTCTCAAAACTCATTAATCCCATTATCTCGATAGACACTTTCTTCAATGCTCTGGTACGTAACTATCAGGTCTTGGGAATTTATCAGCTTTCAGTCGCAGTAACTTCTCAGGGCAATCTTCTTATTAATACTGATTCCCTTCAACCTTTCATTGTCTGTCACTATCTGGATCTCTCCACATGAGAGATTTCTTCTATCTTCCTCAGTGAAAACAGACAGAAGATAATCATTTAGCTTCCCTGCCATTTCTCTGGTCCCCATTATAAATGCTCCGAACTCCATCTTTAACAGACTCACATCCACTTTAGCCAGCCTTTTCCTCTTTCTTGTATCTATGGAAACTTTTGCAAGAAGGTTTGACTGGTTCCATTGATAAAATCAGCATTTAACATTTGCAAATGTTTTTACAGTGAGAAATAGGTAGTTAAATAGAAGTTAAATTTCATATCATATTGCAGATTCTGTCTGTATCTGACCATAACAGACATGCTGTGAAGGGGCATGATGCAACTTCTGACAGTAAAACCCACATTTCCGATTCAACAGTGAATGACAAAAGTTGTTGTCAGTTTCACACATTAATCCTGCTGCGAACCAATGGCTTTACCACAATGACAACCACTACTCTCACACTACTTATTTTACTCATTCACTGGATGAGGGTGTCACTGGCCAGGCCAGCATTTATAGCGCATCCTTAATTGCCCAGAGGGCAGTAGAGAGTCAACCACATTGCTGAGAAACTGGAGTCACATATAGTCCAGGTATGGACAGCAGTTTCCTTCTTTAAAAGACAATTGACAATGGTCATGATTAGACATTTGTATTGAACTCAAATCTACCGTGGTAGGATTCAAGCCAAGATCCCAGAGCATTAATCTGTATTACTTGGAACACTATCCTTCTCTTCCTCTGTTGATCTTCGTATTACTTCTATCACAATCCACACTTCCCTCATCAATAACCCCTCTGCTCCTCAGATGAATAAGACTTCCAACATTTGATTTTACTCATGTTTATTTGTTCATTGCCAAAGCACCTCCAATGACATATGTCAAAAGGTAAAGCTCAAATATTAAACTGAACAGAACACAAACCCAAAATCACCTCCAGCTCAAATGACATGGGTAAAAATCACATGGAAATACCACTACCTGTTTAATGAATTTGTAAATTTAAGAGGTTATTTTGTCCTGTTTCCTTTTTCAAAATGGATATTGAGCAAGAGGCATCAATCAGTCTGTAAGAAAGTAAACAGCTTGCAAAGCCTTGGTTTCATTTTTAAAAGTTTGGAACAATAGATCAGCCTGAATGAGTGTTATCGATCTTCCACAGAACCAGGAATTTCAGATTTAGTTTACAGCACTTACTACAGGGGTCTTGAGCAAGTGAAAGCTATTTTTCCCTCTCTTGGTTACAGCTAAAAGCTGGTGGTTTTCTGCCTGTTACGGGAGTTGTATGTGAGACAATCTGTGTTCTGAATGTTTTGCCAAGGGTGTGTTAATGGGGCATTACCAAATCGGAAGAGTTAATTAATAACCAGAGGAGCCTTGATTATACGGCATTCAATTAACCAAACATCGGATTATCCAAACAAGATTGCAAGGTCCCAGTGCTTGGCTCTATACGTTAGCTGGCATTTGATTATCCGGCATTCGATTAACTGAATGGAAAACTCCCTGCCTGTGTCCTTTGGATAATCAAGGTTCCTCTGTAGTTACTATATATATTATTATGTTATGTTTTCCAATCGAGTTAAGTTATTCTAATTCATTTTCTCTTTTGTTTCTTTTTAAACTAGAGTGTATATATAAATTGTGTTCAAATCCGATAGTTTGAACAATCAAATTGCATCTAGAACGCAACACCTTACATTTATCTTTCACATAAAAATAAGTTAGGGTCTAGACTTGAGGGGGTTTGGCCTGGTCCATAACACCTGCATGTTCCTTTTCAAGTCTCACATCATCCTGACCTAGAACTTTATTGACATCTTGGAACTACGTCACTGTCACTGGGTCAGATCCTGAACAGCCTCCTTAGCAGCAGTCTGATACACTTGGACCACATGCATTGAAAGGTTCAAAGAGTTAGCTCACTGGCATCTTGACAAGGGCAATTAGCAATGATCAATAAATTCTGGCCTTGCTCACACCCCACAAATGAAATTTAAAAACTGCCTCAGGCATAGCTGAAATGTGTTCATTACCTAAGAGAGTGTTTTCTATTACATTAAGATGAAAGGATAAGAATTACTTTGAGCTGGACTTTAAAGTACCTATTTTAAACTATTTAAATAATCTGTTAAAATAGTAAAAGTAACGTATTCAGTGTTCACATGTGAAAATTCATAAAAATCAATATCAAGAAATGTGTAACAGTTTACATTTTCTTCTGAAGTGATACATGACGACTTGCACTAAACATTTATATTACATTTGCAAAGAGAACTCCTGACACTAATAAGTGATTTCAATGAGATTCATGTGTTCTTTCAGTCAAATGGTAATCCTTGTTGATTGTAAACAGTTAAAAAGAAACAAAATTAATGTCACAGGTGGAAATACCTTTTTGAAGTATGTAATGTAGAACATAGGCTAAAAATATGCTTGAAACTCATGAATACCGAAGGAGTTTCAGCCTATCCATGATTTCACAAAGTGAACTAAGACTTCAGGAAAGCCCCAATGCCTGCACGTTAATCATATTTGCCCCTTTTACTTCCAAAAGACTCACACTTTCTGTGCTAAGTTAAAGACCTTAAAAGCTTTTAAAACTGCAAGCAATAAACAGCTTTCACATTATCCTCTTTGATCTAAAGACCCACAAAGGGCTGGGTTTTGTCATATATCGGCCAGCCATCAATTTTGAGGAGTTTCATAGAGTGCATCCCTCTCTGAGTCTTACTGAGTATCCTCCTTTAACATTACATTGTTCACCCCATTATCTATATAACATGTCTCCACTGTATCACCCACGCTTTATCATGAGTTCCACAGTGTTGGAACCACTTACCACAGCCAGGACTTTCTGGGATTACCTGGATCTTATTTCAAGCCCATCTGGGCACCAAGTTAAACACTGCCAATCACGTGTGACACGATGGCTCAGTGGTTAGCATTGCAACCTCACAGCACTAGGGTTTGATTCTAGCCTCGGTGACTGCCCGTGTGGAGTTTGCACATTCTCCCCTTTCTGGATTAGTGGTGCTGGAAGAGCACAGCAGTTCAGGCAGATCCGAAGAGCAGTAAAATCGACGTATCGGGCAAAAGCCCTTCATCAGGAATACAGCTCCCCATGTCTGCGTGGGTTTCCTCTGCATGTTCCGGTTTCCTCCCATAGTTTAAAGATGTGCAGGTTAGGTGGATTGGTCATGCTAAATTGCTCATCATGTCCATGGATGCATAGGCTAGATGGATTAGTCACGAGAAATGCTAGGTTACAGGGATAGGGTGGAATGCTCTTTGTAGGGCCAGTATGGACTTGAAGGACTGAATGGCCTGCTTCCACAATGTAGGGATTCTATGATTCTAGCCAGGGAGTGCATTTAGATTAGATTACTTACAGTGTGGAAACAGGCCCTTCAGCCCAACAAGTCCATACCGACCTGCACACCAACCCATCCAGACCCATTCCCATACATTTACCCCTTCACCTAAGGCAACGGGCAATTTAGTACGGCCAACTCACCTAACCTGCACATTTTTGGACTGTGGAAGAAACCGGTGCACCCAGAGGAAACCCACGTAGACATGGGGAGAATGTGCAAAGTCAGTCAGTCGCCTGAGGCGGGAATTGAACCCAGGTCTCTGCACTGTGAGACAGCAGTGCTAACCACGGTGCCACCGTGCCACTCACTGCCACTGTGCCGCCCAGTGGAAGAGAAAAGAAAACAAGAAATTTCTAAGGGCATAGAGGTGATATAGTAGCATGATATCTTCTCATTGTTCAATGTAGGAACGTTACATGTTGGAAAGCATTCAAATAGTTGGAAGTGTTAACTCATATTGAACAACAGGAAAAATGAAAAAATATATAAAGTTAAATCTTCACTTTTTTCTAGCAATACACAGGAGCCATTTGCTGTTCAAGCAACAACAAATTTGCAGCCAATGAATATTCACTTTACCCAACTCTCCTGTGTTGGAACTAAATACCAAGTCCTACATAGCTGCAGGTCCATCTCACAGAAGATGCTGTTCCTCCCACTCAATGTCCTCCTGAGAAAGTCACTGACAGTCTCCCGGCTCTTCAGTATCCATCACATCCCCTCTTTGCCAGCTTCAGTTGTGTAGAGCACAGCAGGATTACACACATTCTGTCTGAACTGTTCTGATCTGGCCACTAACTTCCCCATGGCACAGCTGGAAGCTACCTGATGAAAGAGCAGCGCTTCGAAAGCTAGTGCTTCCAAATAAACCTGTTGGACTATAACCTGGTGTTGTGTGGTTTTTAACTTTGTCCACTGCAGTCCAACACCAGCTCCTCACATCAAAGTAAGGTGAACAGCCAGCATTCACACCACAAATAAATGACAGCTTAATATAGTGCTCAAGACAGTGGGAAGGCCTTGAAATGGCTACGCATGGATCTTAGGCAAGAGTAGATTTTATTCTGAGGTATGCAGCTTGAGCCATAAGACCATAAGATATAGGAGTGGAAGTAAGGCCATTCGGCCCATCGAGTCCATTCCGCCATTCAATCATGGCTGATGGGCATTTCAACCCCACTTACCAGCGTTCTCCCCGTAGCCCTTAATTCCTCGAGACAACAAGAATCAATGCCCACAAATATAGTAGGGAATTGTAAGTGCTGCAGAGTCACTGAAACATTTCCGTCCCCACCCATCCCCAATGCCCTCTCCATGCAAGAAAGTAAGAATTGCATCTAACAGTACATTGACCATTACTTATAGTTCAAGTTGAGGGGCAATCAACTCTGTGCTTTTGTTCATCCTTTCGGATCATAAGGTGTAGGAGCAGATTGGCCCATTGTGTCTGCTCCTCCATTCAATAAGATAATAGCTGATCTGATAATCCTCAACTCCACTGTCCTGCTTTTCTCCCCATTGCTCTAGGTTAAAGATCTGTCTATCTTGGTCTTGTTGACTGAGTGATATTGTCACTGGGCCATTAATGCAGGAACCCAGATAATGTTTTGGGGACCTGGGTTTGAATCTCACCATGGTAGGTGGTGCAATGTGAATTCAATTAAAAATAATCTGGAATTAAGAGCCTTATGATGACCATGAATTGGTTGTTGATTGTCATAAAAATCCATCTGGTTCACTAATGTCCTTTAGGGAAGGAAAATGCTATCCTTACCTGGTCTGGCTTACATGTGACTCCAGACGGAAAACAATGTGCTTGACTCGTCACAGTCCTCTTGGTCATAAATGCTGGTCTGGCCAGCAATGCTCTCATCCTCTGACTGAAGAATGCAAAATAAACTCAACTACACAGCCTCTGCCACCAAAACGTTTCAGGTTTCTTGTGAATGCTTTGATTATTCCTGCTTCACAGAGATGACTCTGTTCACGACCCAATAATACAGTTGAGATCATTTGTGGTCAGCAATTTGGCAGAGTTAGAGTCTGCAAGTAGTTCCCATACAGAATCCTATGATTACAAATGTCTTTAACCTGGACTGTATAAGTGCCTTGGTTAGCAAAGTTACTCTTTGAAGTTCCACACTATTAGAGACCATGTGTTCAAAAAGATTCAAAAAAGTCATGCTACCCTCTCCAGATGAGGTTCTATACTTAATCTGAAGGATCTTGCAGTACACCGTAGCGGTGTGCTGCACAATCCAGGCGTGCTGTGATCCGTGCAAATGGAACAGGCAAAGAGAGGAAGTAGTGGATGCTGAAGAGCTGCGAGTGTTGTAGGAAGATGAGGACACTGAGGAAGAGGAATATCACCTCAGGTGCAACAAACCTGCCATGACTGAATTGTCACCTGGTTCTAATAGATAGAAGCTGGGAGCAGTGATCACTCATTAAATGTAAATTTGCCACATTGCGCAAAACGTGGTATGGTTCTAGGAATAGGCAACCTATGTAGCTTAAATGACACAAAGAATGCTGGAGAACCTCAGCAGGCCTTTCAGCAGGTTTGGAGAAAGAAACAGGATGAATGATTCAAGTCTAGTTTGAATCTTCTTCAGAGTTAACTCAGAACTTTAACTCCCCACAGATGCTGCCAGACCTGCTGAGTTTCTCCAGCATTCTCTGGGCTTATTCCAGATTTCCAACATCTGTAAAATTTTGCTTTTATTTTAATCAGATAAACAGGGTCAGATTGTTGATCTAATTGACTGCCACTGCAGACTTGAGGCGTTCAATGGCCTACTCCTGCTTCTAATGTTACTATGAGATGCCATTTCTCATCTTAGCTTACATTTCTTAGCATCTCTGAGTTCCTGATTTGCTTCATATTAAGTACAAGGTGCTTATGTTATTCAGTCAGAACAGAATCACCTTGGTATTCCAGACTTCCATTCAAAATGGTTTTATATTAAAGACCATCACATTCCACGATACCTAGCTAATCCAAATTGCATGTTACCTCATTGTATTCAGTAAACTTGAGCCACATCATTAGCATGTCAATGTGTTTGATCTGGCTGTTGTGAGACATTTGGTGTGAACTCTGAGGCTAGAATGGTGGATATCTGCTTCAAGAACATGATGCATCGAGCACTAATCAGTTCCACATAGTTCTCCTCGAGCACTGGATGGGATTCAAAGAAAATGGAGACACAGCATCAAAATCACTGAAGTCTTTCCAAAACCAGCAAGCCACATGCCATATAATTTATGTCCAAATGTGGATGCAATTAAACAGGATTTTCTGAACAAAAATGTAGTGTTAAGCAGTTCTTGTGAGCTGCTTTCATTTCAGAAAGTCGGCTCTATTTTGCCTTCCAACTCTTAATGGTAAAAGTTGAGGATAATTAATATTTAAAGGTCTGAGAAAATAAATTGACATGGAAAAGTATTATTCAAATTATTAGCAATATATTTATATCAGTCAAAAGAACACATAGCATCTGAAGAAAGAGCTGTTATTTGAAGATATTAATGATGACACATTCATCCTCACCAGAAAATCTCATCCCTGTTTCCTAGCTTCCACTCCCTCATCTCTCCTAAGTTCAATGACTTGCACTGGCACCTTCATTTATTAATTAGCACCCTTAATGTTTAATCCATGGCTTTAAACCCTCCCAACTCTACAACCTTCTCCAGCCATACAATCGTCCAGAAAACCGATGCTCCTTCGACTCGGGCATGTACGGGGATTGTTTTTGTTCCATGATGGAACTACTGTTCCACTATCCCACTCTCTCCACTGGTGATGAGGGAAGGCCAGTGTTTAGCCATGACTTTGGCGACCTAACCCTGGCCTTCCCTCCTCACTACTCCACATCTCCTTCTTCTCTTTAAATAAATGTTAATAGCAGCTTCTTTGTCAAAGATGTCAGTCATCCATCCTGTCTTCATGTAGCTTTGTCAAATTTTGTTTGATAACGCTCCTTTAGGCTCCTTGGGATAATTTACAATGTATTTTTTTTATTCATCCAAAGGAAGTGGCCATTGCTAGCTAGGCCTACATTTCCTGCCCATCATTAAGAGTCAACTACATTGCTGTGGATCTGGAGTCACATGTAGACCAGATCAATTAAGAATGGAAGTTGTCTTCTCTAAAGGAGATGAGTGAACTAGATGGGTTTTTCCCAATAATTGGCAATGCTCATCATTAGACACAAGTGCAATGTCTTTTTATCAAATTCAAATACCACCACGCTGTGGTGTGTTTCAAACCCAGGTCTTTGGACCATTTAGCCTTGGTCTCTGGATTAATACTTTAGCGATAATGCCATTAGGTCCTTGACTTCCATTGAATGCATGATATAAATTCTTTGTAGTGACTGGGATCTGGCTAGTTAATGATTTTGGGGAACTGCCCCAATGTTCCTTTGGATTTTGCTTACTTTGCCTCTGCTGACTGTTTTAGTATTGTAGCCAACACATGCAGCCCACTCCATACCCAAATGCTACGGTGCCAATATACACGGTGTAGATTGATCCTCTTTCCCCTGTAAGGATGCTGAATTTGGGTAGTTCCTTCCTCACCCTCACAAATAGAAGTCTTTCTTTGTTTGCTTGGAATTCTCAGATTGTGCAAACAGCATAAGGGAGATGACTTGCTGCCCCTATTCTGCCTTCTATATTATGTATTGCTTGGCACTTATTATTTGTAACTGCATTGCTTATGAACCAGGATGAATAGCATCATTCCATGGTTGGACCGAGGGATTGTTGGAACACTGTGTAGCCAATGGGAAACCATTAATTAATCTCCCCATGGAGCTCATTGAGTATGAGTTCCCATGGTAACAAACTGGAAAACTGGAACTCATCACCTGAGCCCTTTATAAACCAGACTCAGTCTTGGGTCTGCAACACTGTCTATTCTGGGCTGCACCTAGTCTTTGTACACCATGGGCGGTGGCTCCAACCAAAGATGTGTATGTCAGGTGGATTGGCCATGTTAAATTACCTATACTATTCAGGGATATGTAGCTTTGGTGCACTGGCCACGGGAAATACAGATTTATAGGGATAAGGTGGGGGTGGGGTAGGATGCTCTTCAGAGAGTTGGTGTTTGTTGAGCCGAATGGCCTATTTTCACACAGTGGGGATTCTATTCTATATTTTGGCATTCAGCAATAAACAATGTTCCTTTCCCATTACGGTTCCTGAATGATTAAGCCATGAGAAAAGGGTTCAATGCTCCTTTCTGATGGAAGTAGGCCCAGAAAGGCTCTAGTCCTGGCAGTGATTGTGTCATAATGCCATGTCCCAAGCATAGCCCTCATGTAAAATTATACGCAGGAAGTTCTGCTCTATGTTTGTCTTAATTCATTATGACAGAAGCTGAAACCTCGTGCCCTGTTCATTGAGATTGCTTCTTTTACAGATACCTTGGACTGAGATTTTCAGGGGTCAAACAGAATCCTTGACTTGTCAGATTAGCCATTGAACATTCCTGATGAAGGGTTTATGCTCGAAACATCGAATCTCCTGCTCCTCAGATGCTGCCTGACCTGCTGTGCTTTTCCAGAGCCACACTCTCAACTCTGATCTCCAGCATCTGCAGACCTCACTTTCTTCTGGCCATTGAACCAAACCATCAAGGCATTATTTGGACCTTTCTGATGTTACATTCGAGGCACTCAAGTTCCACTCAAGAATGTAAGTTCCAGGCTGATAAATTAGTGCATTACTGAGGGAGTGCTGCCTTGTCAAAAGTGCAATAATTTAGCGGAGTCATTAGACTGTTCAAGTGGGTGCCTAAAATCTAACAGCACCATTTTTGAAGAATGATAGGCATGTTTTCCCAGTAGCCTGACAAACAATTGTTGCTCAGCAGACAGCTTAAAAAAAAAGAGATTCTCAAGGGTTCAAAAAGAGAGTTTCAACTATTTCTCTAAAGTTTCCTGACTCCTGAAATAAATTGGGTTTTTGAAATCAATGATGAAAGCTAACTCTATTTGTTGGCTTGGTCCATGAGATATTTCGTGTACTTGAATCATATCAACATGTAGCTAACTCAACAAGATATGTCATAGTTCCACAGAATTTGTATATAACAGGAAAGAAGTAAATTAAATGTTAGATCCTCAGCTTTTGGCCAGCCGTTCATTCCAATTTAATCTCTGTTGCCTATTTAAAGTGCATTTCAAGTCTGTCAGTCTTTCAGGTGTCATTAATCATTTATTAAGATGTGTGCTTTGTTAAATGAGCTACATTTCCCCAGAAACTGACCGCCTTCAATTATTTTGCCAATTATACCCAATAAATCATCTGAACCTGATGATTCAATCCAAAACTGAAAAATAGATTTAAACATTCATATGGCAAATTTCCCTGCTTTAGCTATTTGGTTGCCTGATTGTCTGCTCATCAGATTTTCCTGAATTCACAACAAGATTGCCACTCATCTTCAATGAAGTTTGCATCCTAACAGCCTGTGTTCACTGCATTCATCACACCCAAGCAACACAACAGCCACCATCTAATAGAATAAAAATAATTCACTCATTACAGTTTATCTGTCTGAATTGTTTTTATTTATTCATTCGTGGGATGTGGGCATCGCTGGCTCGGCCAACATTTATTGCCTATCCCTTGTTGCCCTTGAGAAGGTCGTGTTAAAAGTGTACGACTGGAAATGCACAGCAGGTCAGGCAGCAACCGAGGAGCAGGAGAGTCGACATTTTGGGAATAAGCCCTTCATCAGGAATGTCAGGTAAGCTGCCTTCTGGAACTATTGCAATCCCCCTCTGTGGGTTGACCCATTAGGGAGGGAATTCCAGGATTTTGACCCAGCGACAGTGAAGGAACAAAGACGTATTTCCAAGTCAGGATGGTGACTGGTCTGGAGGTGAACACAAAGGTAGTGCTGGTGTTCCCATGTATCTGCTGCCCTTGTCCTTCTAGGTGGAAGTGGTCATGGGTTTGGAAGGTTCTATCTAAGGATCTTTGGTGAATTTCTGCAATGCATCTTGTAGATAGTACACAGAATGTGTATATAAACCACAATGCGAAAAATAATAACAGAGTTTGATTTCTCTTTCTTTAAAGACTTTAATACAACCTATCACAAAAAAATCTGAGCAGTAACATTTTGAAACAAAAGCAGAAACTGCTCTGGAAACTCAGCAGGTCCGGCAGCATCTGTAGAGAGAAAGCAAAGTTGATGTTTTGAGTCTAGTGACTGACTCTTCGTGCTGATGCTCTGTCTTGCATGTGAAGTTCTAAAGTATGACATAATTGGACTATCTTTGAGCTAGGGGAAAGTGAGGACTGCAGATGTTGGAGATCAGAGTGTGGTGCTGGAAAAGCACAGCAGGTCAGGCAACATCTGAGCAAAAGCCCTTCAGCAGGAATGAGGCTTGTGGGTCGGGGAGCTGAGAGATAAATGAGAGGAGGGCGGAGTTGGGGGAATATCGAGAAAATGATAGGTAGATGAAGGTGAGAGAGAAGGTCATAGGTCGGGGGGTGGAATGGAGTGAATGGATGGGAAAGGTGATGCTGAAAATATGTTGCTGGTTAAAGCACAGCAGGTTAGGCAGCATCCAAGGAACAGGAAATTCGACGTTTCGGGCCAGAGCCTTTCATCAGGAATGAGGAGAGTGTGCCAGGCAGGCTAAGATAAAAGGTAGGAAGGAGGGACTTGGGGGAGGGGCGATGGAGATGGAGATGAAATACCTACTAACCTACCTACCTACTGACTCATAGATCAGAGGTGTGCTGATGCTACCCCTTTAACAAGATTATGTTGTCCTTGGGTTTTTCCAGGGGGATTGTAAAGGCAAAGGCAACTTAACGAAGCTGTGTCAATTCTTGCAACATCCCATAAACACAGCAAGGTAAATTCAAGCACAGGAGAGATTTCAGAGTCAGGCAGGAAAGAGTCTGTTGAGGCATGGAACATCGTTGCACTCTGCCACCAGCAGTTTTCTGATTGCTTGTTAAAACTAAACCAAACTAGAGAAAAAACTGAACTGGCCACACCCCTGCGATCATTTTCAAATTTTCAAGTATATATTTCCAGACCTCCTGGAACCTCTGCCTTTACGAACCCCACCCCCCCCTCCAGAAAAACCCAAGAACAAAATAACCTCGTTAAAATGGTAGCCACATCAGCACAGCTCTGGTCTATGAGTCAGCAGGTAGGTAGGTCAGTAGTTAATTGCCATGCCAAAGATATGAGTTCAAAGTCTAGGCTTCAGTGTAGTATTTATGGAAGACTTCCCTGTTGGAGGATTGATCCAACTGAGACAGAATGTCCGGGCATAAGTATGGGAATTGACAAAGTTGAGGCTGTGGGCCTGAAACTTTCACTTCCCCTTAGAAAGTGTCCCATAAACTTCCCAGAAGTAAAAGAGGTCTGGATTAGGTTAAGGCTGTGGCCATACTATTATAGCCTGTGACACCCAAGTTGTCATTGAGAGATCTGGAGAAATATTGTCCAATAATAAATTCACTGGATCAGGAGAATTTTAGAAACCTTTGGAAACTTTTGCCAAGTTAGAAAGTTCTAGAATTGTGGCAGAAGCCAGCTGAGTATTTGAAAGCCTTCTGACCAACAAATATTAAAAGGCAGCCCCACGTGTCATTATTAGATGCTATCTTACAAATTCGGTGCATTTTAATTGCAGTAATTGATCATTAGACTTTGTCCTTCTAAGGTCATTTGGTTGTTATATCAACTAAGATTGTGTTAACTGTTGAGATACATTACACTGCACTTTCCATTGGAAAAAAGGGCTTAGCCCAAAGAGATCTCTGCAGGAGTTCCTCAGGATAGTGTCCTTGGCCCATCCATTTTCAGCTGCTTCATCAATGACCTTCCCTCCATCATAAGGTGAGAAGTGGGGATGTTTGCTGATGGTTGCACAACGCTCAGCTCTATTCATAATTCCTCAGCACTTCAGCAGCCTGTGTTGATAAATTGCAAGACCTGGACAATATCCAAGTTTGTGCTGACAAGTGACAAGTATCATTCGTAATGCGCAAGTGCCAGACAAAAAAGAACCTACCTATCATCCCTTGACATGCAATTACAATTCCATTGCTAAAGCCCCCACTATCAACTTACTGTGCATTACCATTGACCAGAAACTGAACGGGACCAGCCATATAAATACTACAGCTACAAGAGCACATCAGAGGTTAGGAATACTGCAGCAAATAACTCACTTCCTGACTCCACAAAGTTGCCCAGCGTATTGAAGGCACAAGTTAGGAGTGTGATGGAATACTCCCCATATGCTCAAGAATCTGGGTGATATCCAGGACAAAGCAGCCCACCTGATTGTAAAAAAAAATCCACAAGCATTCACTCCCTCCGCCATTGATTCACAGTAGCAGCAGGGTGTACTATCTCCAAGAATGCATTGCAAACATTTGCCAAGAATAAGCTCTCTTCCTCCCTCTACAAGGATTTCAGTGAGTCTCTCTCTCACTGCACCCCCCAGGTCATCTCCTCTGCACAGAAACTCTTCAGCCACGTTACCTCCTTCCACCTATCCCACCTCCATCGCCCCTCCCTCAAGTCCCTCCTCCCTACCTTTTATCTTAGCCTGCTTGGCTACTCTCTCTCATTCCTGATGAAGGGCTTATGCTCGAAACGTCGAATTCCCTATTCCTGAGATGCTGCCTGGCCTGCTGTGCTTTGACCAGCAACACATTTTCAGCACCTTCCAAACCCAAACCCAATCTCATCGTTGACAATCACTTGCTAAGGACAAGATCAGCAGTTACATGGCCACCACCTGCAAGTTCTTCTCCCAAGTCACACACCATCCTGACTTGAAAATATATTGTCGTTCCATCAGTGTCAATTGGTCAAAAAGTTGGAACTCCATCCTTTACAATATTGTGTGTGTAACCCACAGCAAATGGTTTGAGACAGTTCAAGAGGGCAGCTACCATTGGCTTCTCAAGAGCAAATAGGGATGGGCAATAAATGCTGGCCCAGCCCACAATGTCCACATCCCACAAATGACTTTTTCGTTAAAAACCGAAGGAGATGATTGATGGGATTTCTCACCCCTTAGGCTTCAGAACCTCATGGTCAGGTCGACAGGGATCAGAAATATGCCCAGTGCAGTAGCAGTTTCCCCTCAATGTGACTTTCCATGGAGCCAGAGCTCTGATCTCACAAAGATGGAGGGCTTCCAGTGGTCAAGGAGCAGTAGGTTCTCTTCTTGACTTAGAATCATAGAGATGTACAGCACAGAAATGGACTCTTCACTCGAACTTGTCCATGCTGACCAGATATCCTCAAATAATCTAGCTCCATTTGCCAGCATTTGGCCCATCTTCCTCTAAACCTGTACTATTCATGTGACCATCCAGATGCCCTTTAGATGTTGTAACTATGCACATCTCAACCACCTCCTCTGTCTTATTGACTGTACAGGATCCATGCTATAGTCACAAGTCAGTATGTTTTTGAAGTTGGAGGGGAACTTAGAGATCCCCTTCAAATTACACACCATCCTGACTTGCAAGTGGTGGTGATGTTCCCATGTACCTACTGCACTGTTCCCTCCAGGTGATTGAGGCAATGGGTTTCAAAATGTTGCCAAAAGTGGCTTAGTGAGTTCCTGACACACCTCTTGCAGATGATACATAGTGCTGAAGTAGAGAGAGTGATTCCTTAAGGTGGTGTCGATCAAGTGGGCTGCTTTCTCTAGGATGGTGCTGAGCTTCTTGACAGTAACACATCGTTTTGCAGTTTAAACTTCTATTGAGGAAACCTTGCATTACAGCCTTAGCTGAGTGTCAATGTTTCAAACACAAGTTAAATTCTGAAGGATTTAACGACACGTTGAAATTGCTCCAGAGATCATTTTAACAGGAAATGCCAAGGACAGCAATCCCCAGTAGCTGCAAAATGAAAATGGAGTGAAATCATCAAGTTCAATTAAATGTTCTAAGGACTTCATTGAAATAAAATACTCACATTGTATCTCAAGGAAGTTAAGATATTTACCCTACAATCTGCTAATTCAGAAAATAGCATATAAATGCTTTATGAGGGAATTTATAAAACTGCATGCTTATCAATCTATGGTATTTCATATTAGTACAATATAAACACAAACATTACTGGTATGTCTGAGATATGGAACTGTGGCCAAGTGCACATTTGACAGCCAGTTAAATGGAGCACAGGGTAAATGATCTTGTCAACCTTCTGGTAAAGTGCTTGCCAACAAATTTTGCTGCCATTTATAATCCCAACTTTCAGATGATAAACAACTGACTGCTGCTATTTAGGAAAAAAAAATCAGCTGGCAAGTACATCAAATGAAGTTGTTTTCAAACTGGTGCTGATTTGGTTCAAAAATTGGCATTTGTCAGCCAGTTCCAAGCAGTCATATTCCAAAATCCAGAAACCTGGCCAGCCAGCATTAAATATACTCTCCAATTGTAAGGTGCAGCCCTGATTTATATATTATGATGGTATTGCGACTCTTGTCAGTGGGACACAACATGGCTCACATCCAATAAATCTCTGAACTCTAAGACCTCAGTCTTCTCCCTCCCCACATCTGTAGTTGAATTCCTGAGTTTCAGACACATGGACTGCAATCAGTAAGAAGAGGTGACAACAACTCCTCCACCATAATCCTCAACAGCAGTGCCATTCAAGGCTGCTTATTCAGCCCCCTACTATACTCTTTATGCAATTACGACAATATGGCCAAATGCCACCTCAACTCCATTTACACGTTTGCTGACAACACTACCATTGTAGGTGGGACCTCAAACAATGATGAGACAGAAGACAGAAAAGAGATTGATGTGCAGGAAAATCAACATTTCAGGCAAAAGCTCTTCATCAGGAATGAGGCTGGGACCCTTGGGTGTTGAGAGATAAATGGGAGTGGGGGGTGGGCTGGGGGAAGGTAGCTGAGAGTGCAATAGTTGGATGGAGGTGGGAGGTGATGGCAATAGGCCGGAGAGGAGGGTGAAGCGGATAGGTGGTAAGGAAGATGGACAGGTAGGACAGGTCATGAGGAAGATTGGAAGGTTGGAATTGAGGTAAGGTGGGAGGAGGGGAAATGAGGAAACTGAGTTACTTGGCTTGATTATCCCGATACTGCGTCTGCTGCATCTCTGTCTCTAACAGATCTAAGAGTCACTACTATCTGTCTCTTAGAAGTGTCCGTGAATGCTTTTATTTACACCCCAATGTACAAAATACTGATTAGAGCTCCGTAATACAGTTCTTTCATCTCTTCCTTCCTTCCCAATAGCATGTAACTGTTGGACTACATCATCATCTTCAACATGTAAGCTCTCACTATATTACAGCATACTCATGATTGGCCAAATGGCCTTGGTTTGTGACTTCAATCACTATGATTCTGCCAGGGAAACTTATTCCTCCTTTAGCAGGAAAGCTTTGGAGATAGGTAACACAAAAGAAAATCATCAGATTTTTGCCGATAGTGCAAATGAATTGGTTTGTTTGGGCACATTTCTGTTCGTCAGTGCTCTGGTTACCATTTGGCAGGCTGACTCCCGATCACTAACATCTATCACCTAAAGCACCTTGATGGAACATAAATCAAAACTGAACAGAGCTTACTTTTAAAATCTAAAGTCTATAAAAAGTGTTTGGCATGCATATCAGACAGAGTGAGCAATACATTGGCATGAAAAATGGTGTGCATTAGATAAAGTTTCAGGGTGAGGCAATATTACGAAAAATGCGTTAATTTGTGATTCGCATTATATATTCAACACAGGTGGGGCAAGAGGAAAACTATACTCATATCTGCCAAATTTTACAGAAAACAGAATGTGCTGTTTGTAATTCGTCAATAATGAGCTGCTCTGAATTATACTGCAAATGTTCATAAGCATGTAAATTATAAAATCATAGTAGCATTAAATGATAAGTTGTTTTCTTCATCAATTCGCAGATGTGGGCATTAGTGGCCAGGCCAGCATCAATTAATCATCCCAGAGGGCAATTAAGAATCAATCATATTGCTGTGGGCCTGGAATCAAACTTAGGTCAGACCAGGTAAAGATGACAGTTTCCTTCCCTAAAGGACCTTAATGAAACAGATGGGTTTTTCTAACAATCAACAATGGATTCCTGGTCATCATTAAACTTTTAATTCCATGGCACGGTTGCTCAGTGGTTAGCATTGCAGGCTCACAGCACCAGGGACCCGGGTTCAATACCAGCCTCGGGTGACTGTCTGTGAGGCGTTTGCACGTTCTCCCGGTGTCTGCGTGGGTTTTCTCCGGGTGCTCCAGTTTCTTCCCACAGTCCAAAGATGTGCAAGTCAGGTGAATTGGTCGTGTTAAATTGCCCGTAGTGTTAGGTGCATTAATCAGAGAGGAAATGGGTCTGGGTGGGTTACTTTTCGGAGGGTCGGTGTGGACTGGTTGGCCGAAGGGCCTGTTTCCACACTGTAGGGAATCTGATCTAATCAAATTTCATTTCCACCATCTGCTATGGTAGGATTCAATGTTTGGTCCCCAGAACATTATTTGGGTCTCTGGGTTAACATCCCAGCAACAATACCACTAGGCCATTGCCTTCCCATAAGTTCCAGAGCTAAATTCCACTCTAGATATTTCAAGTTTAACAACATGCACACACGCACATGACTTTGCTAGCTTATGCTGATTTGTTTTGTAATTTCAGGTACAATTCACAATATTATCCAACAACCTGTGAGGCACAGTGGCTCAGTGGTTAACACTGCTGCCTTGTAGTGCCAGGGACCAGGGTTTGATTCCAGCCTTGGGTGACTGTCTGCATGGGTTTCATCCCACAGTCCAAAGATGTACAATTCAGCTGAATTGGCCATGGTAGATTGCCCATAGTGATAGGTGCTTTAGTAGTGAATGGGTCTGGGTGGGTTACTGTTCGGAAGGTCGATGTAGACTTGTTGGGCCTAAGAGCCTGTTTCGGCAATGTAGGAATCTAATCTAACCTCCAATGTCAACTACATTTAAACAGCGCATGCTCGTATTCAAATATTTCTTCTGGGAATGTTAGGAATATCTTGAAGATTTTACCTTTAATCAGCTAAAATTTACTGTCTGATTTAAATTGCAAAATTGGATTGACAGCATTTATATTATTATTCCATGTGGCATGGACATGATTCATTCAGACATTTCAGAAAGCAGTTAAGAATCAATTTACATTTCTGTGAATCCGGAATCACACGTAGGCCAGACCAAATGAGAATATCGGATTTCCTATGCTAATGGACATTGATGTCCCAGGTAGTATTTTACAACAATCAAGGTTAGTTGTTTTGCTCACTATTGCCCATCAGCTGAATTTAAGTTCAACTTGATTTGAACTCATGTCCCCAGATCCTCTGGATTATTAGTCTAGGACGTTACTATTTCCTCTTATTGTGGTCACCTCTCTCAATTGTTGTCAACAATGAATCAAACAGTTGTCCATCTAAGTTAAATTTTGACCTACTAACATTATTTGGATAGCTAATCAAATTAATTTCAAATTCAATTTATAGATTCTACACAGAAACGTAAGGAACAGAAGCAGGTCTGGATGATTCCCTTGAGTCTGCTGTGCCATTCCTGTCTGACCTTCCTCTTTAATTAATTTTCCTACCCATTCCACATAATGATTGATTCATTGAGAATTCCTCAGCAGTTGGTATAACTTGTTCAACACACAAAGGAACAGGTGCTTGATTGAAAGAAAGAAAAATTCATGAATAGGGTAGGAGCAAGTTACTGCAGATGCTGGAATTTGTACTGAAATCAAAAAATGCTGTAGGTCACAGCAGGTCAGGCAGCATCCATGGAGAGAGAGCTAGCTAACATTTTCAGTCCAGGTGACTCTTCACTAGAACAGACCCTGATGAAGAGTCATTTCTCTCCACAGATACTGTCTGACCCACTGTGACTTCCAGCAATTTTATTTATGAATATGGCGCCTTGAAACATGACCGTTAGGAAGATGGAGATAATTTCCTTTGTTAACAAGAAAAAGATTTGATTCATTAATCTTCTAATAACATGCAATTTGTCATGAATAATAGGAATTGATAAGTTCTGGAAAGATTTGAAAGTAAACTTTTGTAGGGGTGACGACAAGCAAGTAAAGAGATTTATGGAATGAACTGACAGCAAGCGCCAACATCCAAACTGACTGAAGGCCATAATCAGCTCAACATATGAAAACCATCACCCCATTCAATCTTTAATACTAGTTGCAGAATTGACTCGTGTAGGCTTCAGACAAAAGCTATGAAAAGCTTTGAAATAAATCTTGCGTCATTACTTTGGCCAGTAGAACATTTATCAAGAGGTGTAAGCAGTAATAATTAATAATTTTTTAAAAAATTAACAACAATGTTTTAATGAACTGCAATTTTCATGGGCTCTGAATGTCAAAAGGTTTTTCTTTGTTATAATGGGTAGTTTTTCCGGCAGTGACAGCTATTGGCACAGTTTGGACAATAGACTACACATGCTGTCATGTTAGATGCCAGGGTATGTTAATAATGCAACAGACATATGCACATGCACACATGACTTTGCCAACTTATGCCGATTTTTTTTATTTCAGGTATCATTCACAATATCATACAACAACCTCCAATGTCAACTACACTTGACAACAAATTGATTGTATCCTTATGCGACTTGCTTATTTTAAACATAGACATGTTAAAGAAAGGCTTGTATTTATATAGTGTGCTTCATAATCAAAAGACAGACACAAGAGTTTTACAATGAATTAATTCCTTCTGAAGTGAAGTCACTGTTGTGGTGTAGGAACTGCACTAGCCAAACTTTGAAGAATTAGCTCTGATGAACAAAACTATGATCATGCTCAGGAAATCTGTTTCAGTAATGATGCGTTTTATATTTGTTCACGTGATGTGAGCATCCCTGGTTGGGCCAGCATTATTGCCCATCCCTAGTTGCTTTGAGAAGGTGTTGGTGAGCTGCCTTCTTGCACTGCTGTAGTCTTTGCAATGTCGTGATGCCCACAGTACCATTGGGAAGTGAGCTCCAAGACTTTGATCCAGTAACAGTGAAGGGATGATGATATATTTCCAAGTCAGGATGATGTCTGACTTAGAGTGGAAATTGCAAAAGGTGACGTTTCCATGCATTGGCTGCCCTTGTCCTTCTAAGCAATAGATGTCATGGCTTTGAAGGTACCTTCAAAGAAGGCATGGTGAATCACTGCAGAGTAACTTGTACACACTGTGAATCAGTGGTGAAGAGAGTGACTATTTAACTTGGCAGATTGGGTGCTGAACAAGTGGGATGCTTTGTCTTGGATGGTGTCAAACGTCTTGACTGATGTTGCAACTCCCATTTAAATAAATGGCAAGTATTCCATCACACTACTGACTTGAGCCTTGACTCTGGGGGAGACATGAGGTGAGTCCCTGTCACTGAATTTCTAGCATCCAACCTATTCTTGCAAACAGACTATTTATAGAGCTGAGGAGAAAGTGAAGTCTGCAGATGCTGGAGTTCAGAGCTGAAAATGTGTTGCTGGAAAAGCGTAGCAGGTCAGGCAGCATCCAAGGAACAGGAGATTCGACGTTTCGGGCATAAGCCCTTCTTCAGGAATCCTTTATATAGGATTATTTATAGAGCTGGTCTATTTATAGAGCTATTTATAGAGCTGGTCTAGCTCAATTTCTGCTTAGTGGTGACCCCAGGATATCAATAGTGGAAGATTCAGTGATGGCGATCTTCAACACCAAAGGTTGATTGTTAGCTTCTCCCCTGTTGGTGGTGGTCATTATCTGGCACTTACGTGGTGCAACTGTTACTTACTACTTATCAGCCCAGGCCTGGACTTTGTGTAAGTCTTGCTGCACGTGGACATGGAATATTTCAATATTTGGGGAGTTGCAAATGTTTGAGGTATAAAAATTAGGTTCGATTTTATGCTGATTCCAGAGTTGCCAATGAGAACCTCACAAGATCTCCATCCGAGTTCACTCAAAGGAATAGCCTGGGAAATCAAACTTTCCACTAAGTAATTCCGCTGTGCTTAGAATCCACTGAAAGTTTCCATTTAACTCAAAGACTTCCAATGAAATTCAGTAAAATAGTTACTCTGGAAAAGTGACAGTGGTAAATACGCAATAACTCTGCCTAACTCTTCAACTGACGCCATGCTTGCCTTATAACCCCTCCCCAACAACTGCACCTCTCACACAGACCACTATTATGCCCCAGACACTAACTCAATAGACCTTTCCCCTTCATCAAACTTAACCCTGCCCACCTAACTCCAGACCTGATCTGACCCATTCTGTCCCTGAAGTGACCCCCCTCCCTGGCAGAACTCCACCTCCAATGCTGAATCCAAACCCCCACACTTAGTGCCCAATCTGTAGGAGTTTGCCATTCCTTGGAACATCTTGTCCATTGATCTGAGCAGGAGGAAGGTCTCCTATACTTGTTTATGACATAAGACCTTTGACAGCAACATGAGAGGAGATAGGGTTTGGGCAAACATTTAACCCAAAAGACAGTCTTCCCAGCAATGCAAACCTCCCTCAGCACTGCCTTCAATCTTTAATCCACAACCTTCAGATTCCGAGATGAGAGATCTGCAACTGAGGCATGGCTGACATGACGAGGTCACTACCCTGTGGCCCATACTGGACCCTGCACGTGTACAGACATTAGATGAGAACAGGATTGGACTTGGTTGGGATGCACTCATGGTCAAACCTTCACCTTCAGTCACAAAAACAGAGATTGATGGAAAAGTTTAACAGCTGAGTGGAATGCAGTGCCAGTGGTGGTCGTAGAGTCAGAGGCATTAAGGACATTTAAGCATGAAGAGCTTATGCTTGAAACATTGATTCTCCTGCTCCTCGGATACTGCCTGACTGACTGTGCTTTTCCAGCACCACACTCTCGATTCTGATCCCCAGCATCTGCAGCCCTCACTTTCTCCTACATTTGAGCAACTGTTGGACAAGCACATAGATAGCAATAAATTGAGGAGTGTGTAGGTTAGGTTGATCTTGGATTACAATAAATGTTCAGCGCAACATCGTGGGCCGAAGGGCCTGTATTGTGCTGTACTGTTCTATGTTCTCTGTCTGGCAGCATTGGTGGAGAGAAATTAGAGTTAACGTTTCGGGTCCAGTGACCTTTCCTCAGAACCTTCACTCTCAGTCACTGGTTTATTCTGACAAATGCCAACAGGGGGCACTGAACAATGATTTTTTTTTCCCCTTCTGAAACACTACAATTCCAGTAAGGTCAGAACCACAAACACATGGAAACACCACAACACAGAAGTTTTCCTTTAAGTCACACACTACCCTGACTTGGAATCATATCATCGTTCCTTCATGGGTCAAACTCCCTCCCAAACAGGACTGTAGGTTCACTGACTTCACATAGACTGCAGCAATTCAAGGAGGCAACTCACCAGCATCTTCTTGGGGGCAATTAGGGATGGGTGATGAATGTTGGCCCAATCAGTAACACCCACATCCCAGGAATGAATGGCAGCCCATTCTGATAGAAATTTTGGAGTACTCTCAATCCAGCTCCAAGACTCGTTGACTCCCAAAACAAAATGGTCCCCAATTCAGCAGTTTCACCAGAGAGAGACAAAGGATGACTGGCCTAGGGATTGACAAAATAAATCACACTGTAAAGGGTGATTGTCGGGGATTGAATTGAAGCAAATCAGATACTTGTCCTAGAGGTACTTGATGCTGCTCTGTGGAATAGTATGATCCCTCAAAATACTTTGAGAAGTTAGCTTAGGCCTCAACTTTTCCTTTTTTTTAAGGCAAATTTGAAATGCCAAGTCCTAGATGTAATGTAACTGGCCAAACTATTCGACGTTAAGGAAAACACAATCCATTTAAACACTGTCGTTAGAAGGCAGCCAAAGAAAAAGAAATTCAGAATAACTTAACTCTATTGGCAATCTTAACAGAATAATAGATTTACGAATTAACTGTTTCAATATAGTAACATCCCATAAAGATACCCCTTGGCAAAAAGGCAAATTTAGAAAAACAGATTTTGTCTCAGGTGTAATCTAGCAGCCTAGGAAGATAACCCCAGTTTTTCACTGTAATCAAGAGAGGGAAACATGGCTTCCATTTCTCCATTGAGCCCACAACAGCAACTGATTAAAGCTAAACCTAAAAACTAAAATAAACTAGAAATCCTGGTTTGTGACAGCTGGCCACACCCATCCAGGCTGCTTCTACTGTTCCTACTTTAAAAAAAAGAGCCCAGAGTCTCAAAAGCTGTTGACTTTAGTAGTATTGGTAGGTTGCTGAAACCTCTGCTTTACAACCTCTTTTTAAAAAAAAGCACAGGACAAAATAACGTCTTAGAGCGCAGCGTTGTCCTAACGGACAGAGTTCCATTCCTTGGCACTGCGTAATGCACTTTGAGTATCAAATAAGAAAAGAAATACCCTTTTTTTAACCATAGAGTTCTTGACACCATTGAGCTGAACCAAGACACCATCACCAGGGAAGGGAGTAGAAACTGAAATGGGAAAGAAAGTTTAAGAAAAGCATTCAAAACCACGTTGCAGACGTGAAGAGTGGGCATATGTCATTAATATAAGTCAGAATGATAGTTGACAGTGAGAAGTCACCACTACAGACTTCAAAGCATGCCTCATAAAGCTCATAGTCACTATACTTTTCCAAATATTTAGGAGTTAAATTATAGCAATGAATAAGAATGTAACTGATTTAAAAGTAAGTCTGAGGGATAGCTCCAATTGTAAGCTGGGAAAGGTTATTGTATTTTAAAGAGAACCAGAAGAAATCCATGCTAAATCTCTGAATGAATTTACAGAACTTCTCAGGTTACCAAGGCAACAGTAAAAAGCTTTTACTTTGGTAACTGGAAAGCTATTACATTTGTTTTAGCAGCCCATGCTACTGTTTAGTAGACTACCTCAGTAGGTTAGATGTACTCCTGTTGACATCATGTGTTAAATCAGAGACGGGTTGAATTTTATTTGCTGTGGTTCTGTATTCTGCCTTCCCACTCAATTTGCAACCAGCAGCGAGCAATCAGTTTTTGTCACAATAAAGTGCGACTTTACATTTATATAACACTCTCATGAGCTCAGTATACCCTGAAGCTCCTCCCAACTAAATTAAAGACTTTTGAAGTTGTAACGTACAGAAAAATGGCAGCCAATTTGGACACAGATGATACCCTTCTTGAATTGCTGGTGTAGAGTATAAAAATATGATTTTATGTGAATAAAATTCAATCCATTGGCCCAGACTGTGATTCTAGTCCCCATTTTCCTGCTAGATTCTAGACTGAGAAAATGCATCATTGTCTCCATTCTCCATCTCCATCTGAAGAAAGGTCACACTGAACTCAAAACTTTCTTCACAAATGCTGCCAGACCTGCTGACTTTCTCCAGCGCTTTTAGTTTTCATTTTAATTTTGAGCAGCTGCAATATTTTGCTTTAATTTGAGAAGCTAACTGCCTTGTTTCATGTTTCCTACCTCCTTCTGCCATGTTCTTCAATAGAGGGATTACATATATTAATATTTCCAGTCTGATTGAACCTTTCCAATCCTAATGAATATTGAAAACTCAACACCAATGTACCGTTAGCTCATTAGCCACATTTTAAGACCTGAGGATAAATTCCATCAGGACCCAGAGATGTATCAGCCCACAGTTCCACCATTTTGTTCAGTACCAGTCCCTGCGTGAATATAATTTCATCGGTGTCTCTTTTCCTTCAACCTCTTCTATGCAATTCTGGTCTCCCTCTTATTGGAAAGATGTTGCGGAACATGAAAGGGTTCAGAGAAGATTTATAAGGATGTAGCCAGGATTTGAGCTACAGGGAGAGGCTGAATAGGCTGGAGCTGTTTTCTCTGGAGCATCAGAGTCTGAGGGGTGACCTTACAGAGGTTTATAAAATCGTGAGGGGCATGGATAGGATAAATAGACAAAGTCTTTTCCCTGGGTGGGGGAGTCCAGAACTCATGGGCATAGGTTTAGGGTGAGAGAGGCAAGATATAAGAAACCTAAGGGGCAACTTTTTCATGCAGAGGGTGTGCATGTTTGGAAGAGCTGCCAGAGGAAGTGGTAGAGGCGGGAACAATTACAGCATTTAAAAGACATTTGGATGGGTATATGAATAGGAAGGGTTTAGAGGGATATGGGTCAAGTGCTGACAAATGGGGCTAAATTTGGTTGGGATATCTGGTCAGCATGGACAATTTGGACCGAAGGGTCTGTTTCTGAGCTGTATATCCCTATGACTCTATAACTCTATGACACTTGATTTTCAGGTGTTAGTGTAATGGTTTTTGTGTATCCTCTATAGTGAAGGCAGGAACAAAACATTTATTCATTGAATCTGCCATTTCTTTATGATTTACTATTATCTGCCCACCGTCACCCACAACCATTCACTTCACTTATTCCATTTTTTTTAGATATCTGCAGAAACTTTTGCTAACAGTTATTATAGTTCAAGTCAGCCTACGATCTAATTTAGTTGTCCCGATTAACCTCTTGGTCATTCTCAACCATTCTTAATACTCTAACCAGCCATCTGAATAACCATTCACCTCAATTGTATGCTTGTTCCTTAAATTTGATGTTCTTCTTAACTTATTTGGTGAGCATTGGTGATAGGTCCTCCCTTGGAACTTTTATCTGTGAGGGAATATACCTATTCCTAAAAATTCCTTTAAATATCTGTCATGGCTTCTCCACTGAGTTATCTTCGAGCCTAACAGCCAATACAAGATATACTTTGGGATGCAGCTGTCCTCCATGCGATGAACATGGCCCAGCTAATGCAGCCTCGATGGAGATCCTCCATGGACAGCTTGCATCCAGGAAGACATCCATAGGGCATTCCCAGCTGTGCTACAAGGATGTCTGCATGAGGGACATGAAGGCGCTTGACATCATTACGGAGTCCTGAGAAAGGCTTGCAGCTGACCGCATGAGATGGAGAAGCACCCTGAACCAACACCTCAAAACAGGGGAAAAGATGCTGATGAGCATTGCTGCAGCAGACAAGCAGGCATGGGGGAAGGAGTGCAGCAGTTCTAGCAGATTAACGACCACATACAGATGTGACCTCTGCAACTGGGACTGCCACTCCAGCATTGGTCTCTTCAATCACAAGCGACATTGCTTCAGGGAAGCAGAAAGCCAGAACAACAAAGACGTAATCCATGGTCTGCCATATCCGAAAGGGGCCTCATATCTAACATCCCCGCTCACTTCAGCTAACTCAGCTTTCATTCCCACATAGATGCCCAAGTCAAAGCTTAAAATACTAGTTTTAGACCCATTTTGTCCCTTCCAAATTGGATGAAAAATTCAATCATGTTATGATTGCTGCAATCCAGGGGTGGCTTTACTCTGAGATCATGTTGTTCAGGATATTGGAAGCATGATACATGATGTTTCATTTTTACAGCAATCCAAAGGGCAGAGTCTTAAACAATTACAGAGAAATGCAGGAATGGGTTTCTAAGGCCAGGTAGTCTGTACCAACATTTATGTTTTATGGTAACCATGTTCCCAGCTTTCGTTCTCTCAGGATATTAACTGTAATGGACCAAGTCAAAGAATGTAACAATTTAAACAGTAACATTCAAGAATGTTAAATATACAAAACCAACAGACTTGAGTTCAAGAAAGTTTAAGTTCACTTGAAACTATTTGCTGACATGCTATATTCAATATTACACAACGTGTAGTCATGTCGCATCAGAATTAGGCCACTTACGCCCCTTAATTCATTCAGAATATAGCTGAGCTGCAACCTAACTCCGTATACTAACATTCTCCCTATATCCTGTAATACGTAAGGTTAATAATGAACAATTAACTTTAGATTCACAATTAACAATTGCAGTATCAAGTAGTGTTTATGAAAAGAGTTCCAAACTTCTATCACCTTTTATGCGTTGCCATGTTTCCTAATTTTAACAAAAACAGAAATTGCTGATGAAACTCAGCAGGTCTAGCAACGTCTGCATGGAGAAAGCAGAGTCAGTGTTTTAAGTTCAGTGACTCTTCATCCGAATAGCTTTCCTAATTTCAATCCTGAAAGGTCTGGTCCTACATTTTAGACTATTTCAACACTTTGAGCCTCTCCATCCATACAGATTCCTGATGAAGGGCTCTGGCCCGAAACGTCGAATTTCCTGTTCCTTGGATGCTGCCTGACCTGCTGTGCTTTAACCAGCAACACATTTTCAGCTCTCCATCCATACAGTCATTTTCACCAATCTGCTCTGTTCCCCTTGAAAACATTATTGAAATAACCCCACAGAGGCCATATCTCATCACCAAACCATCCTTTATTTACATGTGGAGAGTCCTTGACACTGACCCAGCTAGCTCAGAGGCAGCTCCTAAAGTGAACAGAACCTCTGACATTCCTGTTTATCCGTGTCAGCTAGGGATCCCTGCATGGAACAGATTAACAGCCCCAATCAGGGAACTCACTTCTTTTATGAGGTTCATCTGGCTGACCTTGTTACTATTACTGCAGTTATCGAATTACCTCTTGACCATCTAAACTCCAGGGAATACAACATTACTTTATGCAATTTTTTTAAAAAGTAAGGCATTTGGATAAAAACAGGGATAGGAAAGGATTAGAAGGATATGGGCCAAGTGCAGGGAAATGGGGCTAGCGTGGATGGACAGTTTGGTTGGCATTGACCAGTTTGGGCTGAATGGCCTCTCTTCATGCTGTAGGACTCTATGACTCTCTGAATCTAAAGTACTGGAGAACCTCAGCAGATCTGGCATCATCTCTGGGCAGAGAAGCAGAATTAACATTTTGAGTCAAAAATGTCTGATTCTTCTTTAGTTTATGTAATCAGTCTACAAAATGTAATCCTGTGAATGCAGGTATCACTCTGTTAAATCCAAAGTCAATAGATCCTCAAACATATGTAGTTCCTCAGAGTGCTTGGACCCAAGTCTCTTTGGACCTCCACTTCTTCTAGCTTTTCGCCATTTAGAAAGTACCTTATTACATTCATTTTAGGATGAGCTCATGTTGGATCACATTGAGATCTATTTATCTCAGTTGTGACCAATCATTTATTCCACGAAGGCCTCTTTGCAGTAATATGTGGCCAATTCTGCTACTTATATTGACATCTGCCTTTGCATATTTTTTTGTTACCTTAATATCAAGGCTTTAATGAATCCAGTGAATAATTGAGTCCCAAACACAGATATTTGTTTGACATCATTAGTCACTTTAGTTAAATTAGATTACCAATCTAATTCCCCCATGCTCTGTCTCGTGATACCCAGTCAATTTCCAAAGCAGGTCAATCATTTACCTTCAACATCATGTGTCTCAATTTCAGTTGAGTCAAAATGCAACTGCACAGGACTGAATTGCATTTGTGACAATGTACACGTACAAAGTGATTTTTTTATGAATAAAGTATATATTTGAAATTTTAAAAGTCTCAATTTTAGCTAGCTACAACTTGTAAAAGATTTTATCAAATGCTCACAAGAAGTCCATAGAAATCACATTAAATATATATATTACCTTTCCACTATTTTCATTACTGCTTCAAATATATTAAATCAGATTTTTGAAGAACAACAAACTTTATAAGGAAACGTGAGAGTGGAGTTTGTTGCATCTAAAATAATGGAATCTAAGCTATGACTAAAAACTAATTACTTACTACATTAAGTTCTTAAGAAAACAATACTTCAAAATTGCTGGGAAAATACTTGCGGTGAGGGAGGAATAAAAGGTGTCAAATAGAAAAACAAAGTTCCAGATGTGAAGTTTCTTTTTTCTTTAACAATACTTCAGATTTCATGCTAACCACAAACATCTGGCCGGATCAAGATCACCAACAGCTTGTGTGCAGCATGGATTAAAAAATAAACCTGATCCTGTGGATATACAATTTGAAGTAGACACTTGAGGGAAACACTGCTGGTTAATTTATTGAAAACCAAATGTGATGCATGCTCACTTGGCTAATGAGATTTCATGAATGTGGAGCAAATGACTTATTTGTATCAAGTGCTTAGATGTTTTATATTGGTTTCTCCCACTGAGACCAAAAGTGTTCCTTTAGACTGATTAGCGGAACCCTGGGCTATTTGATGTGGAATAAGTGAAACATAGATATGTCTGGAGCTTTATTGTGGCTCAAATCATCATGAGGTTTAAGTAAAGGATGCTGGAAACTCACTACTTGCTTTCTACAACCATGGTAACTGCAAAGAACTGAAAATATGATCCAGAATTCAGTGGCTGAAACAGCAGGAGCAATTAATTCAATATGAACATTCAAAAGAGAATTGATAAATATTTCAAGGATAGGGATCTTCTACATGGAATTATCTTGGTAGTTCTTATTAAAGTTAATCTTTCCCTGCACCTTTTCTGTTCTATTACCCTGGTGTACTTATGTATGGTATGATTTGCCTGGATGGCACTTAAAACCATACTTTACACTGTATCTAGTTACACATAGCAATAATACAAATCAAATCGATGTGTAATATGGGGTCTGCCAGTGCTGTATAATTCAATGATACTGATATATTTTTGATCTTAATGTAAGAATTATCACCAGCAAATTCTGAAATGTCAATTTTACTTTTGACAGATCATCATGCTATTTTCCAGATCTGTAGATTGTTAAGATGCAAAGATGGCTTTGAGTCAATTCTGGAATCCCTGCTATAGGAAGGATGTTGTGAAACTTGAAAGGGTTTTGAAAACATTTACAAGGATGTTGCCAGCATTGGAGGACTGGAGCTACAGGGAGAGGCTGAATAGACTGGGTCTATTTTCCCCGAAGCTTTGGAAGCTAAGGTGTGACCTCAGAGAAGTTTGTAAAATTATGAGGGGCCTAGATAGAATGAATAGCCAAGATCTTTTTCCCAGGGTACCAGCATCCAAAGCTAGTGGGCATAGGTTTAAGGTGAAAGATTTAAAAGGGACCTAAGGGACAACTATTTCACACAGAGCGTGGTGCAGGTATGGAATGAACTGCCAGAGGAAGTGGTGGAGGCTGACACAATTACATTTAAAAGGCATCTGGATGGGTATATGAATAGGAAGGGTTTAGAGGCACATGGGCTAAATGCTGGCAAATGGGACTGGATAAATTTGGGATATCTGGTCGGCATGGTGGGGTTGGACTGTACAACTGTATGGCTGTACCTTTTTCCTTTAGGAACAGAACAGGTCTGGCAGCACCTGTGGAGAGAAAGCAGAGTCAACTTTTCAAGTACAGTGACCCTTTTTCAGTTCTTGTTACATCATTTTCCATTGATGCTTTCCTTTTACGAGCCATTTTTGTTTAGGTTTTCTTCTATTCTTTCATGGAAAGTGAGCATTCAGCATTTGTTGTCCATCCCTAATTCCACTTCAACTGAATGGCTTGCTCAGCCATTTCAGGGGGAAGTTAAAAGGAACTCATAGTGCTCTAGGTCTGAGTCATATGTAGACCAGACCAGGTATGGGTGGAAAATTTCCTTCCCTAAAGGTGACATTAGTGAACCAGGTGGATTTTTTACAACAATTTTCACAACAACTGGGAATTTCCTTGATGTCCCATTGAAATCTCCCCCTGCATTCAATATTATTACAATAAATTATACATCTACCAATAAATTATACATCTCGTCCATTTCATTTGCTGTTTGTGGAATCCTGCTCTGCACAAATTGGGCATCATATTTCACCTGCAATTATTACTTCAGTTCAAAGTAATTCACTATTTGTGAAGCATTTGAATCATGACAATGAACTATTTCAATGTTTCTTTTTTAAGGCATTATTTTATGGGATGTGGATATTTATTGGCCAGTCTACCACTTGTTGTTCATTCCAAATTGGCCTTGAATGCTTGGTGGACCATTCCAGAGAAAAGCAAAATACTACAGATGCTAGAAGTCTGAAAAAAAATACAAAGAATGCTATAAATAAAACACAACAGATCTGGCAGCATCTGTATATGTTAGAGTTAATGTTCTTATATGACTTTTCTCCAGAAGTTCAGGGTGCTGAAGAAGATCCATCCAAACTTGAAATGTCAACTCTGTCTACACATGCTGCCAGACATTATGAGTTTCACCAGCATTTTAAAGGGTTGTTAAGAACTAAGCATATTGATGTGGGTCTGGAGTCAGTATCAGACCAGGTAAAGGACTTAGTTAATGAGATGATTTTTTTCACGAACACCATAACTTTCAGGCTATTAACTATTATTGCGGGATTTGAACCCGTGACCCCAAAGTACAAAGTTAGGCCAATAACCATTTGACACTACCACTGCACCACCATCACTCTAAGACTAAAGAGGCCATAGGACCATCTTGCATCTACTACTCAACTGCACTTTATTTAGTTGAACACAGCGTCAGACCTCACCACCGACTCCAACCTCTCCCCTCCAACATCATCTGCAGAACTCACCAACCGGGCATTAAAAATAATTAACAGCCCTAGAAAGAACTTTCCTACTAAATTTGAAAGTCATTCTTCACAGAATTATTGTAATGGTAACTAATTTGGAAAACTGGGGCTGCCAAAATTGCCCAGTTCAGGTTCATAATTGGTTTCCATTTGGTTTCCAAGTGAATACGTCAGGGGAGAATAGGGAAGCAGTTTGATCTTTTTCTGTTTTATTAACCTGGGCCCATTGATGAGGTTTATCCCATTGTATACCTTCAGAACAGGTACATTTGAGAAAATTTGATAGGCTGTATGGCCTACTTATGTTTTTAGTCATAGAATCATAAAGTGCAGAAACAGACCCTTTGGTCCAACCCATCCACGCTGAACATAATCCTACCTCCCTGCTCATCCAAACCTTCCATATTCATGTACTTATCCAAATGTCTTTTAAATGTAGTAATTATACCCACATTCAACAACTCCTCAGGACGTTCATGTTACATACAACCCACTGTCTGTGTAAAAAATTTGCCCCAATGTCTTTTTTAAACCTTTCTGCTGTCACCTTAAAAATGTGCCCCCAATCTTGAAATCCCCCATCTCATGAAAAAGACAACTACCATCAGCTCTATCTATATACATCATTATTTTATAAACTTCCATAATGTCACCTCTCAGCCTCGTAATCTCCAGTAAAAGAAGTCCCAGCCTAGCCAGCCTTTCTTCATAACTCAAACCTTCCATACCCGGCAACATCCTGGGAAATCTCTCCTTTATTCTGTCCAGCTTCCTATAACTGGGGTGACCAGAACTGGACACAGTACTCCAGAAGAGGCCTCACCAATGTCCTGTACAACCTCAACATGACTTCTCAACTCCCATACTCAAAGGACTGAGTATTAAAGGCAAGCGTGACAAATGTCTTTATAATCCCCTAGAGTCAAGATTAGAGTGGAATTCCTGATGAAGGGCTTTTGTCTGAAACATTGATTTTCCTGCTTCACGGATGCTGCCTGACCTGCTGTGCTTTTCCAGCACCATTCTAATCTTGACTCTAATCTCCAGCATCTGCAGTACCCACTTCCGACCTTTATAACCACCTTGTCTTACACCTTAAAAAAGTCTGCTGCTCTGACTTTGCGCACATCCACACTAATTAAAACAATAATTTCTTCCCTTAAGGTGAACTGACTATTTTGTTAAATGTTATTTTAATACAAAGGAATCTCCCAACAACATTGCAGTCTGTATCCAAATGCCATTTTTGACTGTGGTTGCTTTCCATGCTCTGTGTAAACAAGCAAAGGAAATAAATTTTGGAACAATTGGAACAAAAATTAAATTAAAAAGCAGCTTGTTATTTTTTGTAACAAAATAATTACAAACTGCTTGCAAAGTTTCTGAAGGCTTCTGCACATCTGAACATTTTGGCATAAGACAACACTTGATGGTAAAACAAATTGCAATCTGTGGTTACTTGTTTATTCCATTAGCGAAGTGAATCCAGCTGCTCCATATCAAACTCTTATCTTCTTGAAGATGCTTTTCGGTCTCTGGTGAAGAGGTCACAACCGTTTGTGCAAGTTGGATGATGGGGGAAGAGAGAAAAGGTGAAGGGTAACCATAAGAAAAATCAAAGCCATCCTCTATACAGGAACATTAATCTCACTTTGGAAGACTTGCATTCATGTGACACTATGCATGCTTTATAAGCAATTAAGTAATTTAAGGTCTGAAGTTTGGCTGCTCAGTTGAGGCTCAAGAAAATTTACCCACTCCACAAATCTGACGTCATTTAGCTGACTCCAAAAGGCTGGATTTTGATTCAGTGCCAGTCAAACTCTCTGGAAGTTCTAAGGGATGATCCTGGAATGAGGATGGTCTGGTGGTGACCACGGGTGGAAGGTCAGATTGGAATAGTCTGACGCTGTGTCAATGTCTTTGCAAAGGACAAAATAAAATGAGAAAGCACAACTCCATTCCTCACTCTCTATAGACTATCCTGTTTCTGTCATGCCTAATCTGCACACATTCAATGGTCAACAAATCTGGCATGATGGCAGCCAGCTGCTGATTTATATGGGGCAGCCACTTCTGAATTGGTCCAAACACAACTCATTTCCATCCCCATTCCTACCCCTACAAAAAGGTGTCGTTGCGAGGTATTGCATTTTGTTAAAAGGCAGGACTTATACAGTTAAAGGTAAGATCTTGGGTAGTTGTTTTGAAGTTGTGGGTGCACTGTACCTTTAAGGGAGCTAAAATTTCTGGCGAGCACAAAGTGTTCTGAACAAAGTAACAATGTAATATTTGGTCGAACAGCTAGCAGAAACAAAATCAAACACAAATTCAGCCAATCAGTTTAAATTATACCCCAAGACACCAAACTCCAATCAAGGTTGAATTTAGTATTTTGATAATATTAAAACCAATGAAACATTCCGATATTTTGGGGTACAAAACCAGAAAAAAATTAAAACAGTTGGGGGAGGACTGTTAAGCCACCAACAAGCACAGACTGCCAGCAGAACAGCTCACTGAGACATACCTGTCTATAAGTTTGTGCAGCAGAACATCAAGGCTGACCTAGAGAGAAAATCTACAGAAGACACTCGGAAAAGCTGACTGGTTTTGAAACATGATTTATTTTGTAAATTGTAATTGGGATTTTTATTGGACTAGTATTGTAGAGTGGGAGGTAAAAGACAGGTTTAAGAGAAAGGAGATGTAAATAGTTGTTAGTTAATATTCTCTGTTAGACGTAAAGAAGGTGGCACAGTGGTTAGCACTGCTGCCTCACAGCGCCTGAAGACCCGGGTTCAATTCCCGACTCAGGCGACTGACTGTGTGGAGTTTGCACGTTCTCCCCGTGTCTGCGTGGGTTTCCTCCGGGTGCTCCGGTTTCCTCCCACAGTCCAAAGATGTGCGGGTCAGGTGAATTGGCCATGCTAAATTGCCCGTAGTGTTAGGTAAGGGGTAATGTAGGGGTATGGGTGGGTTCCGCTTCGGCGGGTCGGTGTGGACTTGTTGGGCCGAAGGGCCTGTTTCCACACTGTAAGTCTAATCTAATCTAATAAAGTTCTTAAATTTTTACTTTAAATAGTGATTTTTGAGATAGTTCTTTGCCTCTCAAATTTTAACACATTACAGCACGGGGTGAATGGTTTCTGTGTGGCTGGTTTAAATTAGCAGAGGGATTTACCCCTTGTTGTAACAATAGTGTTGTCAAACAGAGAGGCCCAGGTGTTCAGGTACACAATTCTTTGAAGCTTGCAAACACATAGACAAGAAGGCATTTAGCACACTCATCTTCTTTGCTCAGACCATTGCATATAGCAGTCGGGATGCCATTTAAAAGGCATTTGGACAGGTACATGATAGGGAAGGTTTAGAGGGATATGGGCCAAACACAGGCAGGTGGGACCAGTTTTGTTTGGGAAACTTAGTTAGTATGGACTAGTTGGACTGAAGGGTCTGTTTCTGTGCTGGATGACTCTACGACCTCCAGCATTTTCACCATGCTAGAGTCTCTTCATCCTTGTGAAAATCAAGGTCTTGATACTGGAATGGTGAGCCAACAAGCAGCCTGGACTGGACATATGCAAAGGTTGGTTTGAATGTAGTCCGGAGTCCATGTGGGATCAGTTGGTTGCGGGGGGCAAGCACTGAGGAAGCAGATGTGGCTGTGGTAGCGAGTCTGTTTCAGGACATGGTTGAAGAGCTTCAGGGCAGAGGAGATGACCTGGGGGTTGCAGTGAGAGAGAGACTCACTGAGATTCTAGTAAAGAGAGGAGGAGAAATTCTTCAAGGTAGACATCCTTGCAAGAGGATTCGCAGTAAGGTTAAAATCAACTAGGCAAAAGTGAAGACTGCAGATGCTGGAAATCAGTCCTGATGAAAGGCTTGTGCCCAAAACATCGAGTGTCCTTCTCCTCAGATGCTGACCTGACCTGCTGTGATTTTCCAGCACCATTCTAATCTAGACTCTGGTTTCCAGCATCTGCAGTCCTCACTTTTGCCTGGAATGGTGTAAAGTTGAGCCTGGATTGTGGAATTCTTTAAAAATGACAGGAGAGACCCCAATTTGAAAGTCACCCCACCCCCCACACCAGCCATTTCTAGCAGATGACACTTTTTCTTATGGGTGGCAGGGATATGCAACATAAATCACACAGATAAGAAACTCAAACCTGGCAGGTCATTTGAAATTTGTGCTGAATTCAAAAAGGTTCAGTATTCATTGCTCCTAGGACGTTGATCTACAATCTGGGAGTCACAATTTGTTAGGAGATTCATAAACACCGTTAAAAGGCAGCTGTGGTCTGCTTAAGAGTCAACTTTGAAGTTATTTAACCACATGATTCTATGGAGTCATAGAATCATAGACTCATACAGCAGGGCTTCGGTCTAAACTGTTCATGCCGAACATAATCCCAAACTAAACTAGACCCACGCCTGCTCCTGGCCCATATCCCTTCAAACCTTTCCTGTTTATGTATCTATCTGAATGTCTTTTAAACATTACTGTACCCACAACCGCCACATCCTCAGGCAGATCATTCCACACACGAATTACCCTCATTTGACTTTCATGTCTATTTAAAATGTCTCTCCTCTACCTTAAAAATGTGTCCCAAGTTTTGAAATTCCCTATTCTAGGGAAAAGTCAGCTACCATTAACTCTATCTAAACCTCTCATTATTTTATAACTTTCTATCAGCTTGCCTCTCAACCTCCCATGCTCCAGAGAATAAGTCCCAGCCTATTCAGCCGTTCTTTATAACTCAAACTTTTCATACCCGGCAACATCTAATTCTTTAAACATGTCAGAACTAGGCTGAAGTGGTTGAATAGAGTTTTTAAAGGCATTTGTTAGAGTACATTGATTGACAGATCATCTGGTGTGGCTTGGATGATAACATTATCAGTTGCTTTTGCAGTTTTAGGAGACTTCATGGTTGACATTTTTCCGAAGAGATATTCTATGGATCGTTCATTATATCTGAGTTTCTAAACTTCCAATGCCATATATCTCCGCAACGTGTCTGAGTTCAGATTTTAATGCATATGTTTAACATGATATTAAAGGATGAGTTATTTTTAATATGGTTACTGAATAGAACTTTGCTAATTTTCATATCAAATTGACCACTAGAAGAGATTAGGTTTTACAAATTAAGTAGCAAGTATGCATTAGTGAGAGCTTGCTTGGGATTTTAAAAAGTGATTCTTTTCCTGTCTCCAATTGCTCTTGAGTTATGCATATAGAAGATAGTGGGTGCATGCTTATGGAGGAGGCATAGATGTTATGAGGTGACATGAAGTTGGGATAAGAGTAGGACAAGTGAGAGACAGAGAGCCTTACCACTGTATATAAAACTGGGCAAAAAGACTTAAAGCACTGACCACGTGAATTCAAGTCTCTGCAATAGACTCAAACCCATGGCAAGATGCTATTTGATATGTCATGGTAGACACCTCAAGCCCAAATGATGTAACCAATGGGCAAATTCAAAGAAACAGGAGTTATATGATGGGAAAGAATTGTGTCTCTTTTCAAAGAGGAATTAGATATGACTCTTAAGGTTAGGAGGATCAAAGGATATGAGGTAAAAGTGTGAATAAAGCACAAAGTTGGATGATCAGCCATGGTCATATTGAATGTAAGAGCAGGCACAAAGGGCCAAATGGCCTACTCTAGCTCCTCTTTTTTTCTGCTTCAATTAATGCTTTCTTCTCTTGTTCTAGGACTGGAGAGGGAATCTATGTGTCTAATTATCAATAAGACCATGAGATAAAGGAGCAGAATTGGGCTAGTAGATTTCTCAATTCCGTTATTCTGCCTTCTTCCTATAACCTTTGATCCTCTTACTAATCAAGAACCTATCTACCTTTGTCTTAAATTCATTCAATGACTTGGCTTCCACAGCCTTCTGCAAGAATGAGTTCCACAGATTCACCACCCTTTGGCTGAAGAAATTTAGATTAGATTCCCTACAGTGTGGAAACAGGCCCTTTGGCCCAACAAGTCCACATTGACCCTTCGAAGAGCAACCCACCCAGACCCATTCCCCTACATTTACCCCTGACTAATGCACCTAACACTATGGCCAATTCACATAACCTGCACATCTTTGGACTGTGGGAGGAAACCCGAGCACCTGGAGAAAACTCATGCAGACACTGGGAAAATGTATAAACTCCACACAGACAGGTGCCCAAGGGGGGAATTGAACATAGGTCTCTGGCGCTGTGAGGCAGCAGTGCTAACCACTGAGACACCATGCCAACCAATTTCTCCTCGTCTTAGGGTTGTCCCTTCATTCTGAGGTTGTCCCCTCAGGTCCTAGTCTCTCCTATTCGTGGAAACGACTTCTCCATATCCACTCTATCAGGCTTCTCAGTATTCTGTAAGTTTCAATCAGATTCCCCTTTATCCTTCTAAACTCCATCAAGTACAGATCCAGAGTCCTCAGCCTCTCCTCATAAGACAAAGAATCAAGTTCAAGGAGCACAGCGTCTCTGCAATTTCCAGTTGTTGTGGGAAGAAGTTGCAGGTAATGGAATGAATGTGTGAAACAACCAATGGAAGGATGTGAAGACAGGATGATTGATAAGGGTAAGTCATGAGATCAAATCTCCTTGAATTCATCCACCAATAGCTAGAAACACAAGTGTCATCTTTTTCCACGTTGAATGACAAAGCTCCAAAAAATGGCAGTCAAGATCCAACAGTGTGTATTGATCCATACTTTCTTGGTTTGATGTTGGTAGATACATTTCTCTAGTGGGCCCATAGGTGGTTTCTCCCCATCATGGCTTTACGGCCCCTCCATCAACCATAGCCCCTCAAACCCCAGCTCCACACTCGTCACCCCATTTTGCCAATTTACAATTCATGAATTCCTAAACATTCACTCAAAGCCCCATCCAACACTGTGTACCTCAGTCCCGAGGCCTCTCTGAGGCTGGCCTTCCTCATCCAGAGCAGGGGAAGCCCCCACCTCAAATCTATTCCAAATCAGTTGCCGGGTCAACAAGTGATCAAAGTGTCAGATGACCCTGCCTTTTTTTTTCAGCCAAGTGCTGGGGAATCCAGCACCTTAAATAATTCAGCCTCATGTTTCCTTCCTTAAAAGTTCAATTCCAGCCTCAGGCGACTGTCTGAGGGGAGTTTGCAGGCTCTTCCAATGTCTGCGTGGATTTTCTTCGGGTACTCCTGTCCCCTCCTCCAGTCCAAAGATGTGCAGGTTAAGTGGATTGGCCGCGCTAAATTGCTCGTGGTATCAGGGATGTATAGGCCAGGTGGGTTAGCCATGGAGAATGCAGGGTTACAGGGTTAGGTTCATGACTTTGAAAAGGTGGCCTGCTTGTTGGAGGGTCGGTGTGACTTGATGGGCCGAATGGCCTGCATCCACACTGCAGGGATTCTGTGAAAAGAGATTTATGAGTTTATTTTAAATTAGCAACCCAACAATTAAAGGGTCACTCATACCAATTTCTTCTTTGTAACAATTTTTAAAGGGAATACAAATCCTTAACCTACCATTGAGAGATTCACACTGACAGTCACAGAGTTAATCCAGATCTCTGGATTACTGATGCTGTAATGTGATGATGACTCGACTGAATACCAATGCATTGCATTTAACTACACTGCCTAATATCGCGCACCTAATGGAGTTACACACTACCTACTCTAGTGCTGTTGGATTGTAATAGGCACGAGGCTTCCAGGTCTAAAATCAATAACTAAACTTTAAATGCATTTTTTGACAGAGTGCCAAAATGAGCAGAGAAGTAACAAAGATTTCTGCTGAGAAGTGTGAAGTGATACACTTTGGTAAGGGGATTGAGGAAAGGCACTATAAAATAAAGGGTACCATCGACAGGCGCAGAGGGACTTGGGGTACGTGTGCACAACTCATAATAGATTGCGAGGCAAGGAGTAAAGGTATGAAGGGATCTGGGCTAAGGGCAGGAATATGCAGTTAGGCCACAGGTCAATCATGACATCACTAAATGGCTGAACAGGCTCGAGAGACTAAATGGCCTACTCCTGGGTGGGAAAGTGGCTGAAAAAGTATATGTGATCTTGGACATGGTAAATAAAGGTATTGGTGTAGAGTACAATAGCAAAGAAAGTCACGATCAAGCCTGTCTAAAACATGGGTCAAGATTAGGGTGGTGCTAGAAAAGCACAGCAGGTCAGGCAGCATCCCAGGAGCAGAAAAATCGACATTTCGGGCAAAAGAATTCCTGATGAAGGGCTTTTACCCGAAACGTCGATTTCCCTGCTTCTCAGATGCTGCCTGACCTGCTGTGCTTTTCCATCATCACTCTATCCTTGACTCTAATCTACAGTATCCACTTCTGCCCTGACTAAAACATGGGTTCAGCCTTCACTGGGTTATTGCATCCAGTTATGGCCATCATACTTTGGGAAGACAAGCAGGAGGCTGGAAGGGCACAGCAAGCCAGGCAGCATCAGGAGGTGGAGAAGTTGACATTTCAGGTTTAATCCTTCTTCAGGACTCCTCAAAACACTGATTTCTCCGCTTCCTGGGCTACCTGACTCTGCGGTTTTCTTTTGTCTGTAATCATACTTCGGCAAGGCACTGAATGCCTGAGAGAGACAGAGAGAGGAGAGAGAGAGAGAGAGAAGAAAAGCTTCACGAGAATATTTTTAGCGATGAGGAGCTTCAGTAATGTCTGGTGGCGAAAAACGGGGGCTGTTTTCCTTGGAGAGAAGACTGGGAGGAGATTTGTTTGAGATGTTCAAAATCAAAATGGCGTCTGGACAGAGCAGATGTGGGGAAAGCACACTTGCTGGTCGCAGGATTGCCAACCAAAGGACACCAATTTCAGATGATTGACAAAATAAATATAAGGAATAACCTTTTTAGGTGGTTAGGATCTGGAATGTAATGCTTGTAAGTGCAGTGGACAGAAGACTTAATCATGATTTTGAAAAGAGAGTTCGGATTGTATGAACAGGGCTTGGAATAAAAGGTGTATCAATAACACTGTTCTGGAAGACAGCTTGCATGCATATGACAGGCTGAATGTCTATACTGTTCTGCCTCCATGATTACATCTTTGGAGTCCTTTTCAGATTGTTGTTGGGCCACCTTTGTGATAAGGAGCCCTTGTGAAAGCCATCCAGCATTTTTCCAACTCCCGAACCCTCACGCCCAACCCTAATTTGGATACTGTAAGGCTGCAATAATGGGAACCTCTCAATGTGAGAGCAATGAGTCTGCATCTACTGCAGCTTCATATCCAGTTCCAACCCCAACAAGGATAACAATGCTTGGGCAACATAAAATGAATGGAGGTCTAGCGTTATGTCTGTAACCTTAAAGACAAAGGTCAGTAAATGAAGCATTGTTGAAGTCTGCTGAACAGCATGCAAGTATATAAATCAGGGACAGGAGTAGGCCATTCAGCCTTCTTCATTTAATATGATCATGGAGCTGGCATGTAGGTGAGATAACAGCTAATGTATATTATCCCCAAACTTCACAATTCCTACTGATAAAATGTGTGGCATTCCCTATGAACACTGTTCAGATATTTCATAATGTTAACACACGTTCTCATCGTGGTGGATTTGTGGAATATTTCTGGTTGATTTTTCTATCATTTCTCATTTCTTATTACTAAACACAATTTTTATTCAGAACAGCAATTCCATGCGGAGAAACCACTGATGCTCACAGATACTCTGTTTCATGGCAAGGGTCTCAGGACAGACATAAACCATTTATTGGTTTGGAGTATTAGCCAAATGAAGTTAACAACTAGTCTGTCCATCCAAATGAGAAGGTGTAAATTTGCGTTAAAGTTAAAGGTTTGAGTTTTCACAGGGTCTGACTTTGGTGAAGGAGAAAGTGAGGTCTGCAGATGCTGGAGATCAGAGCTGAAAATGTGTTGCTGAAAAAGCGTAGCAGGTCAGGCAGCATCCAAGGAACAGGAAATTCGACATTTCGGGCATAAGCCCTTCATCAGGAAGGGCTTATGCCCGAAACGTCTGACTTTGGTGAAACATTGCCAAGTTTCCTTCTCATTCAGTGTTGGATAGTCACATGCAGAGGAGTACCTATCAACTCTATATATCTCACTGTTGAGTATGCATTGAGATTTAATGTTTCAGAATCTAAGAGGGAGAGGAACTTTCTAAGGTAAAGATATCCATTGCTCTGTCTAGAGGTACTAAGCATTCAGTTTTTGAGAATATACAAGAATGGGAAGGTATGTCATGGACACCTAAACAGTTCTAACTGGACTAGTCAGGGTAAATGCAGGAAGGATGTCCTGATGGCTGGGGAGTTGAGAACCAGGGGTCAGAGTCTAAGGATATGGAGTTGACCATTTCAGATTGAGATGTGAAGAAATTCCTTCGCTCAAGGAACCTGTGGAATTCTCTGCCACAGAAAGTAGTTGAGGACAAATTATTGGATGTTTTCAAGAAGAAATTAGGCATAGTTCTTCAAAGCTAACGAGATTAAAGTATACGGGGAGAAAGCAGGGATAGGGCACTGAGTTCAGTGATCATGTTGAATGGTAGAGCAGGCTCGAAGGACCTGCTATTGTTCCAATTTCAATTAATCAATTTGTAGTCAGCTGGCCCTCTGAGAAAAGGATCACATTCAGTTTGGAAATGCTTCATGACAATCTGTTTCTGCAGGACAGGGTATTCTGAGAAGATTTTTGTTTTTTGGAGGAGCAGTGGAATAAGAACATTGGGGTTCTAACATGATATCCACCACTAGTAGACTTATTGAGATAGTTATGGATATAATCATGCTCCAACTCCTTATTATATCTGCCAGTGATGCTACTGCCAGACTGACCATGGGCACAGGATCCTTGCTCGTTGGTGAACACTGTACAAATCCTTCATGGTTCAAAGTAGGGCAGTTGGTGACACATTGGCCGATGAAGTTCCATGACATTGGTATGACATAACTTCCAGCAGCAGAGGAAGCTGACATGAGCACCATTCTCACAGGGCTATGCCACATTGACAGCATCAGGAATAACTGGTTGCACACAGGATGCGCTCCGCAAGAAAGTGAACATGAATTTTGTGCCTGGAATATTTTCAGTTATAGAGTCATAGAGATGTACAGCATGGAAACTGATCCTTCAGTCCAACACATCCATGCCGAACAGATATCCTAAATTAAACTAGTCCCATTTGCCAGCACTTGGCCCATATCCCTCTAAACCCTTCCTATTCATATACCCAACCAGATGCCTTTTAAATGCTGTAATTGTACCAGCCTCTACCACTTCCTCTGGCATTTCAGACATGCACCACTTTCTGCATGAAAATGTTATGCCTTAGATTCCTTTCATATCTTTCCCCACTCACCCTAAACATGTGTCCTCTAGTTTTGAACTTCCCTACCGTAGGGAAAATAACCTTGGCTATTATTATAAAACAGGAAAAAAGTCCTTATCCAAAACTCACCAGGGCTCTTGCAACAGCACCTTCAGAACCTGTGACGTCTACTACCTAGAAGGAGAAGGGCAGTAGATACATGGGAACACCACCACCTGCAAGTTCCCCTCCAAGTCTCTCACCATCCTGATGTGGAACTGCATCGTTATTCCTTCACTAACACTGGGCCAAAATCCTGGAATTCCCCAGTGCTGTGGGATCAGAGGGATTATAACAGTTCACAAAAATAGCATCACCTTCTCAAGGGTAATTAGGGGCAGGCAATAAATGTTGGCCCAATTAGTGATGCCTACATCCCATGAAAGAGTAAAAAAAATTCAAGTGGTGATTTAAGACAGTTCTTGATCATATTTTCCATAACATAATTTCTTCTGTGTAAATCAGTTATAATATTGGGCATATGTTATGTTTTTTTTTAATGTGGACATATCATTAATCTATCTTTCTGTGTGTGTTATGCAAGTTAATTGACATATTTCCAGAGGAACAGTAGGAATTCTTTGGCATGAGTCACAATAACACATGCTCAGCAATCTGTCCTTCTCTGGCTATAGTTCAAGAGCTACCATGGAACTAAGGCTTGCTGAGAAATATCTTGCTTTTAAAGACAATACAAGGAGTTTAAAAACAATGAATACATTTACACTAATTTATTTTTAGAGGTCTCCCAAAAGGTTTATAACAAAACCAAACTGTAAACTAGGGAAAGTAACATATTAATTTAAACTGGCTCAGTGGTTAGCACTGCTGTCTCACAGCATCAGGGACCCAGATTCAATTCCCACATTGGGTGACTGTGTGGAGTTTGTGCGTTCTCCCTGTGTCTGCGTGAGTTTCCTCTGGGTGCTCTGGTTTCCTCCTACAGTCTAAAGATGTGCTGGTCAGGTGAATTGGTCATGCTAAATTGACCATAGTGTTAGGTGTGTTAGTCAAGGGTAAATATAGGATAGGGGAATGGGGCTGGGTGGGTTACTTTTTGAAGGGTCAGTGTGGGCTTGTTGGGCCGAAGGGCCTGTTTCCATACTGCAGGAAATCTAATCTAATCTAATTTAATCTGCATGACATTCAAGAGGGGCAATGGATGATTATTTGGATAGAAATAATGAGCAAGGATATTGGGGGAAGGCAGTAGATAATAAATCAAAGGATGCTTATTTGAACAGCTAGTGCAACCAAGACAAGCCAAATGGTCTCTTTCTGCACCATCAGTAACAAAGAAAAACATAGATGCTGAAATCCAAGGTAGACAGCAGGAGACTGGAAGAACACAGCAAGCCAGGCAGCATCATGAGGTGGAGAAGTTGACTTGAGACCTGAGGGAGGGTTACACCAAAAACATTGACTTCTCCACCTCCTGATGTTGCCTGGCTTGCTGTGTTCTTCTAGCCTCCTGCTTGTCTTCCTGCATCATGGCAATTCAATGATTCTGTGATATGTACACTCAAACAGAATGGAGGGCCATTTGTTGGCTTTGTTGAGTTCACTGTCTAGCTATTTAAATTTGACCATGTCTGTAAATCAAGATTTTGCTTGTACGAAGATGTTCAATAGAAAATGTGTATTATAAATTCTATATTGTAAATGTCTGTGTATATATATATTGCTCTGAGCCCTCCAAGTATACAGTTTGAGGCTTAAACATTCAACTTTCTCAGGCACAATAGATATTTGTCTGTGTGCATTCAGTATGAGTCAGAAGATTTACCAGATATGAAAACGTTTCGGTTCCAATCTCTAATCTTTGTCGTATTTGGCTTTTTGGAATTGGATGCAGTCATCTTGAGAGCAGGCTGCTAGAGGGAACAGTTGTTGACATACATTATTTCTCAGAGTTGTTTGGTTGCCCTGGATCAATCACTTTGACTTCTTCAGAACAATGAGCAAAAGACAGGTATCCAAGATCTCATTGCCTCTCCATCCATCACTTTGGCCGAGATTGTCCTTGAGCTTATTTCATGAAGCTGTCCATGTTTTCATTCCTGTCAGATACTTGTATGGCAATAAGGGTATACAATGTACCATAAAATTTGTTGTGACCAGAGCTCTGCAATGTTTTATCCTAGCCTCTGCCTGCTCTCCATGTATTTTGTAGGGAGAGAAGAGGAACAAACTTCTGTCAGCTGGCTTCCGACTGCATTTCTTAATTCTATAAGAATTCCATAATATTCTGAAAAGTATCATTTCTTACAGGTGTGCTGCCTGCCATATTGGTGTAGGTCAATAAGTAGTCATCTCAGCCTGAGTTCGAAATAAGCATTAGCAAAATAAATGCAAATTGGGAGACAATGGGCCTAGTGGTGTTACAGTTCGACATTAACCCAGAAATTCAGCTAATGTTCTGGGGACCCAGGTTCAAATTCCTCCATGGCAAAAGGTGGAAATTAAATTCAATAAAGAGTCTGGAATTAATAGTCCAAGGATGACCATGAAACCATTGTCAATTGTCAGAAAAAGCTATCTGGTTCACTGATGTCCTTTAGGGAAGGAACTACCATCCTTAACTGGTCTGGCCTATGTGTGACTCCAGACCCTCAGCAATGTGGTTGATTCTTAACTGCCCTCTGGGCAAATAGGGATTGGCAATAAATGCTGGGCTAGCCAGAGATGCCCCCATCCCTGTGTGAATAATAAAAAATGCAAGGGGACCACCACAAAGTTGGGTTGCCCTGAGCATAGCCACTGTGCTCAACTCTGTAAAGATAAAGTCGCCACAGTCCCATATGGCTGTTCTCCCATTAAAGAGAGACAAAACAACACTGCAGATGATGGAATCCAAGGTAGACAAGCAGGAAGCTGGAAGAACACAGCAAGCCAGGCAGCATCAGGAGGTGCAGAAGTCAACATTTCGAGTGTACCCCTTCTTCAGGACTCAAGAGGAAGAGTTACATCCAAAACGTTCTCCAATTCCTGATGCTGCCTGGCTTGATGTGTTCTTCCAGCCTTATGCATGACTGATGACTGATATTGGTTTAACCTGAGGGTCACCACCAGGCCAGGAGCAAGGTTGAGAAGGTGGAACCTTCATAGTAAATGCACTGTTGGTATCACTCTGCATCACAAACCAGCTGTCCAGCCAACTGAGCTGCCAGACCCCTAATGCTCAAGTAACAGGTCTAACATGCAGTCTAACCAGCACTCTTAAACAGAACACAGTGGACAACCCTCCGAAAGGTATTTTCTGAAGAAGGATCACTGGACTCACAACGTTAACTCTGTTTTGCTCTCATATGAACATAAGAGATGGGAGCAGGAGTAGGCTATCTGGCCTTTTGAGACTGCTCTGCCATTCAGTAAGATCATGGCTGATCTTTACGTGGCCTCAGCTGAACCTATCTGCCCTCTCACTAAAACCCTTGATTTTTTACTGTTCAAAACTTTGTCAATCTTAGCTTTGACAGCATTTACTGAGGAAGCCTTAACTACTTAAATGGGAAGGGAATTTTATAGATGCATAACCCTCTGGGTGCTTCCACACCTTTTGAACTTCTCCAGGAATTTCAGTTCTTGTTTGTTTCAGATCTCTAGCATCAGCAGTGCCTTATTTTATTTCAACCCCAAAACGTATGTGAAGTAACAGCACAAAGGCTGGTCTCCTGTCATCAAGTCACCCTTTATTTGCATGGGCTGTGACCAGTCAGTTCAAAGCCAATTCCAAGAATCAAGGGACTCTCTGACTCTCCTGTTTGTTTTTACCTGAAGAGAGGAGATTCTGAATCTCCTGTTTATATCTGTCAGCCAGGGCTCCCTCACTGGACCAGGTTAACAACCCCAGTCAAGGATCTCACAGACAATGAGATCCACCTGGCCCTCATTCCAATCACTACGGTATGTTTGTCTTAAAATACTTGGCTGAATGATTAGTGGTAGAAATGGAATGGAATGGAAGATGTTTCCCAAATCATGGAAAAGAGGGGAAAGCAAGGATGGATATCAGCTTAGTGGCTGATGTCAGGATAGATATCAGCTTAGGGTGGCACAGTGGCTCAGTGGTTTGTACTGCTGTCTCACAGCACCAGAGACCCGGTTCGATTTCAGTCTCGGGCAACTAACTGTGTGGAGTTTGCACATTCTCCCAGTGTCTGTGTGGGTTTCCTCCGAATGCTCTGGTTTCCTCCCACAATCCAAAAATGTGCAGATTAGGTGAATTGACCATGCTAAATTGCCCATATTGTTCAGGGATGTGTAGGTTAGGTGCATTAGTCAGTGGTAAATATAGGATAGGGGAATGGGTCTGGGTGGGTTGCTCTTTGGAGAGTCAGTGTGGACTTGTTAGGCCAAGGGGCCTGTTTCCTCACTATAGGAATTCCATGATCTATTATCTTAGCTCTGTTGGAAGGAAGCACATGCCTTGCTGTGAGAAAGTTATGATTTCAACTTTTGCAAGAAGAACCCAGTCCAAGTTGATATTCCAGTGTAATTATTGTGATAATTATTCAAAAGATGTTAAATGAGATGTTAAAGGGGATCTCAGCTTATCATTCAATGGAGCTACATAGAGAGATGAAGGATACATTAAGAGGAACTTACTATTAATTTGGATCAGTTCAAGCAAACACCAAATAAAATTCAATTCTGTTAAATGTGAAGGGGGTGGGGGGGGGGGAGGGGGTTGCAAAATCTTAATGTAGGAGATTGTTGGTGCAAGAACTACTTTACCGTAGGAAGTGGTTGAGACTAAGCCCACGGAAAACGGAAAAAAAAGATATTGAAAGAATGAATGATACAAGGCTGAGATCAGAGAATAGGGCAGTGGGATTCAGTTTGATTTACTCCAGCCATGGCGTACAATGTGCCAAATGGACCCCTTCTATGATGCAAGCTTCTGTTTTGTTGGTAAATGCACAATACAGACATAGACTATATTGAATGGAAGAAAGAGAGTGGATCTTATAGAAATATATAAAATTATGAAAGGGACGGATAAGATCGAGGCAGGCAAGTTGTTTCCGCTGGTGGGTGAGACTGGGACTAGGGGACATGGCCTCAAGATTAGGCGGTACAGATTTAGGACAGAGATGAGGAGGAGCTGCATTTCCCAGAGAGTAAGGAATCTATTAAATTCTCCGCCCAAGGAAGCAGTACAGGTAGCTTCATTAAGTATATTCAAGACACAGTTGGATGGGTTTTTGCATGGTCGTTCGACATTTTGGGCCTAAGCTCTTCATCAGGATGAAGGGCTTATGCCCGAAACGTCGAGTTTCCTGTTCCTTGGATGCTGCCTGACCTGCTGCGCTTTTCCAGCAACACATTTTCAGCTCTGATCTCCAGCATCTACAGACCTCACTTTCTCCTCCTTTTGCATGGTCAGGCAAGTAATGGTTATGAGGGTAATGCAGGTAGGAGAAGCTGAGATGATGGATAGATCAGCCATGATCTTAATGAATTGCGGAGCAGGCTCAACAGACCAAATGGCCTACTCCTGCTTCTATTAGTGTGAAACTATGAAGTTGTACAGGCAATTATACAGGGACCTGGGAGTGATAATAGGCTTGTAACGTGAATGGTGCTGACAGATTGCTACAGCAATTCGAGAAGCCAGTAAAATTTGACAGCTCACACAGCCAGCGAAATAAGTCTATAAAACCTATTATTAAGGGCTCGTGGAATACTAGGAATATTACACATGGGTGTTCAGTTCCTCCTTTTACAATCAAGCCAAGACTGAGTAGGAGTTCTGCTTCACATCCAAATTAAAATGAATTTTTAAATGAATGTTGGGAACCCATCTTTTTCAAACTTGCCATTTACTGGTGAGTGGCAGATCACAAACCATTCTCCCATTTTTCATTCCAAAAAGATTAAGATGCTTTTTGTGATGATTTTTCTTTCACTAATTGGTGCTCACCAGAGCCATGGAATATTTCATCTGATAAGTAAAAAAGTATAATTCCATTCGTTCCAAATGAGTGCATTAAATAGTTCCATCTTCTGGTAGAAAATGGAGTTTCATCAAGAAATATTTTTTGTTAAATTCCGTCATTCAGCCTTATAAATCAACAAATTCTATTAAAACATGCTTCTAATGTTTTTTGAATAAAAACCAAACTGGGAGTTTGTTTTTTTCGCAAGGTTCCTCAGAATTCATTGCTGTAATGCAGAACTCATCTGTAGTCTCCAATGTCTCCCTGGATATGTGGTCAATGTTCCCTGTAAGCCGTGTCATTCTGATCGGCATGCAGGCTTATTGCTTTCCAATTCTAGAAGTTGTCGCCACATGTTGACCTCGGAGTAAAATTTAAAAGGACCATACACATAGCATGTGGTTATTGGATACTCCTCTCAGTAATTGAAATAAACAATGAGAACATCTATACAATAGTTGCTCTTTGATAAAACAATAATAACATGGTGGAAGAGGAAAGAGGAACAATTAATCCTGTTTACTATCCATGTGGAGGTTTGGTGGCAAAATAGACAGATATTTAAACAGTAAGGGAATTGAGGGCTATGGGGAATAGGCAGGATAATGGAGTTGAGGATTGTTGGATCAGTCATGACCTCATTGAATGGTTGGAACAGACTCAATGGGCTGAATGGCCTCCTTCTGCTCCTATGTCTGATGGTCTTATAGTCAAAATGATGGAGTGACTTTACCTGAGATGGAAGCACTAACGTTGAGTTCCATTCTGGGATTCGACAGTCAAGGAATATGCATTCATCACATGACCAAACAGATTGAGTGGAGACGCTAGAAGTCCTTTTAAGCCCACTGATGGCAGGTGATAGTATTGGGAAATGTTCCTATTTAGATATGTGATGAAAAGTAACACGATCCATACTTCAATAGTACAACACATGTGTAAAAGTGCATGCTGCCACAGGCTAGTGCCAACTCTTGAGTTAACTGTAACACATAGCCAGCTAAAAGCATAGAGTGTAGTACTTACTGAATGAAGTACTGTTTTGAACACAGAGTTATTGCTGATGGGTCTGGAGATAGATAGTGCTGAAATCAGAAGTTATAGTGCTGCTGCTTATAAAACAAAAAAAACTGCAGAGCATATCCTGTAAAAACAAGCTGGACTGGATAGAAGTGTTTGATTGCGGGTCCACTTGTCATTGATAATGAGATGAGATGCTTTTTGTTTCTATGAGTTGCTTATAATTTATCTAACTATTCAATCTACATGAAGATAGAGTTGGTGTCTATCGAAGGAAGTAAGCTCACAATCTTTACAATATCCCCACCATTACCGATATAAATGAACACATGCATTAGGAGCAGGAATAGACCATTTGGCCCCTCAAGCCTGCTTGTCCATTGCTGTTCTGATTTTGGCTTCAGGTCCACAACCCTGCCTCCTAATGGCTCCCTTTTTAGTCAGGAATCTAACAATGTCTGCTTTAAAGATAATCAATGACTCTGCCTCCATTTCTCACTGGGGAAGAATATTCTATAAAGTTACAACCCTCTGGGAGAAAAATAATACCCATCTTAGATTGGGGATCCCTCACTTTTAAACAGTGTTCCCTAACTTTTGCCTCTCTCACAAGGATAAACAATATTCTCCTTGTCAATTTCTATCAGGATCATATGTGTTTCATACAGCACAGAAACAGACCCTTCAGTCCAACCAGTCCATGCCTACCATGTTCCCAAACTAAACTAATCCCACCTGCTTGCACTTGACCCATATCTCTCCAAACCTTTCCTCTTCGTGAACTTAGAGGAGAAAGTGAGGTCTGCAGATGCTGGAGATCAGAGCTGAAAATGTGTTGCTGGAAAAGTGCAGCAGGTCAGGCAGCATCCAAGGAACAGGAAATTCGACGTTTCGGGCATAAGCCCTTCTTCAGCCCTCCTGAAGAAGGGCTTATGCCCGAAACGTCGAATTTCCTGTTCCTTGGATGCTGCCTGACCTGCTGCGCTTTTCCAGCAACACATTTTCAGCTCTTCGTGAACTTATCCAAATGTCTTTTAAACATTGTAACTCTACTTGCATCCATCACTTTTTCTGGCAGTTCATTCCAAACACAAACCACTCTTTGTGCAGAAAACCTGCCCCTTGTGTCCTTTTTAAATCTTTCTCCTCTCACCTTTAAAATATGTCCCCTAGTTTTGAACTCCCCCACCCTGGGGAAAAGACCCTTGTCATTCACCTTATCTACTCCATTCATGACTTTATAAATCTTGATAGAGTCACCCCTCAACCACCTACACTCCAGTGAAAAAGGTCACAGCCTTTCCAGTCTATTTATATCTCAAACTCTCAATTTCCAGCAACATTGTGGTAAACCTTTTCTGATCCCTCTCCAGTTTAATGATATATTTTCTATAACAGGCTGGCCAGAACTGCACACAGTACTCCAGAAGTGGCCTCAGCAACAATGAGGTCACTTTTCATTCTTCTAAACTCGAATATGAATTCAGCCTGTCCAACCTTTCCTCATAAAATAATCCTCCCATTCGGGTATTTGTCAAATGAACCTTCCCTGAAAGACTTCTGAAGCATTTATGTGCTTTCTGAAATAATGATACCAAAATAATGCAAAGTACTCTTAATGTGACCTCACAAACACTAAGCATAACTATAGCAAAACATCCATATTTTTAGGTGTCTTTCCATTTGGAATAAACAAGAATCATTTTGTTGGACTTTCTGATCACTTGCTGTACCTGCATGCTAATGGTTTTATGATTCATGAACTAGGACGCTCAGACACCCCTGTTTCTCAGAGTTCTGCCATCTCACAATTTTGTAGTTTGGATTCCAGCATGTGCAATTTGTTTTTTTTTTCAATTTTCCCTGCCAACGTGGACAATTTCATATTTCCTCACATTGTGCTACCAATTTATTTTGCTGACTTCATAACCTATATATGACCTTTCACAGACTCTATTTGTTTTCTGCATAATTTACTTTCTTATTTTGTGCCACCAGCTAATTTTGTAACCATAGTTTGATGAAAGTCCCATCATCCATCTGGTTATATAGTTTGTAAATGATTGAGGCCCTAACACTGATCACTTTATTCATCACATCCGACCAACCCAAAGCAAAACATTGATTTATCTGTTTATTTATTGACTAATTATTTGTTTGTGATATTTGGGCATCAGCATTTTATTGATCACTCCTAATTAGCCTAGAGAAGGTAGTGGCGAGACATCTTTATGAACATTTGCAGTTCTTAGGGTTTACAAACTCTGCTCCAGGAGTTTGATCCAGCAACAGTGAAGGAACTGTCAATATAATTCCACGTCAGGAAGGTGTGTGATTTGGAGGGGAACATATTGGTGGACACAGAGCTGCCGCTGTACATCAGTTGTAGACGGTGCATATGTTGATGTGGTGCCAACCAAGCAGACTACTCTGTCCTAGGTAGTGTCAAGCCTTTCAGTGTTGTTGGAGGTGCACCCATCCAGGCAAGTGAGGAGTATTCCATTGCACTCTGACTTGTGCCTTTTCGTTAGAGGATAGCACTGTGAAACGTGAACTAAGTGACTTGCTACAAAATTTTGAGTATCTGACCTGTTCTTGTCACCTCAGTATATGGCTAGTCCAGTTCAGTTTCTGGTTAATGCTAACCCCAAGAATATTGATAGTGAGGGATTCAGCGATGGAATTCCATTGACTATCAAGGGATGATGGTTAGATTCTCTTTGTTGGTGATTGTTATTGCCTGAAACACGTCTGGCAAAAATGTTACTTGCCAATTACCAGTGCAAGCCTGGAAGTTGTTCAAACTTTCCTGCGTTTGGATGTGGTGTCCTGTGAATAGTGCTGTCACAGATTGCATGTGATAGGTAAATTAGGTTTTTCTCTCTAGCTGATCCCCTCAACACTTGCCACAGACTCAGTCTAGCAGCTACTTGATTCAGAACTCAGCCAGCTCAGTCGCTAGTGTTGCTACCAAGCCATTCTAGGTGATGACATTGATGTGCCCTACCCAGAGTACATTTAGTGTTCTCTCCACCTTCAACATCCTCCAAATGGTTTTTAACATGGATTAGTTCTAATTCACGAGCCGCTTTGAAGGGGCTGGGCATTGGACTATGGATCTCTGCAAGAGGTTTCCTTGCTAATATTTGGCTTGATGTCATGTGATTCATGAGATCTACAGTCAATATGAAGGACTCCCAGGGCAACTCTTTCCTGACTGTAAACAACAGTGCTGCTACCTCCGGTGGGTCTGTCCTGCTGCTGGGACAGGGCATACCGAGGGATGGGGATGATGGTACCTGGAATGATTCTACAGAATCCCCACAACTTGGAAACAGACCATCTGGCCCAACAAGTCCACACTGATCCTCCAAAGAGCATCCCACCCAAATCCATCCCCCTATCCTATCCCTGCATTTCCTATGGCTAACACACCTAACTGACAAGCCCCTGAACACTATGGGCAATTTAGCATGGCCAATTCACCTAACCTGCGCATCTTTGGATTGTGGGAGGAAACCAGCGCACCCAGGAGAACGTGCAAACTCCACATAGATGGTCACCCAAGGGTGGAATCGAACCCGGTCCCTAGCACTGTGAGGCAGCAGTGTTGACCACTAAGCCACTGTGCTGCCCACTGGGGATGACTTGTCTATGGGACAGCTTTCCTGGTATTGGCAAATGCCTAAGATGTTGGTAAAGAGGACATTGTAGGATCAGCAGGGCTATGTTTATCATAATCACTTCTAGAGCCTAGGTTGACAATAAGTTATCTGACAAGTTTCTTTCCTCTGCTTCCTATTAACCAATCAATTCTCATCTATCCGAATTTGAGTTACCCTCACATGAATAGCCAAAGAGATATAAAATACGATGAATCATTTACCTTATAATCACCTGGAGTATTGCACACAATTTTGGTCCCCTTAACTGAGAGGGATTGAGTTGTACTGGAAACAGTTCAAAGGGTCAGAGCATTGAGTCTAGGAGTTGGGAGATCATGTTGTGGCTGTACAGGACATTGGTTAGGCCACTTTTGGAATATTGTGTGTAATTCTGGTCTCCCTCCTATTGGAAGGATGTTGTGAAACTTGAAAGGGTTCAGAAAAGATTTACAAGGATGTTGCCAGGGTTGGAGGATTTGGGCTTTAGGGAGAGGCTGGGTAGGCTGGGGCTATTTTCCCTGGAGCGTCGGAGGCTGAAGGGTGACCTCATGGAGGTTTATAAGATCATGAGGGGCAGGATAGGGTAAATAGACAAGATCTTCTCCCTGGGGGTGTCAGTCCAGAACTAGATGGTATAGGTTTAGGGTGAGAGGGGAAAAATTTAAAAGGGACCTAAGGAGCAATTTTTTTATGCAGATGGTGGTGCATGTATGAAATGATCTGTCAGAGGAAGCGGCGGAGGCTAGTACACTTACAAAATCTAAAAGCCATCTGCATGGATATATAAATAGGAATGGTTTAGAGGCACATGGGCCAAGTGCTGGCAAATGGGACTAGATTAGGTTAGGATATCTGGTCGGCATGGATGAGTGGGATCAAAGGGTCTATTTCCATGCTGTACTCTCTATGACTCAATGATTTATTTCAGATTTGAGGGGTTATCTTATGATATTGAGCTGTTTAGGCCTATACTCACTAGAATTTAGAATTACGAGATGTAATTGAGGCATTTAAGATGCTAAAGGAGATTCCCAAACTAGACATAGGGAGGATATGTCCTAGTGTGGGGGCAAATGAAATCTGGTAGTTGTCGCTAAGGAGTAGCAGATTTAAAGCCCAGATGAGGAGAAATTACTTCTCTTAAAGGGTTGTCAATCTGTGGAATTCACTACACAAGAGTGCGGTGGACATTGAGTAAATTTAGTGAGGACATAGGCAGATTTTTAATTTGTCAATGGCTAAAGAGTTATGGAGAGCAGGCAAGAAAATGGAATTGAGGCCAAGATGAAATCAACCATAATCATATTAGATGGTGGATCAGGCTTGAGGGGCTATACTATCTATTCCTGATCCTTCCATTCTTATGTTCATACAATAAATAATCTGATTTGGAGATGCCGGTGTTGGACTGGGGTGTAAAAGTTAAAAACCACACAGCAGCAGGTTATAGTCCAACAGGTTTAATTGGAAGCACATTAGCTTTCGGAGCGATGCTCCTTCATCAGGTGATAGCAGAGGGCTCCACTATCGCCTGATGAAGGAGTGGCGCTCCGAAAGCTAGTGTGCTTCCAATTAAACCTATTGGACTATAACCTGATGCTGTGTGATTTTTAATTAAATAATCTGAGTAATTGTGACAAATACTTAGGATAAAGAGCTTTGTTATTAATTACTTAATTTTTCTAGAAAACTTTGCCACATTTTCAGGAAATTATATGAATAACCTCAGATACACATGAAGTTGTCTCAATAAAATAGGGCTAATGAAAATCTTCGAATACTGGAAAATAACTCAGGATTTCTGACATATGTTTTTACTGAAGTTGCTGAGTCTGCTGGGACAACCCGACCACAATCAGTTCATGGAATTTAAAAAAGAAATAAACCAAAAATAGAAAGATGACTTCCACATCATTGAATAAAAAACTAAAGCGAGACAGGATCAAGTCTCTTGAGAAGGGGAAAAAAACGTATTTCCAAAGCAGAAGCCATTTGACATTTTGTGGAAATTAATCTCTTTTTAAAAGAGTAACTTCATCTGTGAGTGTCACACAACCATGCACATTTGCCAACATTTTTCAACTAAGTGAAAAAAAGGACTTGCCTTATTTTCTGAAATTTTGTATTACTGAAAGAACGAGAGAATAATGTGGAAAAAAATAAAGCAATTTGCCACTTTGAGGTTTTTGAGAAATCTAGGTTAAACGCGCAACTCATTATGAAGTGGCTACTGCACTGTCTTTCAAATGAGGTGTTGAACTTCTCAAGTTGATGTTCAAGATCCCATGATACTAATTTGATCACGTGGAATTTTCTCTGATGCCCTAATCAATATTCAACTGTCAACCAACCAGGCTGCAAAAATAAGTGTAATGTTTATTTGTCATCTGTTTATCAGACTGTAATGTTTACTTTTTTAACTTTATTTCTTATTTTCTAACTTAAATTTTAAGGTAATGTAACTTTCCTTTTCTTTACTTTTCTATCTGTATGAATGATTTATACCTTGGGACTTTGTACCTAAGATGGCCGGGTGAGGGGCAACACTGAATTGATTTTATTGTCACGTGTACCGAGACACAGTGATAAGCTTTGTCTTGCGAGCAACACAGGCAGATCACAGAGTTAAGTAGCATAGATAAGTAAATAATAGGTATACAGCAGCAAAAACAAAAACACAGGTACAGGTGAATGTTACGAGTTTGAAAGTCCAATCAGTATTCTAACAACAGTAGGGTAGAAACTGTTATGAAACTGGCTGGTGCATGTGTTAAGGCTTCTGTACCTTCTTCCTGATGGTAGAGGTTGTGGAAGAACATTGCCAGAGTGGGATGGATCTTTGAGAATGCTGGTGGCCTTTCCTTGACAGCGAGCCTGGTAGATGGATCTACAGATGGGAGGTTGGCCTTTGTGATTATCAGGGCCGAGTGCATCACTCTCTATAACTGTCTCCAATCTTGAATGGTACAGTTGCCATACCAGGTAGTGATACATCCAGACAGAATGGTCTCGATGGCACACCGATAAAAGTTGGCAAGGGTATTCACCGTCACGTCAAATTTCCTCAGCTGCCTGAGGGAGAAGAGACGTTGTTGGGTCTTTGTAACCAGTACATCCACATGAAGAGTCTAAGAAAGCTTGTTGCTGATAACCACTCCCAGGAGCTTGACACTCTCCACTCGTTTCACCTCTGCGCTGTTAATGTGTGGGGAGGGGACATGACTAACATCCTGCCAAAACTTTTCATTGTACTCCTGCACTTGAGTAGGCATGACAATTAATCTAATTCTAATTCTAAACAGACTATCTGGTCTTTATCACTTTTCTGTTTATGGAATCTTTCTATGCAATAATTGGGTGTCACTCTTTCAACATTGCAACTGTGACTACACATCAAAAGTTCTTAATTGATTCTCTGGTACTTTGTGAGGTTTTGAGTCCATGAAATGCTCTACATAAGTGCATTATTTAAAGTGTTTCAATATATCTAAACCAAATTTGTGATCAATTGCTGTACATTGGAAAAGGACATCCCTGACAATGTGATGGTAGATGTATAATTGGCTATGATTACCAGTTCCCTCAGTGCCCCAACCAACATTACCCATTCAACTAACCATTAGAATTGAATTAACCAGTAAATCTCTCATTGCTGTATGTAGGACCTGGTTCCACATAAAAAATTTCTTTTTTTCTAAACAAACATTATTTTAAGTCAATTTATTGTCAATGAAACACCTTGAGACATTTATGTGAAATATGATAAAGTGAATACTCAGGCTTTCATCTTACAGAGTCTTTCAGACGGGAACTTCCCCATAACGTGCTGAGCAAGCAAATATTCATCATGGCAACAGAGAGGCCATGGCAATTGGTCTGAAAGGTTAATCTTGGTGATTATCAGACAAGGGTGCCATTGTTTCCAATAGTGAAGGCTGGCAGCTCAGATCCATTGATTCAAGCAGTTTTCTTTAACTCTTGAGGTGCTGGAATTTTCTTTTTGAAAAGCTAACACGCTCACTTATCTTTTCTGCTCAACAATAATATGGCCAATAATTTTCACTCTCTATGGTTCCTTTGGCATAGTAAGCTACTGCAAGGCACTCCACAGGAGTGATATCTAACACTTCTGTCGTGTGATGGGATCATACATACGACAGTAATTATTGGGCAATGTCATCAGTATTATTGGACCACATGGAATTGTGATTTCAATGTGTAGGGCTCCCAGAGATGCCCTCACTTGTAAACAGAGCTATCCTTAATAAAGCTATATACTTAATAGAACTATACTTAATAAAGCCCATTAGTGGTCACTGATCTAGGTGTGAACATGATCTAATGACAATTCAATGCCACGCCTCACCTTTGGATATTTATTATACATGATGCCAAATGCTTATTTAGAATTGTTCCAAAAAGTGCCTAAGCTAAAGAGAGAGGGACAATAATGAAGGGAAAATATTCCAGAACCCTGGATCTTTGCCACTGAAGGTATGATTTCCAGTGATGGAGTGATAAATCCATAGAAATTAGAAGCAGGAGTAGGTCATAAAGACTTTTGAGCTCACTCTGTCATTCAATATGGTCATGGGGTGACCTTATAGAGGTTTATAAAGTCATGAGAGGCATGGATATGGTAAATAGACAAGGTCTTTTCCCTGGGGTGGTGGAGTGCAGAACTAGGGGTCATAGTTTTAGGGTAAGGGAGAAAAATTTAAAAGGGACCTAAGGGGCAACTTTCACACACAGAGGGTGTTGTGTGTATGGAATGAGCTGCCAAGAGGAAGTGATGGAGACTGGTACAATTACAACATTTCAAAGGCCTCTGGATGTGTATATGATTAGGAAGTGTTTAGAGGGATATAGGTCAAGTACTGGCAAATGGGACAAGATTAGGTTAGAATCTGGTCAGCATGGATGAGTTGGGTCAGTTTCCATGTTGTACATCTCCATGACTCTACGTCTTTATGATTTTATGACTCTATGTCTGATCCTCTACCTCAATGCCATATTCTTATTTTCTCCTGATACCTCTTGATCCCCTTAAAATCTAAACATAATCTATCTAGTTCATGTATATATTTAGTGACTTAGCCTCCATCTCCATTTGCAGTAGAGATTTGCACAGGTTCCACAGGGAAGGTAGTAAAAAAGGAAGGGGTGTGGCGTTGCTAATTAGAAATGGTATCATGACTGAAGAAAGGCAGTTCGAGGGGGATTTGCCTTTGGAGGTAGTATGGGCTGAAGTCAGAAATAGGAAAGGAGCAGTCACCTTGTTGGGTGTTTACTCTAGGCCCCCCAATAGCAGCAGAGATGTGGAGAAACAGATTGGGAAACAAATTTTGGAAAGTGCAGAAGCCACAGGGTAGTAGTCATGGGCGATTTCAACTTCCCAAATATTGATTGGAAGCTCTTTAGATCAAGTAGATTGGATGGGGCGGTGTTTGTGCAGTGTGTCCAGGAAGCTTTTCTAGCTCAGTATGTAGATTGTCCGACCAGAGGGGAGGCCATATTGGATTTGGTACTCGGTAATGAACCAGGACAAGTGATGGGCTTGTTAGTGGGTGAGCATTTTGGTGATGGTGACCACAATTCCGTGACTTTCACCTTGGTTATGGAGAGAGATAGGTGTGTGCAACAGGGCAGGTTTTACAGTTGGGGGAAGGGTAAATACAATGCTGCAAGACAGGATCTGAGGAGCATAAGTTGGGAGCATAGGCTGTCAGGGAAGGATGTCATTGAAATGTGGAACTTTTTCAAGGAACAGACACGACGTGTCCTTGATATGTATGTACCTGTCAAGCAGGAAAGAAATGGTCGTGTGAGGGAGCCTTGGTTGACGAGGGAGGTTGAATGTCTAGTAAAGAGGAAGAAGGAGGCTTACATAAGGTTGAGGAAACAAGGTTCAGACAGGACATTGGAGGGATACAGGATAGCCAGGATGGAGCTGAAGAAAGGGATTAGGAGAGCTAAGAGAGGACACGAAAAATCTTTGGCGAGTAGGCTCAAGGATAACCCCAAGGTCTTTTATGCGTATGTGAGAAACATGAGAATGATGAGAATGAGGGTAGGTCCGATCAAGGACAGTAGTGGAAGACTGTGTATTGAGTCGGAAGAGTTAGGAGAGGTCTTGAATGAGTACTTTTCTTCAGTATTTACAAATGAGAGGGACCATATTGTTGAAGAGGAGAGTATGAAACGGACTGGTAAGCTAGAGGAGATACTTGTTAGGAAGGAGGATGTGTTGGGCATTTTAAAAAACTTGAGGACAGACAAGTCCCCTGGGCCTGGCGGGATATATCCTAGGATTATATGGGAAGCAAGAGAGGAAATTGCAGAGTCGTTGGCAATGATCTTTTCATCTTCACTGTCAACGGGGATGGTACCAGGGGAGTGCAGAGTGGCGAATGTTGTGCCCCTGTTCAAAAAAGGGAATAGGGATAACCCTGGGAATTACAGGCCAGTTAGTCTTACTTCGGTGGTAGGCAAAGTAATGGAAAGGGTACCGAGGGATAGGATTTATGAGTATCTGGAAAGACACTGCTTGATTAGGGACAGCCAGCACGTATTTGTGAGGGGTAGGTCTTGCCTTACAAGTCTAATTGAACTCTTTGAGGAGATGACCAAGCATGTGGATGAAGGTAGAGCAGTGGATGTGGTGTACATGGATTTTAGGAAGCATTTTATAAGGTTACCCATGGTAGGCTTATGCGGAAAGTCAGGAGGCATGGGATAGTGGGAAATTTGGCCAGTTGGATAGAGAACTGGCTAACCGGTCAAAGTCAGAGAGTTCTGGTAGATGGTAAATATTCAGCCTGGAGCCCAGTTACAAGTGGAGTTCCGCAGGGATCAGTTCTGGGGCCTCTGCTGTTTGTAATTTTTATTAATGACTTGGAAGAGGGGGTCGAAGGGTGGGTCAGTAAATTTGTAGACGATATGAAGATTGGTGGAGTTGTGGATAGTGAGGAGGGCTGTTGTCGGCTGCAAAAGGACATAGATATGATGCAGAGCTGGGCTGAGGAGTGGCAGATGGAGTTCAACCCTGTCAAGTGTGAAGTTGTCCATTTTGGAAGGACAAATAAAATGCGGAATACAGGGTTAACAGTAGGGTTCTAGTAAGGGGAGGAGCAGAGGGATCTTGGGGTCTATGTTCTTTGAAAGTTGCCACTCAGGTGGATAGAGGTTGTAAGAAGGCCTATGGTGTATTAGCGTTCATTAGCAGAGAGATTGAATTCAAGAGTCGTGAGGTGATGTTGCAGCTGTACAGGACCTTGGTAAGGCCACATTTGGAGTACTGTGTGCAGTTCTGGTCGCCTCACTTTAGGAAAGATGTGGAAGCTTTGGAGAAGGTGCAGAGGAGATTTACCAGGATGTTGCCTGGAATGGAGAATAGGTCATATGAGGATAGGTTGAGAGGGCTAGGCCTTTTCTCATTGGAACGGCGAAGGATGAGGGGTGACTTGATAGAGGTTTATAAGATGATCAGGGGAATAGACAGACAGTCAGAGACTTTTTCCCTGGTACAACAGAGTATTACAAGGGGACATAAATTTAAGGTGAAGGGTGGAAGGTATGGGGGGATGTCAAGGGTAGGTTCTTTACCCAGAGAGTGGTGGGGGCATGGAATGCGCTGCATGTGGGAGTGGCAGAGTCAGAATAATTGGTGCCCTTTAAGCGGCAATTGGATAGGTATATGGATAGGTGCTTACACTAGGACAAATGTTCGGCACAACATCGTGCACTGAAGGGCCTGTTCTGTGCTGTATTGTTCTATGTTCTATGTTCTCAACTTTTTTAATGAATCATTTCTGCATTTCATTTCTAAAAGGCCTACCCTGTATTGTGCGATTGTGTCTCTTGGTTCTAGACTCCCCAACCAGGGAAAACATCTTTCTTGAATCGGGTATGTCCAGCCCTGTTAAAATTTTATAGATTTCAAACATATCCCCTCTGATCCTTCTGAACACTAATGAATTCAGGCCCCATTGAACCAATTTCTCCTCATGGGACAGTCTTGCCATTCTCGGTAACCTAGATAACTTCCATTGCATCCCCTCTGTGACAAGTATATCCTTTCTTCGGAAGGGATAGAAAAACTGCTTGCAATACTCCAGCTGTGGTGTCACCAAGGCCCTGAATAACTGCGATAAGCCATCCCAACTTCTCAACTCGAATCCTCTTGTAATGAAGGCCAACATACCATTTGCATTCCTAGTTCCTTGCTGCACCCGCGAACAACTTTCATTGACTGGTGTACAAGGACATCCAGGTCATTTTGTATTTCCACACTTCCCAACTTAAGTATTACCATGTCTTTTTGTTTCTCACACCTAAATGTATCCTTTACAATTAACCACATTGTACTGTGTCTGTCATGTGTCTGCCCACTCACTCAACTTGTCTAAATCACCTTGAAGCCTCCATGCATCCTCCTCACAACTCCCAATCCCACCCTAATTTTATGTTGTCAGTGAACATGCAAATATTGTATCAAGGATGTGTAGTTTGTTAAACTGGAGAAGTGTAGACATTTCAGAAGGTTACAAGATTGAAGAAAGTGACAGCAAGGAGAGAGGGGAAAGTAGAGAGTGGAAAAGAAGAAGAAGAAATTTTCAAAAAGGCTGAGAATTTAAAAATTCAGACATTAGCAATTTGGGACCTAAAGCTAGATCAGCAAGTACAGGCATAATGGTGATCAGGAAGAGTTAGCATAGGTCCTTCCCGTATGGAATTTCAGAATGCTTGAATATAATCATGTTAAGAGGTCATAGGTAAGAGATCATTGTAATATAATCTTTAACAAATATATGCTCAGAAAAAGCTACAAAGAATGCTATTGAAATATTACTTTGGTGTTAAATCTCTATTTACTTCTATATAATTCACAATTTATATGCATGCGTTGCATTCTTAGAAATTATTGTTGAACCAAAAAATAAACCTGTAACCACCAATGTGCCAAAAATATTGTCCAGGATTTTAACAAAAACAAGCCCTCACTTCAGTTTCTAACATATTTGAATGTTTATTTTCGGATATTTAGGAATAAAAAGCAAAGTTGTAATGGTCGTCAAATTAAAACAAAAAACCGCGGATGCTGGAAATCTGAAACAAAACCAATTTCTGAAGAAGGGTCACTGGACTTGAAACATTAACCCTGTTTTCTCTCCAACCATGATGCCAGAGTTTCTCCAGCAATTTCTGTTTTCGTTGCTAGCTCTTGTTTTTCTCCCACCACAGGTGCTCCAAGATCAGCTGCGCATTTCAAACACATGCTGTTTTTATTTCACATTTCTAGCATCCGCAATATTTTGCTTTTGTTGGAGTTATGGTGACCCTGTCTCAAAACATAACGAGATCACTGTGCTCTGTTGTGGTTTCCATTAAGAGCAATTACACCGAGGACTGAGACGGCGCAGAAACATTTATAAGGATAATACCAGCCCTGAGAGATTACCCGATGTTAGAAGAGGTTGAAAGTATTTCAGCGAAAGGGGGTTGAGGGATGAAGTAATGCTGAAGCTGTTTGAAAGTGGTGAATTTCAGATATTTTCAATTATTGGGGAGTTTAGTAATAGTGATTGTAAATTTATGAGAGGCACTATTAAATTCAATAATGACTTTTGGAGAAGCATCATTAATAAGAGAATAGATAGAATGTACAATTTGCTGTGATTAAGTGTAGTGGAGGTGGATAACACAGACATTATTTAAAAGGAAACTACATTAGGCAGAAAGGAATAAAAGGTAGAAAATTGAATGACAGCAAGCTCAGATTGAGCTTTTATAGCACCATATGTAACTTAGATCCAATATGATGTTCCTATGCTGTATAACATAGTGTGATCTCATGTACTTTACATTTAATATAGTATAAAGGAATGTCACAAAAATAACTAACCATTCAACATTTAACTTCACCAATATTACGACCTTTCGTTACATCTCCCAATGTGTTTTTAACCTTTTCCTGAACACATCAAGATAAACATTAAGCTCCTCCACAAATGGATTTAAAGATAGTAGGGGAAAATAAAACCCAGTGGCTGGCCTACCTATTGCCCAGCCGTGCACTCCTGCCCCTTCCGAACATTTGCCAGCAATGCGGTGACAGTCTGGAAGCCCAGCCATCAATGGGTCGATTAGAGACCTTGGTTTGGCAATTCATCCCACCCATGGACATCATCCTGCCACCATGATTGAAGCTGCAGCAAAAGACGTCCACGTAAACACCCAGCTCAGTCTTCCCCGGGTTGGCTAATAGCAAACTGCTAGGTGCCTCTCCTGAGCGGCTCTCTTCAGTCTATCAAAGGGAGCATTCCCATGCCAAAGTGTAACTCCTGACTCTGCGGCCACCTCCCCAAACCTTCCTTGCTCTCATTGGCCCATCACTATGCTCCTGCCACCTTGTTAGTCCGGGAGATTCCTGCCAGGATGTTACTCCAGGGACCCCCTGCCACCGTGTTACTCTGGGATACCCCTGCCAAGTTGTTAGTCCTGGAGATCCCTGCCAGCCTATTACTCCGGGACACCCCTGCCAGCTTGTTACTCCTGGACACCCCTGCCAGCGCATTATTCCGGGGGACCCCTGCCAGCGTGTTACTCCTGGAGACCCCTGCCAGTGTGTTTCTCCGAGAGACCCCTGCAACCTTGTTGATCCTGGAACTCACTGCCACCTTGTTACCCCAGGAGACCCCTGCCAGCGCGTTACTCCGGGAGACCTCTGCCAGTGTATTACTACTGGAGACCCCTGCTCGCGCGTTACTCTGGAAGACCCCTGCCAGCATGTTACTCATGGACACTCAGGCCAGTGTATTACTCCAGGAAGCTCCTGCCAGCGTGTTACTCCGGGAGACCCCTGCCAGTGTATTACTCCAGGAGATCCCTGCCAGTGTGTTACTCCAGAAAACCCCTGCCAGTATGTTACTCCAGGAGACCCCTGCCAGCGCGTTACTCCGGGAGACCTCTGCCAGCGTATTATTCCTGGAGACCCCCGCTCGCGCGTTACTCTGGAAGACCCCTGCCAGCATGTTACTCATGGACACTCAGGCCAGTGTATTACTCCAGGAAGCTCCTGCCAGCGTGTTACTCCGGGAGACCCCTGCCAGTGTATTACTCCAGGAGATCCCTGCCAGTGTGTTACTCCAGAAAACCCCTGCCAGTATGTTACTCCAGGAGACCCCTGCCAGCGCGTTACTCCGGGAGACCTCTGCCAGCGTATTATTCCTGGAGGCCCCCGCTCGCGCGTTACTCTGGAAGACCCCTGCCAGCATGTTACTCATGGACACCCAGGCCAGTGTATTACTCCAGGAAACCCCTGCCAACGTGTTATTCCGGGTGACCTCTGCCAGTGTGTTACTCTGGGAGACCCCTGCCAGCGTGTTACTCCAGGAGACCCCTGCCAGCACATTACACCTGGAGACCCCTGCCAGTGTGTTACTCTGGGAGACACCTGCCAGTGTGTTTCTCCAGGAGACCCCTGCCAGCACATTACACCTGGAGACCCCTGCCAGTGTGTTACTCTGGGAGACACCTGCCAGTGTGTTTCTCCAGGAGACCCCTGCCAGCACATTACACCTGGAGACCCCTGCCAGTGTGTTACTCTGGGAGACACCTGCCAGTGTGTTTCTCCAGGAGACCCCTGCCAGTGTGTTACTCTGGGAGACACTTGCCAGTGTGTTACTCCAGGAGACCCCTGCCAGCGTGTTACTCCTGGAGACCCCTGCCAGTGTGTTTCTCCGGGAGACCCCTGCAACTTTGTTGATCCTGGAACTCACTGCCACCTTGTTACTCCGGGAGACCCCTGCCAGCGCGTTACTCCGGGAGACCTCTGCCAGCGTATTATTCCTGGAGACCCCCGCTCGTGCGTTACTCTGGAAGACCCCTGCCAGCATGTTACTCATGGACACCCAGGCCAGTGTATTACTCCAGGAACCCCCAGCCAGAGTGTTACCCCAGGAGACCCCTGCCAGCGTGTTACTCTGGGAGACCCCTGCCAGTGTGTTAGTCCGGGAGACCCCTGCCAGTATGTTACTCCGGGAGACACCTGCCAGTGTGTTACTCCAGGTGACCCCTGCCTGCATGTTACTCCTGGAGACCCCTGCCAGTGTGTTACTCCTGGAGACCCCTGCCAGCACGTTACACCTGGAGACCTCTGTCAGCGTGTTACTCCAGGAGACCCCTGCCAGTGTGTTACTCCGGGAGACCCCTGCCAGTGTGTGACTCCTGGAGACCCTGCCAGGATGTTACTCCAGGGACAACCTGCCAGCGCGTTACTCCGGGACACCTCTGCCAGCTTATTACTCCAGGAAACCCCTGCCAGTGTGTAAGTCCAGGAGACCCTGCCAGTGTATTACTCCGGGAGACCCCAGGCAGCGTGTTACTCCTGGAGACCCCTGCCAGTGAGTTATTCTGGGAGGCCCCTGCCAGCGAGTTACTCCAGGAGACCTCTGCCAGTGTGTTACTCTGGGAGACCCCTGCCAGCGCTTTAGTCTGGGAGACGTCTGTTAGTGTGTTTCTCCGGGAGATCCCTGCCAGCGCTTTACTCCTGGAGGCCCCTGCCAGCATGTTACTCTGGGAGACCCCTGCCAGTGCGTTACTCCTGGAGACCCCTGCCAGCATGTTACTCTGGGAGACCCCTGCCAGTGCGTTACTCCTGGAGACCCCTGCCAGCATGTTACTCTGGGAGACCCCTGCCAGCATGTTACTCTGGGAGACCCCTGCCAGCTTGTTTCTCTGGGAGACCTCTGCCTTGCCCATTAGTCTGGATCCAGCGTGGCTGACCTCTTCAAGTCTCAAGTGCACAACCCACAGTGCTCGTTGCTCCCAGTAGCCCTGGCAATCCTGGGGAGATGCTGGTCGCTGCTTGTTCACCAGCTCTCTGAGGTGTGACATCTTGTTACTGAAGGCTAGAAGTCTCATCTCACCTCTCCAAATTGCCAATTTGAGATGTAACAGCAGTAACGTAAATTCCCCCACAGCAGCAAACATATTAGCCTGGGCAGTGAGGACAGCAGCAACCTATAAAATCCAGCCCATCAATGTTCTACCGTGGAAGAGCTGTTTCTCTCTAGGTCCACAATCATCATGCCATGATCCAGGCTATGAAAAGGACAATATGAATTACAAAAGGACATGGATAATTTAGTGGAGTGGCCAAATAGGCAGCAGATGAGGTTCAATGCAGATAACTAGTGAACTGTCAGGTGATGTATTTTGGTGCATAGAACATTTAAAGACAACATAAAATTCTAAAGGTGTTGCAGGAGCAGACTCGCATGCACATTGTTTAAAATGGCAGGACAGGTGGGAGAGCAGTTAATAACATTTACAGATCGAGCAAACATCCCCAATATTCAAACCATTTGGACAAAACGCTGGGAATGGAGATTGCTGACAGGGATTGCTATTGTTCAGCCTGGAATCCCGATTTGGGATGGCAAGATGCCGGCAGGGTAAGACATTCTAGTTGGAGCTCCTTCGCTCGCCAGTGTCTTTTCCTTTACCTTTTTCTCCTCCTCTTTGCAGTTTTTTTTTTTGCTTCACCCCTCCCCCAACTTTTAACTATTCCTACCTGGAGAAAGGTGTCAAGGGAGAGAGTCGTGACTGGAGACCAAGTGGGAGCTAAGCGTACGGGCCAAGTCTCCCAGTGACAGTAGAGGGGAATTCCGAGTCCCGGAGCAGCATGAGGGGAATCCCGAGTCTCAAGGCAATGGGTGGGCCGAGTCCTGGAGTGATGGCAGCAGGATCAGGATTAGAGTGGAGCTGGAAAAGCACAGCAGATCAGGCAGCAGCCGAGGAGCAGGAAAATCAACTTTTCAGGCAAAAGCCCTTCGTCCCACCACTGCCATTCGTGTGGATTGCCTGTCATTCTGTAGCATGTTAAAGTTTGGTGATGGCAGCAGGGCAATTCTAAGACCCGGGCCGCTATGAGGAGAATCCCAAGTCCCGAGCGGCACAAAGGGAATCCCTGAGTCCCAGTGCAGCACGAGGTGAGGCAAATCCCAGGAGAGCACAACTTACCTTGTTGTTGCTGAGTGGCAGTGAGGAGCAGTCTGGAGGCTAGAGCGATGCGGGAACTTGTTGGACTTGGGGCTGTGCCATGTGCTGAGCTGCTGCTGTTTGAAATTCTTTCATGGACTGTACTGTAAATCCTTTTCACAATGTTCTAGCTACCTCACATTAACTCATTCTCAGACACTGTAAGTAATGTTGCTGCTTTCGTTTTAATCCTCTTTTGTACAGCAACACTTTTGTCCCTCGGTACTTATACGTAAGATGGCACCATTAAACGACACCCATTATAAAAACTTTCCCTGTACTCCTATACTTCTGCACAGGAGTACACATGATAATAAAAGGATATCCATTCAATATACACCTCCTCTTAAAAAGAACAATTGACCTAAACCAACAGATCCTAACCTGAGTTTCCTTTGGGGTGGCACGGTGGCACAGTGGTTAGCACTGCTGCCTCACAGTGCCAGAGATCTGGGTTTGATTCCCACCTCGGGACATTCTTCCCGTGTCTGCGTGGGTTTCCTCCGGTTTCCTCCACAGTCCAAAGATGTGCAGGTCAGGTGAATTGGCCGTGCTAAATTGCCCATAGTGTTTGGTGAAAGGGTAAATGTAGGGTAATGGGTCTGGGTGGGTTGCTCTTCAGAGGGTCGGTGTGGATTTGTTGGGCCGAAGGGCCTGTTTCCACACTGTAAGTAATCTAATCTAATCTTTACACCTCAGGCTACATAGCATAGACTGCATGGGTACCTACAGAGGTACTTGACATTCAACCTCAATCAAAACCCATTCACACACCCTCTAACCATCAGAAAGCCAATTTACCTTAGAAGAGAACATTAAGACTACAGCAAAAATGACAGATTTGGCAAGGGGGTAACAGTTGGTATAAGTGCCAGCCCCGATATCACCTGAGGAGGAATCTGAACAAAGAGTTTCCGAGTACAGGCCTGTCCAAACTGAGAACACCAACTGCAAAATCCTCAATAACTGAACCCAGGCATCCAGACCAGACACCGCCAAACCTGATCAATCACCAACTCCACTGAAGCTGCACATCCTCAGTCACAACGTAAGATGAAAACCCATCCTTCAAAGGTGAAGGAAATCAGGTACTCACCAGCGAAGTCAACACACTCCTCACCGCATGAGCGGACTCAATCCAAACTGGGAAAACCCTTAGCCGTCCAAAGTTTTCATCCAGGCTCCAAGTACGGAAAGCCAGACTGACCATTGGGACTTCAAAACTGCATTCTGAGTGATGAGCAGAACTACCAAGACCCTAAAGTTCCAACCCAGCTAGCAGGGACAGGAAGGCAGGTGATGACAGTGTTTTCAGACCCTTCTATAGGAATGTAAATTAAAATACTGTTTGTTTTCTGTGTAAAATAGTATCTAAAGGTTGTAATCTCTTTTCAAAGTGTATTTTTAAGTACTAGCGTGTTTCTGTGTATTCATTATATTAACCTCATTATATTAACCTCATAGAATTTATTGGGTTGCCCATTTCTTGAGTTATGATTATTTTTTGTGGCTAAATAAATGCAGAGATTCTTTTTGCCCTTAAACACCTGTCCACTGTCTCCTCAGTCACATCCCCATAAATAAGTCCAGTGTCCAGAACCTGGATGGGGGCGTGGTGGGGGGGGGGGGGGGCTGGGGGGGGGGGGGGGGGGGGGCGGGTGGTCAGGAAGCAATTCGAACTGCTTAAGTATCAGGAAAAGAACTGAATGCAAACCAGAACCCTACATCAGCTTTAGGAAAAGGAGCTTAGAGTACAAGAGCAAGGAGGTGAGGTTGAACTTGTGTAGGACACTTGTTAGATCTCAGCAGGAATATTGTGTCCAGTTCTGATGCCAAATTATAGGAATGATGTGAACGCACCGGAGAGAGTGCTGCAGCAATTTACAAGAATCGTTCCAGGAACAAGGAGCTTCAGTTATGAAGACAGGTTAAAGAAGTCAGGACTGTTTCCCCTGGAGATAAGAACGATGAGAAGAGATTTTGTTGTTCTGGCTCTTGGGAAAGTGCAAGGAAGAATTCCTGGGATGGCAAAGCAGACAAATGGGAAGAGGTTGAATCAGTTAGGGTTATATTCATTAGTGTTCAGAGGAATGAGCGAGATCTCTTGGAAACCTATGAAATTCTAACTGGACTAGAGAAGGAAGATGCAGGAAGGATGTTCCAGATGATAGGGGTCTCCAGAGCAAGGGGTCACCGTCTAAGGATATGGTGTAGGCATATTTAGGACTGAGATGAAGAGAATTTTAATCACGCAGAGCCTGTGGAATTCTTTGTCATAGGGAACTGTTGAGGCCAAAATATTGAATACTTTCAAGAAAGATCTAGATATAGTTCTAAGGACTAAAGGGATCTGAGGATATGGAGAACCAGCAAGAACAGGGTACAGAGTTGGATGATCAGTCATGATCATATTAAATGGAAGAGCAGACTCAAAGGGCCAAATGGCTTCCTCCTGCGCCTAGTTTCGATGTTTGCCTGTTTAACACAGTGGTAATGCCCTTGCAAGAGGTTGAAAGCAGAGTCACGAGTAGCTTTTGAAAATACTTGGAAACATATGCAGGGCTATGAGCATAAAATGGAGGAGTTGGAGTAATTAGATAGCTCTTTCAAAGAGCTACCTATAACACAACATGTGGGGAAAAGAAACAGTCTGAAGTCTAAACCTGCAAATTTTAGGGCTTCCTTCCTACGCTTGCTGATGTCTTTCTGAATGATTGAAACCAAATATGTTCTGTGTGCAATCTCACATCTACAATGTGTTGGTGTCGGAACTGATTGCCACCTAGGGATCATTGCTGAAAAGTGCATGTTTCTATTGATGGTGAGACAGGAGTCACCTATAATGCATCCACATTCTGGGCATTTGGGAAAATACGAAAATATAGAAGCAGAGGTATAGTTTTAAGGAGATACTTTGGGGCTCTCAATAAAGGTTCAATCCATTGAGAAAGAAATGGTCCATGTGAAGGATTTACAATCTTTGGCTAATTAAGAAAACTAAGGACAGTATCGAATTGAAAAAAAAGACATACAATGTGGCAAAGGTAACTGGCAGCCCAGAAGACTTGGAAAATTTTAGAAACCAGCAAAGGATGGCCAAAGAGATTGAAGTATGAGAGAAAGCGAGCAAGAAATATAAAAATAGTTAGTAAACGTTTTTGTAAGTATGTAAAAAGGAAAAACGTAGCTAAAATGAGCATTAGTCCCTTAGATGGTAAAAGTGGGGAATCAATACTGACAAATGAGGAAATGGCAGAGACTTTGCACAAATATTTTGTATCTGTTTTCATAGTATTGTTATGGCAACTGAGACCTCTATTTCATACAGCACTACCGCAGTTAGGCAGCAATGTGGGAGTTGAATAAAAAGAAATATAATCAGGAGATTTAGAATCCAAACAAAATGCCCACCTGTAAAAAATATATACAAACACTGTCACTGGCCACTTGGGTAGTTATTTTCTTCCTGGTAGTAGTATAAGAATAAAGTTTTCTGTACTTGATGTTTCTTCATTGTCCTGCACCTACACGCACACGACAGGCGGACTGACTCTGAGCTAGCTGGCCACGGCAGGGGAAAGCTTTCTTGACTGAAGACATTGCCTTCCTTTGGTTGTAGTTTTGTTTTGCTTTTTAGATTAGATTAGATTCCTCACAGTGTGGAAACAGGCCCATTCGGCAGCCCAACAAGTCCACACCCTCCCTCCGAAGAGTTCTGTTTCTCTGGGCTGTGTTCAGCTGGACCACCATCACAAAGACAAAGAAAGAAAAAGAGAAAGAAAAGGATATAAACAGGGGATTTTAGAATCTCTCAGTGCGGGGGGACTGACTTCAAGCTGGCTGGCCACAGCTGATGTACCAATAAATAAAGGTGACTTGGTGACGGGATATTGGCCTCTGTGCAGTTATTTCAGCAACCTTCATCTCTTAAGACAATGGTGTGTATCATGTTAAGCATCACTGCTGTGGCTCAGGAGCCCCATTCTGTCATGACCATCTGTGCTGCATCTGTTGCAGAAGAAGACAGTGGCCTGAGGAGATACATATTCTATTGCTTTCACAGTGGAAGCTGCAGAAAACATTTGAAGAATAGTAGAAAGATATGGAATTAAAAAGAGGGGAGGAACTTAAAACAATAATAAACACTAGAGGAAGACGTATGAGGAAAATTAATGAGGCTTGAGACTCCATGCCCATTTTGTTGTAATCTCCAAAGCTCAATATTATATTTCAAATATCAGTGACCTTCTGAAATAGGTCAACAATAGTGATTCTAGGAGTAAAAAGTGAGGTCTGCAGATGCTGGAGATCAGAGCTGAAAATGTGTTGCTGGTTAAAGCGCAGCAGGTCAGGCAGCATCCAAGGAACAGGAATTTCGACGTTTCGGGCACAAGCCCTTCATCAGGAATGATTCTGGGAGTATTATGATCTGAGCTGATGGTGGTACTGGACTAAACTCCAGAGTGAAACCCGAGACGGCAAAGTTCTAAATGAGAAACCCCTCCAATCCAAGACAGTCCACATGTGTTTGAGATTCTCCAGCCAGGACTTGGATGGTGTACAGATACCTTGTCAATAGCTCAGGAAAGATGTACTGGCCCTACAGTGGGTTCACAAGAATGGTCCCAGGAATGAAAAAAAGCTTAACATATGAGGAACATTTGAGGACTCTGGGTCTATACTTGATGGAGTTTAGAAGGATGAAAGGGGACTGAATTGAAACTTACAGAATACTGAATGGCCTGGACAGAGTAGAGGTTGGGAAGATATTTCCATTGGTGGGACAGACTAAGACCCAAGGACACAGCCTGAGAGTAAAGGGAATACCTTTTATAATGGAGATAAGGAAAAACTTCTTCAACCAGGGAGTGGTGAGTTCATGGAATTCATTGCCACAGAAGGCTGTGGAGACCAGGTCTTTGAGCATGTTTAAGCTGGAAGTAGCTAAGTTCTTGAGTATCAAGGGTTACAGGGAGAAAGCAGGAGAATAGGAGACTCAGATACTTATCAGTCATGACTGAATGGCAGAGCAGACTCTGATGAGCTGAATGGCCTAATTTCTGCTCCAATGTCTTATGATCTCATGGCAGGACAAATGTGTGTAAAGAAAGACTAGATTGATTAGGTTGTATTCACAGCTGTTCAGAAGAAGGAGGGAGAAATTCTTAGAAATCCATACAATTCTAACAAAAATAGACATGGTAAAAACAAGAAGAATATTCCTGGTGAGCAGGGAGTTCAGAACCAGGAACTCAATTTAAGGATATGGAGTAGGCCACTTAGGGCTGAGGTGAGGAGAAAGTTCCTTGTCCAGAGAGTTGTGAGGCCTATGGAACTCTCCACAGAAAGGTATGGTTTTGAAGACTGAATGTTTTCAATAAAGGAAATAGATGTAATTTTTTAAATGGAACAAGGGGTATGAGGAGAAAGCAGGAACAGAGCACAGTGTTGGATGATCAGTCATGCTTAGATAGGCTCAAAGTGCTTAATGGCCTTCTCCTACTCCTACATTTGCTTTTCTACGTTTATATGGAGCTGAAAATGTGTTGCTGGAAAAGCGCAGCAGGTCAGGCAGCATCCAAGGAGCAGGAGAATCGACATTTCGGGCATGAGCCCTTCTTCAGGAATGAGAAGAGTGTGCCAAGCAGGCTAAGATAAAAGGTAGGGAGGAGGGACTTGGGGGAGGAGTGTTGGAAATGCGATCAGTGGAAGGAGGTTAAGGTGAGGGTGATAGGCCGGAGTGGGGGTGGGGGCAGAGAGGTCAGGAAGAAGATTGCAGGTTAGGAAGGTGATACAGCATGAGTTCTGGTGCTCATGAGTTCTAGATTCTCCAACCAGGATTCGGATGGTGCACAAATGTCATGTCAAGAAGCTAAACCATTGACACTTGATCCACCTTCAGAAGCCCCTGAAGACGAGATTGTTGGGCAAAGTACCAGACATCGGAGTCCTCACCAGAGCTGATTTTTTTTTTAGATTAGACTTACAGTGTGGAAACAGGCCCTTCGGCCCAACAAGTCCACACCGACCCGCCGAAGCGCAACCCACCCATACCCCTACATTTACCCCTTACCTAACACTACGGGCAATTTAGCTTGGCCAATTCACCTGACCCGCACATCTTTGGACTGTGGGAGGAAACCGGAGCACCCGGAGGAAACCCACGCAGACACGGGGAGAACGTGCAAACTCCACACAGTCAGTCGCCTGAGTCGGGAATTGAACCCGGGTCTACAGGCGCTGTGAGGCAGCAGTGCTAACCACTGTGCCACCGTGCCGCCCCTATGCTAAACGTTCACATCATATTGAGACAGTCACAACTGAGTTCAGTGGGTCGGTGTGCCTGACATTTGCACTTACTTGACGCATTCTTGTCATGACCAAAGCAAGTTCTACAATTATACTCCAGAGGCTTCACTTAGGAGTTTAGCTTTGAGTTTGAGTTTTGCGAGAAAATTACCCCGAATCACTGCACCTACTGCAACCTCCTTTGAAAATGAATACACATCCAAGACAAAGAGAAGCAAGCCTTAATTTGATTTGATTTGATTTGATTTGATTTATTATTGTCACATGTACAAGGTACAATGAAAGGTTTTGTTTTGTGTGCAGTACAGGAAGATCACCACAGAAAGATCCTATAGTGATTAAATAGAGTGAGGAATACAAAGTTAAAGAAAGTGCACAAAAGCAAGATCAACGTTGTCGTGGGTGTGGGTATGTTCGCTGTCACAAAGCTAGTCCCTTTTTTCCTTCAAAGCTGTTCCTTGGCTCAAAGAGAGTCTGTCTTTGATTCTTTTCAGAGAGGTAATAAAGTGGGCCGGGCTCCGATCAGTTTGGTTCAGTACAGAGATGAAGGAGGATTTGCAGAGCTCTTTTCTTTATATGTAAACAGATGAGACTTCAGGCCAAAGTGGTCATGTTTTAGAAGTGACCTGTACAATGAAAAGGGAGTGGTCAGCTCTCTAGCTGAGCTGAGCAGCTTTTAGTTCAAGTCTTGAACTGGTTGGAAGTTCAACAGGGAGTTGTGTGGAAACTCTCTTTTTCTGCCCTTCAACTTCAACCTGTAGGCCTGTGTTCCATTTATACTGAATTGTAAAGAGAGTTTGCTTATTGGGATTGTTGTGTATATTCGGAACAGCATAATTAAGTCTAATTGGATAGTCTGAGTTCTGTAGGAGTTCTTTATTCTGTTCTTTGTGGTCATTAAGTGCTTTGAAAGGTTGATCATGGCATTAATCAACTCCAGCCTCCCCACTACTCTTGACCCACTCCAATTTGCATATCGGACCAACAGACCCACGTCAGATGCCATGTCATTTGCCCTTCACTCCTCCCTCAAACATCAGGATCCCACGTACAGCTACTTAAGAAGCCTACTCATTGACTACAGTTCAGTCTTCAACACTATTATTCCCTCGAGACTGATCACTAAACTTAATGATCTCGGATTAAGCCCCACTCTCTGCAACTGGATCCTCAGTTTCCTGACCCACAGGACACATTCATTGAATATTGGGGACAAAATTTAATCCTCACTAACACTCAACACTGGAGTTCCCCAGGGGGGCATGCTCAGCCCCCTACTGTACTCACTATATACCCATGACTGCGTCACCAAATACCAGACTAATGCCATTTACAAGTTTGCTGATGACCATAGACAGTCGAATCTCAGAAGACAAAACAGACTACAGACGGGAGGTGGAAGACCTGGTAAAATGGTGCACTGAGAACAACCTAGCTCTCAATGCTGGCAAAACAAAGGAATTCATTATTGACTTTTGGTGGGATGTAACTCATGCCCCCCTACACATTAACAGCACAGAGGTGGAACGAGTGGAGAGTGTCAAGCTCCTGGGAGTAGTCATCAGCAACAAGCTTTCTTGGACTCTTCATGTGGATGCACTGGTCACAAAGTCCCAACAACATCTCTTCTTCCACAGGCAGCTGAGGAAATTTGGCATGATGGCGATTACCCTTGCCAACTTTTGTAGGTGCGCCATTGAGAGCATTTTGTCACTCCCTGGTATGGCAACTGTACTATTCAAGACTGGAGACGGTTACGGAGAGTGGTGAACTCAGCCCAGACAATCACAAAGGCCAACCTCCCATCTATAGAATCCATCCAACAGGCCCACTGTCAAGGAAAGGCCGCCAGCATTCTCAAAGATCCATCCCACCCTGGCAATATTTTTCAACAACCACTACTATCGGGGAAAAGGTACAGCAGCCTGAACACACACCGTCAGTTTGTGAAACAGTTTATAGACAATAGACAATAGGTGCAGGAGTAGGCCATTCTGCCCTTCGAGCCAGCACCACCATTCATTATGATCATGGCTGATCATCCTCAATCAGTATCCTGTTCCTGCCTTATCCCCATAACCCTTGATTCCACTATCCTTAAGAGCTCTATCCAACTCTTTCTTGAAAGTATCCAGAGACTTGGCCTCTACAGCCTTCGGGGGCAGAGCATTCCACACACCCACCACTCTCTGGGTGAAGAAGTTTCTCCTCAACTCTGTTCTAAGTGGCCTACCCCTTAATTTTAAACTGTGTCCTCTGGTTCGGGACTCACTCATCAGCGGAAACATGTTTCCTACCTCCAGAGTGTCCAATCCTTTAATAATCTTATATGTCTCAATCAGATCCCCTCTCAGTATTCTAAACTCAAGCGTATACAAGCCCAGTCGCTCCAATCTTTCAACGTAAGATAGTCCCGCCATTCTGGGAATTGACCTTGTGAACCTATGCTGCACTCCCTCAATAGCCAGAATGTCTTTCCTCAAATTTGGGGACCAAAACTGGCACAATTCCAGGTGCAGTCTCACCAGGGCCCTGTACAGTTGCAGAAGGACGTCATTGCTGCTATACTCAATTCCTCTTGTTATGAAGGCCAGCATGCTATTAGCTTTCTTCACTGCCTACTGTACCTGCATGCTTGCTTTCACTGACTGATGTACAAGAATACCTAGATCTCGTTGTACTGCCCCTTTACCTAACTTTGACTCTACATAGGTAGTAATCTGCCTTCCTGTTCTTGCCACCAAAGTGGATAACCACACATTTATCCACATTAAACTGCATCTGCCATGCATCCGTTCACTCACCTAGCCTGTTCAGGTCACCCTGTATTCTCCTAACATCCTCCTCACATTTCACCCTGCCACCCAGCTTTGTGTCATCAGCAAATTTGCTGATATTACTTTTAATACCTTCATCTATATCATTAATGTACACTGTAAAAAGTTGCGGTCCCAGCACTGATCTCTGCGGCACACACTAGTCACCACCTGCCATTCCAAAAGGGAGCCGTTTATCACTACTCTTTGTTTCCTGTCAGCCAACCATTTCAATCCATGTCAGTATTTTGCCCCTAATACCATGTGCCCTAATTTTGCTCACTAACCTCCTATGTGGGACTTTATCAAAAGCTTGCTGAATGTCCAGGTACACTACATCTACTGGATCTCCCTTGTCCATCTTCGGAGTTACATCCTCAAAAATTCCAGAAGATTTGTCAAGCATGATTTCCCCTTCATAAATCCATGCTGACTCTGACCTATCCTGTTACTGCTATCCAGATGTGTCGTAATTTCATCCTTTACAATTGACTCAAGCATTTTTCCCACCACTGAGGTCAGACTAACTGGTTTATAATTCTACTCTACTGTTGTTAGAATACTGAATGGACTCCCAAAATCTTAGCATTCACCTGTACCTGTGTTTTGGTTTTTGCCGTTGTTTACCTATTATTTAGTTATCTTTGCTATTTAACTCTGTGATCTGCCTGTATTGCTCACAAGACAAAGCTTTTCACTGTGCCTGATACACGTGACAATAAATTCAATTCAATTCAATTCAATACACTTATCAAAACAAATTGCAAAGTTATGGTCTGAGCGGCCTGTTTAAAACTGTTTTAAGTGGTTTGGCCTAGTCCAGAACAGATTGGGAGCTCTTTATGGCATTTTAAACAGCACGTGGTAAGTGCTAGTGTCTTTATTTTGGGTTCTGGATTAGTGGTGCTGGAAGAGCACAGCAGTTCAGGCAGCATCCAAAGTGCAGTGAAATTGACGTTTCGGGCAAAAGCCCTTCGCTGCACTTTGGATGCTGCCTGGACTGCTGTGCTCTTCCAGCACCACTGATCCAGAATCTGGTTTCCAGCATTTGCAGTCATTGTTTTTACCTCTTTATTTCGGGTGTTGGTTCGTTGGGTCGACAAAGCTTGAGATAGTAATGGCTCTTTCAGTCGCCAAACATCTCATGGATGTGAATGTGGTGACTTTGGAAGTTTTGCAAAAAGTGAATAAGTCCAAGTTGCAAGAATTAGCAGAGAAGCTGAAATTAGAACTGTCTGCTTCTGTGAGGAAAAGAGAGATAATTACAGCAGTAGCTCAACTTTTAAACTTGCTAGAGAAACCATCAGAATCTATAGAGATGGCAAGAATTCAATTGCAAATGAAGCAACATGTGTTAGAGGCAAGAGATAAGGAAAGGACAGCAGAAATGAAACAGTTTGAGTTACGATTAGAAGCAGAACAGAGGGAAAAAGAAAAAGCAGCAGAACAGCGAGAAACAGAGAGCAGAGAATAGTGGAAAAAAGAGAGAGAGCAGAGAAAGAAAAAGAGAGAGCTTTTGAACTTCAAAAAGTGGCACTTAAAAAGGAAACTATGCAGAAGTAGGTATTGCAGATGCTGGAGATTCGAATCAAGATTAGAATGGTGCTGGAAAAGCACAGCAGGTCAGGCAGTGTCTGAGGAGCAGGAAAATTGACATTTTTGGCAAAAGGCCTTCATCAGGCCTGATAAAGGGCTTTTGCCTGAAACATTGATTTTCCTGCTCCTCTGACCTGCTGTGCTTTTCCAGCATCACTCTAATATTGACTTGAAAAGGAAAGTCAGCTTAAAAGGCTGGAGATAAAAGCTGAGGGTAGGCTTGGTGAGGAAGAGAGTGAGAATGAACAAGCCCGTGGTAATCAAAAGCCGAGTGAGAAACTGTTTAATTATGTTCAAGCATTGCCGAACTTGGATGAGAAGGATGTGGAAGCCTTTTTTATCTCATTTGAAAAGGTGGCTCAACAAATGCAGTGGCCAGTGGCAATATGGGTTTTGTTCATCCAAACGAAACTTGTAGGTAGGGCTAGTGAGATATTCGCATCACTATCAGAGGAGATATCTGGGGAGTATGAGAATGTGAAAAAAGCCATTTTAAGTGCGTATGAGCTTGTACCAGAAGACAATGCTTCAGGAATCTAAGGAGGGGACCCTGGTCAAACCTATATTGAGACTGAAGGATCAAACAGAGTAATTTCAGTAGATGGATAAGAGCTTTAAAAATCGAGCAAACCTATGATGACCTTAGAGAGGTAATTATTTTGGAGGAATTCAAAAATTCACTGTCTGAAGTAGCGCAAACTCATGTGGAAGAGCAGAGAGTTAAAACAGCGAGGTTAGCAGCTGAAGGAGCTGATGGTTATGAGCTGGTCCATAAAACACCGTTTAGCTTCCAGAGTCAATTGCAGTCCATGAGGAATAGAAACTGGGGCAAAAAGAAAATCCTCATGTGGAAAGGGAAAGTTAGATCTCAGTGAAGACCATAAGGATAACTTAACACAGGGAAAAAAAAGAAACCCTTGAGGGAGCAAAGAAGTTAAAAACTCCAGTGTTTTTATTGTAATAAAGTGGACCATATGAAATCACAGTGTAGGTGGGCTAGGAGAAAGCCAGATGTAGGAAAACCAGACAAGCCTGGAAGTTTTGTTGGACTAGTAACAAAAAGCACAAGGGAAGTTAGACAACTCCCTCAGAGTGTACAAGATGAACGGAGGTTGGTTAAGGAGCAAGTGCCAGATCCGCTTAAAAAATACACATGCAAGGGTAAAGTTTATTCACATTGGCAAGTTTATTCACATTCACAAGGTTACAATATTAAGGGATGCAGGATCCTCTCAGTCTGTAATGCTGAAGGATGAGGAGATATATACTCCTGAGGGACTATTGCCAGAAAAGGTACTGGTAACAGGAATTCACGGTGAGACAAAAAGTGCTCAGTTTTGTAAAGGGAAGCTAGAGAGTCCAGAGAAGAGTAGAGAATTTGTGGTAGGAGTACTGAACAAACTCTCAGCTCCAGGAGTACAATTTGTCCTTGTAAATGACATAGCTGATTCACCAGTAGGTGTGCTGTCTACTCTAGTTGAAATGTCAGTGGAGACGCAGGCAACTGAAGACATGGAGAATGTTTATCCAGGAATTTTCCTTGATCACAAAGGCACAAGTTGAAGCAGAAGAGACCAAAAGGCACAGATAAGGAAGCTGACAGAGTTATCCAAAGCTTACTTTGATCAGATAAGTGGAACAGGGAAGGAGCAAGTAGGTAAACATGCCAATATCGTTAGCTCTACTAAGCTGACTGAATTACAGCAGAAAGCTGAGAACTTAAAATAGTTATATCGAAAGGCATTTACTGAGAAAGAAAGTGAATGTATTCCTGTGTGCTATTGCTTAACAAATGATATCTTAATGAGGAAATGGAGACCATCACACATTCAGACAGATGAAAAATGGGCAGAGATTCATCAAATTGTTTTGCCAGTAGAGAATAAAAACTTCACATCCAAACTATTCAAGGAGGTTATGGATAACTTGGGAATAAAGCAATTCAAATCTATTGCACCCCATCTAGAATCACAGGGAGTGCTAGAGAGATGGCATCAAACATTTAAGACCATGTTGAGGGCTTATGGTCAGAATTATCCAGATGACTGGGATAAGTTTGGCGATCATAGAGACACAGAATGAATCGACCAAATTCAGTCCATTTGAATTAATTTTTGGGCATAAAATAAGAGGACCATTAAAATTGATTAGGAGAAATTATGAAGTCAGAAATTAATAAGTCAGAATTCAGAGACCACCCATTTGGACTATGTGTCAAGTTTTAGAAAACAATCAAATAGAGCTGGAGCGTTGGCTAGATAGCATTTAAAAGTATCACAGCATACAATGAAACAGAAAGCAGATAAGAAATCACAAATTTGCATTTTTACAAATGGGAGTAAGGTATTGGTGTTACTACCAGTAACAGATAAGCCTTCAAAAGCAAGGTTTAGAGGACCATATCAAATTGAGAGGAAATTGAGTGACAGACACGGACTCCAGACAGGAAGAAATCTCGTAGAGTGTGTCATGGGAATATGCTCAAAAGGTATTTTGATCTGGAAGGAAAGCAAGAGGAGAAGGTGTTAATGATTACAGGACAGAAGGAAGAACCAAGCTCCGAGGATTCTGAATTGGACATTCCTCAAATCAAATTGGACAATGAGGGAGTTGTCAAAAATTTGGATAAATTACTGAATTACCTTCCACAAGAAAATCAAAATGACCTGAAAGAGTTATTACTATCACCTGGGGAGATATGCAGAAATAAACTGTGTAAAACTAACCTAATTGCGCATGATGTAGATATAAGAGATGCTGTTCCGATTAAGCAACATCCTTATAGGCAAAATCCTCTAAAGGTGGCACAAGTTTGGAAGGAGATAGAGCGCATGCTCCAAGATGGCACAATCAAAGTGTGTTACAGTGACTGGAGCTAACCCAGTTGGACTTGCTTGATCAACTTTAGAAGACAGGCTTGGTGGTAAACCTAGCTAAAAGTGAATTTGCCAAAGTCCAAGTCACCTTCCTGAGCTATATTATTGGACATGGACAAATGGCCCCATTGGATGCAAAAACGATAGTAATTGGGGAATTTCCCATATCATCGACAAAAAAAATAGCTGTACTACGATTCCTGGAGTTGAATGGATTTTAACGAAAGTTTGTGCCAAACTTTAGCAGTGTGACTGCTCCACTCACTGAATTGTTAAAAAAAGGGCAGAAATTTCAGTGGACAGTAGGCTGTCAGATGGCATTTGATAGCCTAAAACCTGTATTAACCACTGCCCCAATATTAGCCACACCAAATTACACAAAGCCTTTCAAGGTGGCTATCGATGCGAGTGATGTGGGTGTCGGTGGGGTGCTCCTGCAGGAGGATGACGATGGCATAGAAAGACCCATCGGTATTTTTCCAGGAAGTTGAACATTCATCAACAGAAATATTCAACGGTGGAGAAAGAGCCTTTAGGTTTGGTGTTGGCCTTACAACATTTCAGTGTTTATATTACCAGCAATGCATCTGCAACAATCATATACACTGACCGCAACCCTTTGACATTTGTGGAAATATTTAAGGACAAAAATGCCAGATTGTTCAAATGGAGCTTGTTATTGCAGCCATTTAGTTTGACAATGGCGCATGTGGCAGATTGCGAAAACATGATTGCCAATGCATTATCGAGGCTCAAATGAGAAACAGAGGTGTTCGGTGGTAGGTGTACCCTGGCCTGAATTTGCATGTAGTTGTGCATGTTTATATGTTTATAGTTAGTGTAGTGTGTATATATGTTTAGCCTATTAACCGGGTTTTGAAGGGTTAAAAATGAAGGGTTAAAAATTTGGTCTTGATGGTCCATTTTTTTAAGGGGGGAGGTGTCACAAAGCAAGTCTTTTTTTTCTAAAAGCTGTTCCTTGGCTCAAGGAGATGCTGATCTTGATTCTTTTCAGAGGGACAATAAACCAGGCTCTGATCAGTCTGGTTATGTACAGAGATGAAAAGGATTTTGAGATTTTGTTTATATGTAAACAGATGAGACTTCAGGCCAAAATGGTCATGTTTTCAAAGTGACCGGTACAATGAAAAGGGAGTGGTCAGCTCTCTAGCTGAGCTGAGCAGTTTTTAGTTCAGTCTTGAACTGGTTGGAAGTTAAAAGGGAGTTGTGTGGAAACTCTCTCTCTCTTCTGCCTTTCAACTTCAACCTGTGGGCATGTATTCCATTGATACTGGATTGTAAAGGGAGTTTGCTTATTGGGACTGTTGTGTATATTCAGAACAGCATAATTATGTCTTGTTGGATTGGCTGAGTTCTGTAGGGGTTCTTTATTCTGTTCCTTGTGTTTCATTGTGTAATTTAGCGAATTCATTTTTGTCTCTTTTAAAATCCAGTAGTCAACCTAGCTAACTTAATCTGGATAATTTTCACTGTACATTTATTGAAACAAATTGCAAAGTTATGGCCTGAACACTTTGCTTAAGAATGTTACGAGTGGTCTGGCTTAGTACATATAACATCGCCGAGCTGAGAAGTTGATTTGCAAATGTTTTGTCCCGTGTCTAGGTAACATCTTCAGTGCTTTGGAGCCTCCTGTGATGCGCTACTGTACTGTGTCTTCTGGAAGTTATTTGGTTCCTTTCCTGCTGCTTCCAGTTGTCAGTTCCAGTTGTTCATTGTAATGGCTGATATATTGGATCCAGGTGGATGATGTGGTTGATGGAGTGCCATGCTTTTAGAAATTCTCTGGCTTTCCCCTGTTTGGCTTGTCCTATGTTTGTTATGTTGTCCCAGTCAAATCTGTGGTCCCTGTCATCTGTGTGTATGACTATTAGGGACAGCTGGTCATAGCATTTAGTGGCTAGTTGGTGCTCATGCATCAATATTAGATTTGAAATTTGAGAGGTCCACTCAGAAGTCTAATAACAGTGGAGAAGAAGCTGTTTTGGAACCTGTTAGTATGTGTTTAAGTTTTTTGTATCTTCTGCCTGACAGAAGCGGTTGGAAGAGATTATAATTGTGGAGGATTGGGGAGTGGAGGTCTTTGATGATATTGGCTGTCTTTCCTAGGCAGCGAGAATTATAGATGGAGTCAATGGATGGAAGGTTGGTTTGTGTGATGGACTGTGCTGTATTTACAACTCTCTATAGTTTCTTACGGTGATATCCTGAGGCAACATCTCATTCAAAATCTATCCACCAGCACTTGGTCAACTTTCAGAAGCTCCTAAAGATGAAATAGCTGGGCAAAGTACCAGACACTGAGATGCTCACCAGAGCTGATATACTAAGTATTCATATTGTATCAAGAGAGTCACAACTGAGTTTGATGGGTCAGAGTGCCCGACATTTGCACTTATTTGGTGCAGAAGCCTGTCTTATTTACAACAATACAGATTAAATGCACTTACCCTGTCAAACCCCTTCAAAAATGTGCATATTTTGAGACAATTAATATCTCATCTTGCTCGGGAGTGTAGGCTCAATTTACTAAATTCCTTATCGGAAGACAAATCTTTCATCCCAATAACCCAATTAGTGGGACTTTGCTGAGCTCCCTCCGATGGAAATACATTCACTTTTAGCTACAAAGACCAATCCTAAGTTCTCAAGATATGGTCTCACCAAGATGGTACATAACTAAGACAAATCAAAACAGACATTGCTGGAGAAAGTCGACAGGTCTGCAGCATATGTGGAGAGAGAAAGAGAGTACACATTTCAAATCTTGTGACTCTTCTTCAGAATGAGAATGAGCAAGGATAGGTGGGGTTTATACTGATGATGTAGGAGAAAGTGAGGACTGCAGATGCTGGAGATCAGAGCTGAAAATGTGTTGCTGGAAAAGCGCAGCAGGTCAGGCAGTATCCAAGGAGCAGGAGAGTAGGTTAAAATCTTCTAGGAGAAAGTGAGGACTGCAGATGCTGGAGATCAGAGCTGAAAATGTTTTGCTGGAAAAGCGCAGCAGGTCAGGCAGCATCCAAGGAGCAGGAAAAGGAGAGCAGGATGATTCCTGAAGAAGGGCTCATGCCCGAAACGTCGATTCTCCTGCTCCTTGGATGCTGCCTGACCTGCTGCGCTTTTCCAGCAACACATTTTCAGCTCTTTATGCTGATGATAGCAGGTGGGCCGGAGTGGGAGGAAGAGGAAGGAGTGTGCGGTGGAGAAGGAGCCCATTAGGAAAGTGTAAAAGGTTTGGCAGACACAAGGATTCAATGTAGTAGGCCGGAAAAAAATCAGTGGGACACCTGATAATGGGAATCATGAGTAGTTGAAAATGGGGTGGCTGTATGGAAATCAACTCATTTTATGACAGGACCTGGGGTTTTGGGCTTAGGTAATAGACAAGGAATGGGATGTTCATATTTTGAAATGGTTAAATTCAATGTTGAATCCTGAAGGTTGTGAGGTAACTCCATGGAAGGTGAGGTGCTGTTCCATCAGTTTGCATTGAGCTTCACTGGAGCACTGCTGCAAGCCTGAGACAGAAATGATAGTCAGGGAACATGAGTGACCTGTTGAAGTGCAGGCACCTGGAAGCTCAGGGTCTTTTTCATGGACAGAGCAGAGGTGTTCCACAAAGCTGTCACCCAGTCTGCGATTTGTCTCCTCAACGCAGAGGAGAACACATTGTGTGCAGTCAATACGACAGACTAGATTCATCTGGAACGTGTGTCTGGGGTCTTAGATAGTGAGAAGGTAAACAGGCTGCACGGGGGTCAGTTAGCTCAGATAGCTGGTGAATGAAGCATGGTGATGCCAACAACATGAGTTCAATTCCCATACTTGTTGAGCTCACCATGACGTTTCTGCCTTCTCAAACTTGCCCCTTGCCTGAGGCACAGTGACCCTCAGATTAAACTCACCATCAGTTGTTTCTCACTAATGACAGAGTGGAACTCTAAAGACTTTACCTTTTATAAGAGTAGCAAGACTTTATTACCCTTGTACTCCAATTCATCTGCACTAAAGACCAGCATACCATTTGCTTTCCCACACTTTCAATATTCTTGACCAAAAGACTATATATTAAATATTGGACCTGTAGTCCATATTTGTGGACTATTATCAATGGAAATAAGCTCCTGGTCTATGAATGACTGGTGGTATCTACAACGTTTAAACCTCTGCTTGTTTACATGTTGTGGCTGTACAGGATATTGGCTAGACCACTTTTGGAATAATGCGTTCAGTTTTGGCCTCCCTGCTATGGGAAGGAGGTTGTGAAAGTTGAAAAGGTTCAGAAAAGATTTGTAAGGATGGTGCCAAGGTTGGAGGGTTTGGGCTACAAGGAGAGGCTGAAGACTTATGCCTATGAACAAACAACCCAGCTTCTGTATTCCTGCAGCAAAGTTATGGACTGACTGAGCATGCTCCTGACCTGTTGCTGACCTGTTTTGCCGTTCACCATTGATTACCTTCTTGCTGCTTGTTCCAATACCATCCACCTCCTGTTCTGCTCCAGACTCCTGAGGATCAGAAGAAATGGACTTTTTAATTATTTTCCCACAGATTGAACCAGAAACAACAGTTCACGATCTCACAAAAACAATTAAAGACAGTGGAATGAAAACACTTTAATTGTGATCTCTGATGTTGATAAAGCATGATTTAAAGGTAACCTTCCAACAGGTGAGTAGGCAGGCATTTCAACAATTCTGCTTTACCCTTATTCAAAATAAATCAGAAGTGCTTTATTAACAAAGTGTAAATGTTTTTGAATTAGTTGTTTTAGCTCCAGGCAACTATGTTTGCAGTCTTTTCTTCAACATATACTGTCACCTTAGTTAACTTGGATACATTCTCATGTGGTTAAGTGCTCCATTTCTGAAAACGTTGCCCTCCCTTCCTGGTGACTGGAAAGAAATTTAAGGAGCAAACTGGACACGTTATATGCTGAGGGCTTTATTTTTAAGATTGTCCTTGTGCTAATGTCAATTTCACAATATAATTTCCTACCGAGTTTGCAGGTAGTGGTGCTCCCATAATTCTGCTGCCTCTGTCCTTCTAGATGGTAGTGATCATGGGTTTGGAAGGTGCTATCTAAGGAGCCTTGATGACTTTTTGCAGTGCATCTTGTAGATAGTACACGCGCTGCTACTGAGCATCAGTGCGGAGGGGATAAATGTTACCCTATCCCTGTAAGCCTGCATTTGCCATATCTAATCCATGTAGCCTGCACATCCCTGGACATTATGGGCAATTTAGCATAGTCAATCCACTTAATCTGCACATCTTTGGACTGTGGAGGAAGCCAGACCACTGGTAGGTAACTCATACAGACACAGGGAGGATGTGCAAACTCTACACAGCCAGTCACCCAAGAGTGATGACATTCAGGAGAAGCTTGTTAAATATATGAAGAGAGAAGGAATTGAAGATCAGTTTGCGTGTGTTAAACTAGAAGAAGTGAAAAGAAATTTGAGTGGAGAATATATTCTGGCACCTAGCAGTTGGTCCAAATGGCTTGTTTTCTGTGCATAATACTATGTAACGGTCACAGCTGTTACTTTATTCACTGTCTTGCCTTCCTTTGTATTAATTCAGACTCCAGCCATTGCATGATCTGACAGTCACGTCCCTGAAAAAAAACCATTAAACTCTTTGCCAAGAAATGTTACATTTGACTCAGGAGTTATAAAATTTGCAGTTTAAAAATAACACAATGAATCACTGCACTGTAGTTCACCTAACCATTCAGCTGTAATAAAATCAAACAAGTACCATAGCACAAAAAATAAGACTTGTGAAAATATTCCACTGTCTCGAGGATATTTGGCAATGAATGAACTTTGTCTCTGGAATGAACATTTTACAACAAAAAATACTCTGTTTTAATCCAGTTTTATTTAAAACTCAACTGTGATGCTGAGTATTGTACTTCTCCAATTGGCCCTCTTTATTTTTGTAATATCTCATTTGTGGAAATAGCGCAGACTGCTTCATGTAGTCACATAATTTTTCCTATTGTTGTGTAGACAGCCACAAACCTCCTTTCTGACAATGACCCACAAGTAATTAAGGAATGAATGGCCGGTTCATTTGATTTTGATGTTGGATCAGATTGGAATTTTAGCCATAACACCAGAAGAACATGCCACTTCCCTGTACTCTGTGATCTTTAATGTTCACCTGAACTGGAGGAGGAATTGGCCAAGCCTTTATCTTAAGATCTCTACTGAGAACTGGCTCTTCCAGCAACAACATAGATATTACTCTTCAGAAAGGATCAAGATCTATCCGGTTTGCCTTCTACTATCCCGGTAACTGAATGATATGATGAGAATAGAATTGTCGACTAATTAATTTGCAAAAGACTCAGAAATGTCAAAAGAAAAGAAACACCCATAGTGAAGAGTGGCAACTATGGGTTCAAGATTTAAGCTTCACTCATCCCCCAATCCTCCCTGACAGAATTATATCTGAACCACATCCATCATTTTCTGAATGAAGTCCACCAAATTTGCAGGTGAAGGGATCAATGCAAATGCTTCCCACCATCTCCCCAGGAAATCTGTTCTGTGGTTTGACCACTGAAACAATGTCTCCATGAACATATTTTCAAATTCAACTCCAACAATAAGTGTAGGATTGTACAGTACAGATGACTTCCATTCACCTCTTTCTCACTAAAAACATAACAATTTGTCTTTTCCTATCCCCAATCGAACACATCCTCTCAAATGTTCCTCACTCAGTGCTGTTCGAAAGTGTCAGTCCAGACCATAAACTAAAATCTTGATGTGGTTATCAATCCTGAGACTTTCTGATCCCAGATGTATGAACCACCTTCTGAGCTTGGCTGACGTATTCTAAGACATTATTTTTCTTTCTCCTCTTTTCTTTGGCCTGTGCAATTTTCCCATCAAGTAAAACATAACTCCAAAACTAATAACTCTTCGAGAGAAGGAATCTCTCCTAGCTCTGTGATAAATAGGAGGTGCCTTATTTCAAAGCTGATCATCCTCCTTCCAGCCTCCTAACCGGCCTACGTCCAGAACTCCACAATACCAGCTTTTAATTCAGAGAGAAGGGACTGTGTAACAACATGGGAGGTTTGATCACAACAGCTTCACCCGGAGACCTGGCCAGCATTTCAATAAATGTTGGCACGTACAAAGGTGGAATTCATGCTTAGATCAGGTGCTAGATTTGACACTAATCACTAACACAGATGTTTTGAATTGAATTTACTAAAGGTTATTTGAAGCGATGTTGGCAGGTTGACTTTTTGGCCGATGTTGTTGCGCTAATGACTGCACAAAGAATAGAACATTTTCTATGGGAGGTTTGAAAATAACATCATTAAATTGTGGTGCTTGAATATTTCCTTCTTCTTTTGCTTTTGAGTTTTCTTATCCTAATATTTCATTTCTGTTTGTTTGTCTCTGCTGTTCATCGTAATCAGTCAATTCTTATTTCAGAATTCTTTTTGTTTGCTTATCAATGATTATTCCTGTTTTTTCCTTTCCATTTTGTTTCATTACCTCTAGGTCCTCCTTATGCCCCATTGCAATTTCTGAACACAAAATCCCTACTGTGTGGAAGCAGGCCATTAAGCCCACATCAAACCTCTGAAGACCATCTCACTCAGATCCACCTCCCTACTTATCCCTATAAACCTACAGTTCCCATGGCTAATCCAAGTAGCCTGCACATCCCTGGACACTATATGGCAAGTTCCCATAGCCAATCCACCTAACCTTCAGATCTGTTGGCTGTGGGAGGAAACCAGAGCACCCAGAGGAAACTCACACAGACGGGTGAATGTGCAAACTCCTCATAGATAGTCACCCGTGGCTGGATTTGAACCCGGGTCCCTGGTGCTGTGAGGCAGCAGTGCTAACCACTGAGTCACAGTGCCAACCTAACATAAGAATGTGAAATAAGGAATAGACACAAGGGTAGGTGAAAGTAAGGACTGCAGATGCCAGATATCAGAGTCAGGGTTAGAGGGGTGCTGGAAAGGCACAGCAGGTCAGGCAGCATCCGAGGAGCAGGAGAATTGATGTTTCAGGCAGGAGCCCCTCATCAGGAATCATAGACACAAGATAACCTATTCACCTCCTTTAGCTTATTCTGCCAGTGTTGGCTGATCTGACTATGGCCTTAATTCCCTTTTTCTGCCTACTCTCATGCCCATTGACTCCCAAATAGATTAAAATTCTGTCTCATTTACCTTGAATCTATTCAATAAGTAGCCTTCATTGTTCTCTAAGGTACATAATTCCAGAACTAATAAATCTTTGAGAGAAGAAATTCATCCTAGATCTCTCATATGTCTGATTTCAAGGCTATTGTCCCTCCAATTTTAATTTGCCCCGTGAAGGGAAAAATCTCTCATTGTCAACACTATCAAACCCTTCCCACCAACCCAGACATTCCTCTTCAATAATATTTTTTCTCATTCCTGTAAACACAAATGAGTATAGGCTAGATAATTAAAACTGAAACTGTTATGGACCAGGCCAGACCCCCTCAAAACATTTCAAGAAAGTAGCCCAGACCCTAACTCTTCTAATTGTTTTAAGCAGGTGTAAGTGGATATTCCAGGAGAGATGCAGCTCGTCAATCCACTTTATTTTAAACAAAACAGAATTTATTTACAAGATTACCAACTGAAACTCAAACAAAAGAGAACAGAAAACAGAGTAACTTATCCAAAAACCCAACAGATTATTCGAAGTTAATGACGCTGTTCCAAATATTTGCAACAATCCCCTTTAACACCCTTTGGCACATAAGGTAAACTCAAACACAGAGTCTTACAAGAGACAGAGAGATGGCAGTATGGAACACCATCTCCCATGTAGCTGTGTCTTAGCTCAGCTGCCTCAAACTGCCTACTGCTTTTAGTGAATAGCCAAACTGCCAAAAATAATTAAATCAAACCAGAGAAAAACTGCACTGGGAGAACTGGCCACTCCCCTTTCATTGTGCAAGTTTTTTTTACACTTAAAAGCCTTTTGCCTAAGACAATATCTGTTAGCTATAATCAAATTAGCCCTAAAACCCATCCAAGCCAGACTTTTTGTAATCACTGCTTTCACTGCTTTTAAAGTCAAGGACAGCATAACTATGTTAAAGGAGCAGCATCGTCACATGGGGAAAGTTCTGGAGGCTGTTCTTTGGAAGTGAAGTCATGAGATTTGAAATGTCAGCTCTATTTTTCACTGCACAGATGTTGAGTTTCTTTGAGACTTTCTGCTTCTATTTCAGATTTCCGGTGTCTGTGTATTTTGCTTTCATTTGGGTAAGGAGTAAAATTGCTTAACTTTTCTCAGAAGACAATCATTTCATTGCAAAATCAACCAAGTGAGCTTTATCTACAAACATATTCCTTCTTTAATACAGAAATAAAAATGGTACACAGTATCCAAATGTTCTTTCTCCAATCAATCCACTTGCAATAAAGACTAAAGTCCAACTTGATATTTGATATCCAAATTGATAGTTATTTGCTGCACATATACAGGTCATTTTGCTATAATGTGCATTTCATTAACACAAATTCACTGCAATGCGATTGATGAATTGGGGATGCTGTTTCTGAGATGTGATCTTTTCTATCAGGTGTTGGCTGTAACATGATTACATCACCAACACTTTAAGCACTGTTTCTAAAGTGTGATTTTTCTATAATGCAGGTTGCAAAAGAACGCAACTATCAGGTTATAGAAGAACTACCTGCATACATTACTAACTTCTTGTCATTCTTGTACAAGAATGCCCAGACCTCTCTGCTCTACTACATTTTGTAGTTGTCAATTTGATTTGATTTATTATTGCTACATGTACCCAGATACAGTGCAAAATATTGTTTTGCTTGCTATCCAGACAAATCATACCTTATGTAAGTACATTAGGATAACCAAAGAGATTGCAGAATATAATGTTACAGCCACAGAGAAAGTGCAGATAAGATTAACTTTAATATATGAGAGTCTGGATGAGTGGTGCTGGAAGAACACAGCAGTTCAGGCAGCATCCAAGGAGCAGTAAAATTGACGTTTCGTGCAAAAGCCCTTCATCAGGAATAAAGGCAGAGAGCCTGAAGGGTGGAGAGATAAGCTAGAGGAGGGTGGGGGTGGGGAGAAAGTAGCATAGAGTACAATAGGTGAGTGGGGGAGGGGATGAAGGTGATAGGTCAGGGAGGAGGGTGGAGTGGATAGGTGGAAAAGAAGATAGGCAGGTAGGACAAGTCATGGGGACAGTAATATATGAGAGGTCTTTTCATAAGACTGAGAAGAGCAGGGAAGAAGCTGCTCTTAAATCTATTGGTAAATGTTTTTAAAGTATTGCATCTTCTGCCTGATTGAAGAGGGTGAGAGATTATAACCAGGGAGAGAGGGGTCTTTGATTATGTTGGCTGCTTTCCCGAGACAGAGGGAAGTATAGACGGAGTCAAGCGAAGGAAAGCTGGTTTTTGTGATGGACTGGCTTGCTTTCACAACTCTCTGTAATTTTGATATTCTATTCTTTCCACCACTACATTGTACTCAGCTGCCAGAATTGTGCTCACTTTTGTAATCTATCTCTATCCCTTTGTAGGCTCTTGGGGCTCGTTTTAATGCAAAAGAGAACACTTGATGAGCATCCACAGCAGAACTGACAAAGATGCTCAGCCAATTCTCTGACTGGTGGGCAAGACTCCATTGGATGAAATAAGCTGAAATAAGTGTCTTCACCAGGTTTAGTGAGAATAGACTCAACCTCTTCATCCAGATATTATTACAGACTGCAAGTAGTTGGGAGCCCAGCCATTGTCCTTCCAACATACTAATAATTACAGCTTGCCACCAGGAATTTGACCCATACATCTCCTATTATTGAGACAGTTCTTTATCCATTCGAATAAATCACCTTCAACGCAATGGGCTCTTACCTTGTGTGCAGTGTCCTTACATGGCACCTTAGCAAATGCCTTTTTGAAATCCAAATCCAATATTATCTACAGGTTCCTGTTATTCTGCCCTGCTTACATTCCCATCCGTACACTCTCATTCTTCCCAGCTGTTAAACCCAGTCACCATCTTTCCTATTTTTTATTGCTTCCCGGTTCTAACCAAATGAATTCTTTTGTGTTCCATATTGATGATATCCTATGATCTCCTTATTTGCTTTACGTATCACCAATTTGTAATCTAAGGATTGTTTTGCTGGCTTCTTTATTTCCCACAATTATTTTTTGATGTTTCTCCAGCTTTCTCACTGAGGTTAACAGCTTGTCCTTTGAAGGAGACATTCATAAATTAGTGTTGGTATTGAGTTAATGTTTCAGCGTATCATATATAATCATATGGTTCCTGGTATCATAAAAATAAATCTTTCACTAACTGCTTGTGTCATAGGATAAGATATATTTTAAAACTCTTGATATAATGTACTACCTTCCTTCATCATAATGCAAAATACTCTCATCAGTAACTTTTGAAGTACATAATCTAATGATATTTGCTTTTACAGTCAGACAGTTATACAACATGGAAACAGACCCTTGCATCCAACTCGTTCATACTGATTAGATATCCTAAATTAATCTAGTCCCATTTGCCAGCACTCTAAACCCTTCCTATTCATATACCCATCCAGATGACTTTTAAAATGTTGCAATTGTACCCATCCTCATAACTTCCTCTAGCAGCTCATTCCATACACGCACCACCCTCAATGTGAAAATGTTGCCCCTTAGGTCCCTTTTAAATCTTTCACCTCTCACCTTAAACCTATGCCCTCTCGTTTTGGACTCCCCTACTCTGACTATTTACCCTATCCATGCCCCTAATGATTTTGTAAACCTCTATAAGGTCATCACTCAACCTCCGACACTCCAAGGAAAACAGCCCCAGCCTTTTCAACCTCTCCCTATAGCTCAGACCCACCAACCCTGGCAACAACCTTGTAAATTTTTTCTGAACCTTTTCAAGTTTGACAACATCTTTCTCATAGGAGGGAAACCAGTATTGCACAAAATTCCAAAAGTATCTGAATCAATGTTCTGTACACCACTGGCCTAGTGATATTATCACTAGACTCTGAATCCAGTTGATCCTGCAATGAGCTGAGGACCTGGGCTTAGCAAAGGTGGAATTTGAATTCAATAAGAGTCTGGAATTAAGATGCTTGATCATGAAACCATTGTCAGGAAAACTCCATTAATACCTTTCGGAAAGGAAACTGTTAGATTAGATTAGATTCCCAACTCCTATACTTGATGCACTGACCAATAAAGGAAAGCATACCAAATGCCTTTTCACTATCCTATCTACCTGCGACTCCACTTCGAAGGAACTATGAACCTGCACTCTCATTAAATAAGTTCTAAAATACATGGGAGCAAATGTCAGATAATCAAAGTAAACTAGTTCTCTGATTAGGAGGAAAAAGATATCGGGCTGAAGCATCTTAAAAAGGGGAGAATTTCATCACAAACTGAAAGATGGCAATTTTTTACAGTGCACTTAAGTGGCATTTTTAAAACATTCGTTCACAGAATGTGGGCATCTCTAGCTAGGCCATCATTTATTGCCCATTCTTAATCAGTTAAGAGTCAATCCATTGCTGTAGATCTGGAGTCACATGTGGTCCAGACCAGGTAAGGATAACATGGGCAGCATGGTGGCTCAGTGGTTAGCACTGCTGCCTCACAGCACCAGGATCCCAGGTTTGATTCCAGCCTCAGGTGACTCTCTGTATGGAGTTTGTACATTCTCCCCGTGTCTGCGGGGATTTCCTCTGGGTGCTCTGGTTTCCTCCCACAATCCACAGGTGTGCAGGTCAGGTGAATTGGCCATGCTAAGTTGCCCATTGCGTTAGATCAGAGGGAAACGGGTCTGGGTCAGTTACTCTTTGGAGGGTCGGTGTGGACTGGTTGGGCTGAAGGGCTTGTTTCCACGCTGTAGGGAATCTAATCTAATCTAACAGTTTCCGTTCCGAAAGGTATTAATGGGATTTTCCTGACAATGGTTTCATGATCAAGCATCTTAATTCCAGACTCTTATTGAATTCAAATTCCACCTTTGCCAAGCCCAGGTCCCCAGATCATTGCAGGGTCAACTGGACTCAGAGTCTAGTGATAATCTCACTAGGCCAGTGCTACCTTTAGCACCACTGCAAGTTGTGTATCAGACACTTACACTGTCTGACTGACAAGGTATTCGCAGCAGAAAGACTAAGTCATACCTAAATCAAGTTGCATGTATTAACACAAGCTGCGCAGTGCAGTTTCTTTATAAAATACATTTGAACAACTCTGAACTACATGAATAGATTTTCAACGTGCCACCCAGGGATAAAACCTGTACTTATGGACAACAACTCTCCATTAGAGATATGGGGCCAGTACGTAACACCAGTTTTACGGTAAGGCAGCAAATTGAACATCTATCTCCATGTGTTCCAGTTTGCAATCCTGCATTATGCACTGTTTCAATTTATTAAATACACACGTTCGGAATCATTACTATACAGTAGCAGGCTCAACAATTTCAAAGGAGTTTACAAGTCTACAACCACACATAAATGACTAAAGTTCCTAATGTGAACCTCATTTGAAGATTCCAAAGCTTTGTACATCGCATAATGAATACCAGGCGTGTTCACTAAGTTCGAAGCTGGAAGGAGTTCAGGTGATTTCATATAAATCAATGGATACTCAGGATTGATGATATAAAGCATTCAACTCACTCAGCAAAAAAACCACAGGTCACGGTCAGCAATAAGCAGCTCACAAGTGTCATGCTAAAAAAAAACAAATGAAATTCTTCCAGATATTCCCTGCCAAAGCTTTTTGGAGGCTCATTAATTGGCAATATTTAGCAGTGGTAATAAGGCTTGCAACCTAATTAAAAACACTACAGGTAAGTGATTAAACACACCTGGAGAAGCTGTCTGCTGTCTGTATGAACCACCTCCAACAAGGTTTGTTTTGAAGGCCTGGTCTCTCTCCAAGAAGCCCAGAGATCGAATTTCAGAGAGTTCACAGAGAGCTATCAAATTTACGAGAACAATCAAAGTGACAGAAGGGAACTGTGCTGAAAACTCCAGATTTAACTGTGATTACTTACAAGATTGGCTATTCACAGAATGTGGCAGGCCTAATAATACAATATTGACATCAAGACTCAGCTTCACTGTCTGATTTTAAACTTGAGGCCTCAGGGACGGCAGTGATTTTTCAACAGGGTAAATATTGACCTGAATTGGCTGCTGTGATTACCTGGTCACAGACTGAGGCAAAGCCAGTGAACCGAAATAGAATACAATGAATGAGTTGCATTGAAAGTAACATATCACCCTAAAACAGTGAAACCAGACAACAAAGGCAACATCAAGAAATTCACATCTATATTCGGCAATGAGCCTGCGAAGTATTCAGCTTGGGAAGACATTGAAGTTACACTCAGGAGTACACAAATTATACTGAAGCAGCATGATTGGCACAGCAGAGTGAGAAAGCAAAATAGATTCATACCAATTTGGAAGATTTGCTTTCTTGCTTTTGCTCTCTCTCCTTACATCTTATCATCTTCCAAAAGAATCACTCGATGAAAGAGAAACTTATAAAGACAGCTATTGTAGAAAACACAAGGAGGCTGCAAATCTGACCACAGCTAAGGAAACAGAACAGCTAAATAGCCATGGATTCAGCTTCCATTCTCACAACTGAGAACTTTAAATTTCATACCTATCATTTACCCCTTACGCCCTCCCCCCATGCTCTCTTTTGCATATAAACCAGAATTTTCCTACCTACCAGTAGTTCTGAGGAAGGGTCACTGGACCCAAAACGTTAATTTTGATTTCTCTTCACAGATGCTGCCAGATGTGCTGAGCCTTTTCAGCAACTTTTTCGGTTTTTGTTTCTGATTTACAACATCCATAGTTCTTTCAGTTTTTATTTTAACTTGCATCTTCTGTTATCTTCCTGTTCCTTCCAAACACCCTTGCCCCCTCTTTTTATACCTATTACCTGTGTTTAGTAAGTTTTGGAAGTAGTGGGGTTTATTTATCTCCCTGCGATGAGTAAATAAGTTTTAAATTCTTTTTTACCTCAAGAAAACTTTTGATCTAGTTAACTAAGTTTTTAATTGAAGTGAGAAAGCTACATGCTAAGAATACATTTGTTGTGACTGACATAGAGGGAGTTAAAAAGTGAGGCAGTTCTCCCTCCACACCTGGTCATAATACCTGTCATTTTTAAACACTATGAACTCTCGTATTGTTAATATTGGAAAATATCGGAAATACAAAGCCAGAAAGTCAAGCTTTGAAGATTTTTTGAACAACACATCTCCATGTAAAATGAATATCTTTCGAGGTAATACCTGATTGTAAAAGTTATACTGGGCTTGTTTTCTTTAGGAGGAGACAGTTGAGAGAAGATTTGATATTGAAACTCCTGAGCAGTCCAGACAGGCCAAACAGCGAGGACCTATATTTTGCTTGTGGAACAATTAAGAGGCAGAGGGCATAGATTTAAGAGACTTGGCAAAAGAAGCCATGGTGACATAAGCATAAGCTCATTCATATAGCGAGTGGTTAGGATCTAAATACACTGCATAATAGTGGGGTGGGAAAGAATCAATTTAGGTTTTCAAAAGGGAAGCAGAACAAACAACAATCTGCTTTATTTTTATAATGTTAGAACAGTTATACAACCTGCAATATACAACTGATACTCGGATACCCAGAACTAGCCTGAGGTAAATATGGTTAACAAACACAAAAACTAATAGAGTATGTTAATTAGCAAATGCAGTTAACACAGATCATATGGACTTCTCAGCAATGCACACCCCACCTCCACCCCCAGATGTCAATCACACTGTTGGTCACCGTGTGGGCGGCACGGTGGCACAGTGGTTAGCACTGCTGCCTCACAGCGCCTGAGACCCGGGTTCAATTCCCGACTCAGGCGACTGACTGTGTAGAGTTTGCACGTTCTCCCCGTGTCTGCGTGGGTTTCCTCCGGGTGCTCCGGTTTCCTCCCACAGTCCAAAGATGTGCGGGTCAGGTGAATTGGCCATGCTAAATTGCCTGTAGTGTTAGGTAAGGGGTTAATGTAGGGGTATGGGTGGGTTGCGCTTCGGCGGGTCGGTGTGGACTTGTTGGGCCGAAGGGCCTGTTTCCACACTGTAAGTAATCTAATCTAATCTAAATCCCATTAAAACTTCACGAGGCATTACAATTCTTTACTTTTGGCGATGTGGCCTTGAAACTCCTTCAGTGGTCATATCGTCATGGACTGCTCACATTCTGGTTGGTCACACTGCACTCCCGGGTCCGTGCAGTACCTTGGATTCTGCAAACTGCACTCCAGCACTTACTCACAGTCACACTTCAGTTTCACACCAGCAGCTCAAATCACCAAGCTTATACTGCCCCTGGGTTTTTCCCTGAGCTCTAATCTTGCTCAGCTGCATTAAATAGCTCTTACACCTCCTCCTTCCTGAGTTCTCATCATTTCAAACTATCCAACTATTCTTGAAACCTCTTCCTGAACCCCTAAGATATACCTTAGTTGCCTTTTCAGCAGTTTAGCCAAATAGGGCTGTTTACCATCTAACCTGAATCTCTCTATCTCTCTCACATAAGACATACTTCTTCATTCTATATCAACCCTGTCACCCTTGAACTATTCTTCAGTGACCCCTGAACAGCTTTTAGTGAATAAAGAAAGCCTCACAACAAGACCTGGGCAGCATGGTGGCTCAGTGGTTAGAACAATTTTCTCATTGTGCTAGGGATCTGAGTTTGATTCCAGCTTCGGGCGACTGTCTGTCTGGAGTTTGCACGTTCCTCCAGTGTCTGCATGGGTTTCCTTTGGGTGCTCTGGTTCCCTCCCACATCCAAAGATGTGTAGGTTTAGTGGATTGGCCATGAGAAATTGCCTGTACAGCTCAGAGACATGCAGGCCAGGTGGACTTGACATGGGGAATGCAGGATTTACAGGGATGGGGAAGGCCAGTATGGACTTGATGGGCCGAATAGCCTGTTTCTCCGCTGTAGGAATTCTATGATCTAGTGGTAAAAAGAAATTTTGGGACCCAATAGTCAAATATAATAAAAAGGATACCTTGGAAATCTTTGTTCCTGAAAGTCACCATTCACAGATTTCTGACTCCTGGGCAGAACAAATGGATAGAACAAAAGAAAACCAATTCATTACAAAGGGTACTATATAAATGCAAGTCTTTATTTTGAAAGTTACTATTTTACAATGCCCTAAGGGAGAAAATTCCAAGATTTTGACCCAGTTACAGTGACGGAATAGCAATATATTTCCAAATTAGGATGACGAGAGGCATGGAGAGGAACTTATAGGTATTATAGGTTCTTTCAGGCATGGATATATTAACCAACATAGCAATGTTATATCTACACTTATCCTCAAATTCTGCTAGCATCATTGATTTCATTCACATTTTAAACTAAAAGCCCCAATGGACCACACATGTTTTATATTTGTTAAGTATCTTAAATGTTGATTGTGGTCTGCTCATTATTGAAATGACTATTGAAATCTATGTTTACAATATAAAACTGTTCTGCAGCACTCTTTCTACCAGACACTCACGTTAGTACAGTGACATTAAAGAACCATTGAGCCTCGCTATTAGCTCTGCCTCTTGAAGTAATCATTTCCAGATGTTTTATACGACCTCTGTGGTGCTGTCCTTGGCAGTGATGTTATAAGGAGCAAAACACATAATAAATTCAGTGTCACATCTTTACACGTTGCAATGTTGGAGAATTCCTCTCTACAATAGTGGGACTATAGTGCAGTCTGAACCATGTTAATGGCATCAGTTTTCACTGAAAGATGGTCATTTGTTGAGACTGTGAATCATGAAACATGGGTAAAAATCCCATTAAATAGAAAAAGAGCAGCTTAGTCACGAAGTCACATTTGAAACTGAGATCACACCTTGAAACCTAAGACCCAAAATGTGAAATCTGGTGCAAATGAAGATCACATACTTGGTCACGATAACTTGATCATAAGTGGATATATTTTTTTAATTCATTCATGGGATATGGGCATCACTGGCTAGTTCAGCATTTATTTCCTGTCCCTAGTTACTCTTGAGAAGTGGGGGCGAGCTAACTTCTTGCATTGCTGCAGGTAGACCCACAATGCCCTATGGGAGGGAATTCCAAGATTTTGACCCAGTTACAGTGAAGGAATAGCAATATATTTCCAAATCAGGATGACGAGAGGCATGGAGAGGAACTTATAGGTATCCTATGTACCTGCTAACTTTTAGATGGAAGCAGTTGTGGGCTTGGAATGTGCTTTCCAAGGAGCCTTGCTGAATTTCTGTGGTGCATCTTGTAGGTAGTATGCACTGCTGCTACTGAATGTCAGTAGTGGAGGGAGTGCTTTCTTCTGGCTGTAGTACTTCCCGAGTAGGCTGTTTATTTCAAGCTTTTTGAGTGTTCAAAGTTAAAAATCACACAACACCAGGTTATAGTCCAACAGGTTTATTTGGAAGCACTAGCTTTTGGAGCGCTGCTCCTTCATCACGTGGTTGTCAGGTGTTGAAGAAACAGCACTTCGAAAGCTAGTGCCTCCAAATAAACCTATCAAACTATAATCTGGTGTTGCGTGATTTTTACCTTTGTCCACCCCAGCCAATACTGGCTCCTACAATTCTTGAGTGTTGTTGGAGTTGCCCTTTTCCAGGTAATGCCAAAGTTAGGTGCAAATTTCCAAAATGCTAATTAAAACAAAATCTGCGCGACTAAACTGGTCTTTCACTTGTTTGGCGAAAGTGAGGACTGCAGATGCTGGAGATTAGAGTTAAGAATGTGATGCTGGAAAAGCACAGCAGGTCAGGCAGCATCCAAGGAGCAGGGGAGTCGATGTTTCAAGCAAAAGCCCTGGTCATAGTCAATTAGTAGCCATGTGGTTAATGAATAGTAAAGGCTAATATAAACAGATATCATTGCCAGGGACTGGCATTTGGGGATAAAGGAGTGAGAAAGTGGAAAGAGAGAAATTGTTTTATTTAGATCAACAATGTGGCAGTGAAATGTCAGTGTCTGTATCAGTGTGAGCGTGAAAGAGAAAGACTTGCATTTATATAGCACCTACAGCAAACTCAGGATGTTACAAAGTGCTTTACAGACAATGAAATGTTTTAATATGCAATCATTTGTACTTGGTCTTAGTCATTCACGGAATGTGGGCATTGCTGGCTGAGCCAGCTATTATTGCTCAACCCCAATTCTCCTGGGAATTGTGTTGGTGAGCCACTATGTTAAACCGCTGTAATCCATGGCACACAGGGCTGGTAGTTATGCACAAAATATTGTTACAAAACACTGTTCACTTTGCCCACAAGCGATAAGACAATGACCAGTTAATCCGTCTTCATTGATTCTGTCTCTGGGACAAATAATGGTCAGGTTTTCAGGGATAACCCCCCTGCTGTCTATTGTACTAACTCCTTTGAGGTTAGCACATACAAAGATGAAGGGAAAACAGAAAAGGGGGCTGACTCATGCAGTATTGCAGCAAAATGTAATGATACATGTTAACAACATCTATTCAAATTATTACATATTTAACATACTAAAAAATGCACAATTACAGCAATTTTCTTTATACAGTGCCATAGGATCTTTTGCACCTATCCAGTAGAGTAGACAGGGTCTAGGTTCAATATTTCATGCAATAGTTAGCAGTTCTGACAGTGCAGTACTCCTTCAGAGCTGCTGTGGCCTCTCAGGATAGCCGCTTGAACCCAAATGTCCGTAGTGGGAATTGAACTCACAATCGTCTAACTGTGGTGGTACGTGTGACATGGCATGGGGTTGAGACATTAGGGTGGAGTAATGTCATAGGGATTCATTATCAGGGAGGCTAGACTGATTCTGTATGGGACATGGGCTCCGTTCACACTAGGGTAATGAGATTAAATGAATCAATTAGCAGTTGAAAGCTCATCTCAGTGACAGTGGCCATTAAACTATAACTGAAAGCAACCATCTGGTTCACCCACATCCTTTAGGGAAGGAAATGACACCATAAGAAATAGGAACAGGAGTATACCATTCAGCCCCTTTACCCTGCTCTGCCATTTAATCTGCTCTCCTTATTTGGTCTGGCCTACCAGAGGGAAAATACAATCATACTTGAAAATGAACATATTGGAACACCAGAAACAAAAGCAGAAAATGCTGGAAGAACTCGACAGAACTGATAGCACCAGTGCAGACAAAGTAGTATTATCTAATGTATAGTGATATTACTGCTAGACTATTAATCTAGTGACCCAGGTAATGTTCTGGGGTCCTGGCTTCAGACCCTGTCATGACAAATGGTGAAATTTCAATTAAATAAATATCTGGAATTAAGATTAGATTCACTACAGTGTGGAAACAGCCCTTCGGCCCAACAAGTCCACACCGACCCTCCGATGAGCAACCCACCCAGACTGTTCACCCCTGGCTAATAACCTGACACTACAGGCAATTTAGCAAGGCCAATTCACCTAACTTGCACACCTTTGGACTAGATTACTTACAGTATGGAAACAGGCCCTTCGGCCCAACAAGCCCACACCACCGACCCGCCGAGGCACACCTAGCCAAACCCATTCCCCTACATTTACTCCTGCCCCTAACACTACAGGCAATTTAGCGTGGTCAATTCACCTAACCTGCACATTTTTGGACTGTGGGAGGAAACTGGAGCACCCGGAGGAAACCCACGCAGACACGGGAAGAATGTGCAAACTCCACACAGTCAGTCGCCTGAGTCGGGAATTGAACCCAGGTCCGTGACCCTGTGAGGCAGCAGTGCTAACCACTGAGCCATTGTGTCACCCAGAGTGTAATGATGATCATGAAACCATTGCTGATTGTCAGGGGGAAAAAAAACCATCTGGTTCACTAGTGTCCTTAAGGGAAGGAAACTGCCATCCTTAACTGATTTGGTCTACATGTGACTCCAGACCCACAGCAATGTGGTTGACTTTTAACTGCCCTCTGGGCAATAAATGCTGGCCCAGCCAGTGATACCCTTACCTTGTGAATGAAAAGCAAAAAGCAAAGTTAGTGTTTCAGGTACAGAATAAACCTTTTTCAGAACTGGACCTGAAACGTTAATTCTGCTTTCTCTCCAAAGATGCTGCCAAACCTGGTGAGTTTATCCAGCACCTACAGACTTTTTTTTATTTTGGTACATCACTTTGAGGTGTAAAAAATGACATAAATATGCATAATTTGCTTACTGCTTTTTTCCTGCTAGACCTTATACTACTGCATTTCTATAGACCCTCTGAAATGGCCTGAGCAAGAGTTATGGCACTTAGAGGTGGGTAACAAATACTGGTGACATTTTGTGGTGACCCTCAATGACTGAACAAAAGAAGGGAGAGGAAGTGTGTTTGTGTATGAGGGATTTCTCTGGAAAAAGCATGAATGAGCTCAGCAGCTAAAAGTAGGGATAAGTTACAGGTTGGCAATATCTCATCTGAGAAACTGGGCGGGAAGAAGTAATAACAGCGCTCTCTCCCTCTCTCTGAAACAATTACATTCTAACTTCAGACACTTGCAAGTTTCTGGGGGAAGTGAGTATCTTGAACCGGGCTGGTTCAGGGACAGGACTAGAGAGAAAGGTTTGGTACTTATACAGGCCATTGTTGTGCTGGAGTGCGGGGTCTGTGGAACATCCTGTCCTCTCTTTCTCCCACACTCTACATTCAGAGCTGGGTTAGGGGCGGGACCTGCCTGCTGTCTGTAAAACTGCGCAGCTCCAGACTTGTCTAAACAAACGTCAGGCTGAATCAAACCTCCTGACTGCATCCTTTCTTTTTTGTTCACTACCAGAGGAAGGAGGATTGGGGCAACAGGTGAATCTCTGTAATCCGGGTTTGAATTGTTCCTGGACTGGACAACCTTGGAGCTACTACATTGAGTTGAATCCAAAGGTGATAAAGCTGCAGTTAAACCTTCGTTGCTGCTGAGCGGTTAGTGTTTTTTTTGTACTTCTCTTTGGAGGGGGGCTTTGTATTTTATCACGTTATGATGCACAGTAACTGCAAGGTGACAGTGCTTATTCCCCGCCCATGTGTGAATGTATGCTCCCCGCGTAAATTCAGTTGTCAAAACAAAAAAGTCATATAAGCTGAATATCTGCATATCTTTACTGGGGTGGGTGGGGAGGTGATGCTAGATTTCAGATGGATCGACTAGATAGTTGAAAAGGAATCCCCTTACACTTGGGAGGGCCGGCACATACTCAATGGGCCGAACGTCCGCCTTTTGCACTGTAATTTTGTACTGCACTGTGATTGGACTGGGCTAGCAAGGGGAACGAGTCTGACCCAGTGTGTCCTCAATGCAGACTTTCAAACTCCCAGCACTGTCTTAAATTGCCCTTCACAGCCACCTCGGAGAGAGACAGCACCCGTGCATTGGTCTGTCTCCCTCTTTCGCTTTCTATATATAAAACTCTGCCCAATTTTCAACCTCCTGATTGGGAACGCGCAGTTCCTGATTCTCATTCCCTTCCTCGTCAAACCATTACATCGTTATTTTATACATGATGTGTTGGTCTGGAGTGGACAAGTTCAGAAGTCACATACCAGGTTATAGTGAAAAAAGTATATTTAAAATCACAAGCTTCCAGAGCTCTTTCAGATAAATCTGTTGGAGTATGCTGAGATTTTCCAGCATTTTCTCTGTTGGACTATAACCTGGTGTCGTGTGACTTTTGCCCTTATGTGGGGGAAGGGGTGAGTTGGACACCATTTCTGCAAATTTTAAGAAACAGCTTCCTAAATGTGTGAGAACGAAGTGAATGATGATGAAGCAACGCTTTTGGAAGCGTTCACTGCGTTGGTGGTGGTGGTGAGGGAGTTGGGGAAGGCGGAATTGGAATGAGACGTTAATTGCAAGTTTCCATCCAGTTCTAATGAAACTGTGTTTGGGCTGAGTCTCAGACTTGAGCGCTGTGCGCCGAGTGTGCCAGTGTTGAGCTGGACTGGGAAGAGAGGGACGTGTGTGTGTGCTTGTCTGGAGGGATGGTGAACCCAGTCAGCAAAGCCAGGGAGGGGTGTGCTCTCCCTGCATTATCAGCCTTTCCGAGCTTCAATTCCACCCCGACGAAGACTAAAAGGGAGGAGTCACTGTCTGCTCTGAAGGATCCGGATACGTTTATAAGCCTGCTCGGGGCTTCCCATCTCCCAGAGCATTAATTCCACGACTGAACCACAAAACATTTGTACTTTTTGTGATATTTCACAGAATTGTTGTGGAACAGAAGGAGGCCATTCGGCCCATTGTGAGGCAAATGTTCTGTTATCAGTGCCAATCTCCTGCCCTTTCCCCAGATCCTCACACACCATTTCTTTCCATATTATCATCCAACTGAATGCTGCAATTGAATCTCCTATCACATTTCCAAGCGCATACCACACCTAACCACTGGCTGAATTTTCAAGGTAATCTATCACACAATGGAAACATAGAAAATAGCAGCTGGAGTAGGCCATTCTGCCCTTCGAGAATGCTCTGCTGCATGGTTGTGGCGGTTTGGACACAATTCCTGCAAATCTCAAGAAACATCTTCACAAATGGACCAGCTCCCACCTCTGTGTGGGAGTGAGGTGGATGAATGATGGAGTTAACAGTTGTTGGAATTATTCACTGCATTGGTGCTGATGAGTGGGGAAATGGAATGAGATGTTAATTGCAAGTTTCCATCCAGTTCTGTTGAAAGTGTATTGGAGCTGGGTCACGAACTCAGTCCCATATTCCTGCTTTCTCTCTCCATACCCTTTTAGTTGTTGTGGTTCTGCTCGCCGAGCTGGAAGTTTTTGCTGCAAACGTTTCGTTCCCTGGCTAGGGAACATCATCAGTGCTGTTGGAGCTTTTAGTCTTAAGAACTATATCTAAATCCATCTTGAAAACATTCAGTGTTTTGTCCTCAACTGCTTTCTGTGACAGGGAGGTATGTTAGCATAACATAAAATAGTGGTCTAGTAGTTTTACTGAGTTGTTATACTGCACTTATGCAATTCTGCACATGCAGTAATTTAAATTGGATCTCGGTTTTGAATACTAATGCTCACTTTTTTTTACTTTCAGTCTCACTCAGGCTCTTTCCAGTCTCTGGTCCGTTTGCAGGGAGTTTGACCTTGCGGCATGTAACTTATTGCTGAAGGGTCAAAGAGGATGAGTGCGGTCCGCCAAGGGAGGCCATCTCTCTCCTCTGGGCATTGTGGCCTGCTCGTGACCTTGGCAGCTCTCGCCGGGTGCTTACACCTCTGCACCGCTTGCCCCAAGCAATGTGCCTGCTATGTGCCAACCGAAGTCCACTGCACTTTCCGATACCTCAATGCCATCCCAGAGGACATCCAGACTCAGGTGGAGCGTGTAAATTTGGGGTGAGTTTCAGTCCAACTTTCCTTCTGTACTGCTTTGGACTGGTCCTCTTCCAATAAAGTTAAAAATCACATAACAACAAGTTAAAGTCCAACAGGTCTATTTGAAAGTACAAACTTTCGGAACTTGATGAAGGAGCAGCGCTTCGAAAGCTTGTGCTTTCACTAAACCTGTTAGACCATAACCTGGTGTTGTGTGATATTTAACTCCAGTCCAACACCAGCACCTCGACATCAATACTAAGGTTGTCATTTTCTTGCAGGTATAACAACCTGATGGAGCTAACGAGCACCAGTTTTACTGGATTGAAAAGTCTCGAACTGTTGATGCTTCATAGTAACAAGATTCAAGAGATACCAGACAAAGTCTTTCAGGATCTGCAGTCACTGCAGGTAAGGTCAATCAAAATAGTTGGAAAGAGAACTTTTATTTGTTCATTCTCAGGATGTGGGCACAGAGCACTGAGGAAGGCTTTTGACACACTGGCCTTCATCAGTTAGGGCATTGAGTATAGAAGTTGGGAGATTATGTTGCAGTTGTACAGGACGTTGGTGAGGTCACACTTGGAGTATTGTGTTCAGGTTTGGTCACTTTGCAATAGGAAGGATGTTATTAAACTGGAAAGAGTGCAGAAGAAAGTTACAAGGATGTTGCCAGGACTCAAGGGACTGAGTTACAGGGAGAGGTTGGACAAGCTGAGACTTTTTTCTTTAGAGCGTAGGAGACTGAGGGGTATCTTATAGAAGTGTATAACATCGTGAGAGGCCTGGGTAGAGTGAATGCACTCAGTCTTTTTCCCAGGGTTGAGGAATCAAGGACTAGACGCATCAGTTTAAGGTTAGAGAGGAAAGAATAAAAGGGAACCTGAGGGGCAACTATTTTACACAGAGAGCGGAACACATGTGGAATGAGCTGCCAGTGGAAGTGGCTGAGACGGGTAACATTAACAACATTTAAAAGGCATTTAGACAAATCGAACATCGAACGTAGAACAATACGTGCAGAACAGGCCCTTCAGCCCTCGATGTTGCACTGACCTGTGAACTAACCTAAGCCCATCCCCCTACACTATCCCATCATCATCCATGTGCTTATCCAAGGATTGTTTAAATCTCCCTAATGTGGCTGAGTTGACTACATTAGCAGGTAGCTGAAAATGTGTTGCTGGTCAAAGCACAGCAGGCCAGGCAGCATCTCAGGAATAGAGAATTCGACGTTTCGAGCATAAGCCCTTCATCAGGAAGCAGGTAGGGCATTAGCAGGTAGGGCATTTCACGCCCTTACCACTCTCTGCATAAAGAATCTGCCTCTGACATCTGTCTTAAGTCTCTCACCACTCAATTTGTAGCTATGCCCCCTCGTACAAGGTGACGTCATCATCCTAGGAAAAAGACTTTCACTGTCTATCCTATCTAATCCTCTGATCATCTTGTATGTCTCTATCAAATTCCCCCTTTAGCCTTCTTTCCAATGAGAACAGACCCAAGTCTCTCAGCCTTTCCCCATAAGAACTTCCCTCCAGACCAGGCAACATCCTGGTAAATCTCCTCTGCACCTTTTCCAATGCTTCCACATCTTTCCTGTAATGGGGTGACCACAACTGTACACAATATTCCAAGTGTGGCCACACTGGCGTTTCGTATAGTTGCAGCATGACATTATGGCATTGAAACTCAATCCCTCTACCAATAAAACCTAACACACCTTCTTAAGTAAATCTTCTTAACAGCACTATCAACCTGGGTGGCAGCTTTCATGGATACAATACATGGATAGGAAAGGGTTAGTAAGATATGGGCCAAGTGGAGGGAAATGAGGTTAGTGTGGATGGACATTTTGGTTGGCATGGACTAGTTTGGGCCAAAGGGCCTGTCTCCGTGCTGTAGGATTCTATGAGCTGGCAAGTCTGGTATCCATTTGCCTGTCCCTTATTGTGCTGAGCAGGAAGTGTCAGACCTGCATCCTGCAGTTTATTAGAAAGTTCAGAGTTTATAGCTTAGTGATCATGAAGAGAGAACAATGTATGCCAGAGTCAGAATGATAGGTCACATGGACAATATAAGTGTCCCCATGCAATTGCCACCCTGTCCTTGAAGGTGTATCATCGCGGGTTTGGCCAATACTGGCAAAGCAGCGTTGGTAAATTGCTGCAATGCATCATGGGCTAGAGCTTTTGATCATCAAACACTACTTGGCACAGTGGCACCTGACACATGGGAGTTGTCCTCAGTGTCAAATGAGACCTAACCTCCACATGGTTCCCTTTCCAGTGTTTGATGCAGGTGAGTCGTAGTAACTTCAGAGGGCAATTAGGAAACAGGCATATTGGACAGACTAACAGTCAGACTGGAATCATGTTTCAGCCAGCGAGGAGAACAATGGTGTTTTTCCTGCAGTAAAGAATGTTCATGTTTCCTCATTGCCCAACATGCTGTCACTTCAATACCTCATACTGTTTCTCCGATTGTTAGTTCAGGCCTCTGAGTTAGTACTCCACCAACACTCACAGGAAAGATCACAAATTTTGTTGTAAATTTCCAAACAGTAAGTGGAGAAATCAATGTCAGTTGCAATTCAAACAACATTTCTGAAAGGTTGACTATCTTAATAAATCAGCTTTTTAAACTGCTATTCCAGAATAATTCAGTTCAAGGTTACTTTGCTTCAGTTCTCAGGGACAAGCCTGGATAACTTATGTCTTTTCTTAACAATCTTCAGAGCCATTTGTTTCATTTTATTTTCCCTGTGGAGAATTGGCACAGGAAGGATAAGAAATGTTTTTTTATATAGGGAACTATGTGGCTGTAGAATGCATCACTGGAGTAGGACTTCAACATTCAAGATTGTGTTAGCTAAGTGATTTAAGGTAAGCTGATGACAAGTCATGAAGAGAGGTTACACAAGATTATGATTACTGCTGGTATGGATAATGAACACCGAGTTAGTCTAGTAGCCTGTTTGTATTCTACTTAACTATTCTATTTAATTCTATTTAGAGTTGGGCAATGTCCACGTCACCTTAAAACAGAAATGGATATACATGTAGCAGTGAAGTCAGCATCTGTTGTTCATGTGATTTTATCTCTCATCAATCACATGGCTAGTTATATCTTCCACACATGACTTCAATGTGTCAGGGCCCTCTGAGCAACGTATTTCTTCGCTCAAGTTGACAGAAAGTCCCCTTCGATTGCAGAGATTACCACAACAGAAACTAAAATGTAGTTGCGAGTGGATTCTGTCAAGCTGTAAAACTTTATTAGGTCCTTTGCCGATATATTCTGTACCTGTACACCTCCCTCCACTTCACCTGATGATGGAACAGCGCTCCGAAAGCTTGTAATTTTTAGATGAGTCTGTTGGACTATAACCTGGTGTCGTGTGACTTTTGACTTTGTCCCCCCCAGTCCAACACCACCATCTCCACATCATTTGATAGGTCCCTACAGTGTTGTGTGCATGACCATTGCTCAGATGTTTGTAGATATCATAGAATGGGCTATAATTGCCTCGTTTGTTGATTTCTTTTTAAAGGTTCTGAAGATGAGCTACAACAAGATTAAAGCACTGAATCGTGAGACTTTCCACGGTCTTCGGAGCATAGTGCGATTGCACATGGACCACAACAGCATTGAATTCATTAACCCTGAAGCATTCTACGGGCTAACTTCATTGAAACTGCTCCACTTGGAAGGAAACATGCTTCAGGAACTACACAGAGATACTTTTGTCACATTTCGCTTCAGCCAGATCTTCAAAATGTCTTCAATAAAGCACATTTATCTGTCAGATAATGCTCTAACATCCATTCCCAGTGATCTGATTTCTTATATCTCAGAACTTGAAAGCATCTATCTGCATGGAAACCAATGGTTTTGTGATTGTAACTTGAGGTGGTTAACTGAACTCAACGAAAGACTACCAGGTATGGTCAATCATTTATCTATCGTGCCGTCATTTTCAATAATCGCAAACAAATCACCACTATGTAGCACACTCATAGAAACCTCTTTCTGCACTGAAAGGTTTCTATGATTTTATGAAATGTAAGAACAGGAGTTGGCTATTCAGCCTCTCGACCCTGTTCCACCATTCAAGGAGATCATGGCTGATCTATGACCTAACCTGTCATTGGCCCATATTCCATAGTTCCTTTGTTTAACAAAAATGTATCTATAGTTTTGATTTAAAATCAAGAACAGATGTAGCAGTCATTGCCATTTGTGGAAGAGGGTTCCAAACCTCTACCCTTTGTGTGTAGAAGTGCTTCCTAACATCTCTCCGGAACGCTCTGGCCCTAATTCTCAGGGTGATGCCCATAGTTCTAGAATCTGCAACCAGTGGAAATTGTTTATTTTAATCTATCCTGTCTTTTCTTCTTCATTATCTTGAACACTTTGATCAGATCGCCCTTTAACTTTCTAACTTATAGAAAAAAAGGCATAACTTGTATAATCTCTCCTCATAACTTAAGCCCTGAAGTCCATGTATCTTTCTTATAAACCTATATCGTAGTTCTTCTGAGGCCAATATTTTCTCAAATGGTATCTGTTGCTGAAGTCTATAATCCAGGCACAATGCTAGATTCAACGGGGATGAAAATTCACCGTGACTTATTGTTCAAAACATTGTCTTGCACCTGAGACATTTATTTTAGAATTAGAATCCCTACAGTGTAGAAACAGGCCATTTGACCCAACAAGTCCACACTGACTCTCTGAAGAGTAACCCACCCAGACCCATTCCCCAACACCAATTACTCTAGACTTGTCCTAACTAATGCACCTAAACTACATATTCCTGAGCACTGTGGGTAATTTAGCATGGCCAATTCACCTAACCTGCACATCTTTAGATTGTAGGAGGAAAACGGAGCACCCGCAGGAAGCCCACGCGGACATAGGGAGAATGTGTAAACTCCACACAGACAGTCGCCTGAGGCTGGAATCAAACCCAGGTCCCTGGTGCTGTGAGGCAGCAGTGCGAACCACTGAGCCACCTTGCCACCTTGAATTTATTTCCAATAACTATATAATGAAGAATATCAGTCCATGTGGTGCCATCTATTTATCATTACCATCAAGATGAGATTTTACTCCAATATAGCTACCTTGTTTATGTACCATGCCATATTATGGCTGTATACTCTTAATTACATAAGGACGAACAGTTTAAAACTGATCAGAATTCATTTGCTCTTTGGTAAGGCGAGTACAAAAATTAGAAGACATTTTTTCTTTCCAACTCCAGATTCCGAAAGCCAGCAGAAAGTGAATGTGTTCCTCATTTGGATATACTTTGAAGTAAGATCTCTGAAGTGCTTTTTACAGTCTCAAATCCAAACCATTGCTCAACCTGTTGTGTCCTTAGCCAATTGGAAAATGTCTGGCCATTGTTAGTAGAGCAGGAGTTGGAAAGATATTAAACAAAGCTGATATTTAGAAGTTCTTAAGAACTGCACAGACTTTCATGAGTCTGCAAATGCTGTATGTCCACAAGGCTGCTGCCGTGGATATGGCAGTCAATGGAGTTCTGTGCACAAACAGAGAAATTAAAATTAAACCAGCCTTTTGAGACCAGGGAGAATTTAGAGAAACAGGTTACATTTTTCAATTGTTGATCAAGGGTATGATCTATTTGAAGGGAACAAAGGCATTTAGAATCATAGAATCCCTACAGCGTGGAAACAGGCCATTTGGCCCAACAAGTCCACACTGACCCTGTGAAAAGTATTCCACCCAGACACATTCCTCCACCCTATTACTCTACATTTACCCCTGACTAATGAACCTAACCTACATATCTCTGAACAGTGGGCAATTTAGCATGGCCAATTCACCTAACCTGCACAGCATTGGACTGTGAAGGACTACAATATAGGTTTACAAGAAAGATACCTGGACTTCAGGGCTTAAGTTATGAGGAGAGATTATCCAAATTATGCCTGTCTTTTTCAAAAAAATCAAGTTAAGGGGCGATCTGATCAAAGTGTTTGAGATAGCAAGAACCCAGAGGAAACCGTGCAGACACAGGGGAAATGTGCAAACTCTACATAGATGGTTACCCAAGGCTGTATCTGAACCTGGATCCCTGGTGCTGTAAGGCAGTAGTGTGAACCACTGAGTCACTTATTGCTGCAGAATTCAATATTACTGCAGCAACTACAGAGAGAAAACAGAGTTAATGTTTTGAGTCCAGTGACTCTTCTTCAGTCTGATAGTGGCAAGGAAAAGGTTGGCATATATGCTGAAGACAGAAGGTGGGGGGGGAAACAGAATGAGCAGATAGGGGGAGATGCAGCCCAAAGAGAGACAGAATGACAGTTAGGGAGTCACATAGATGGATGATAGTACATTCAGCTGAAAGGAAAGCTGACAAAGGGGACCATAAGTGGGTGAAAATGGGTTGGCTGTGCTGAAAGTAGCCCATGTCTTGACAGGGCTTAGACTTTTGGGTTGGGGGAAGGACATGGAAAAAGGTGTCCAGGTTCGAAAATGATTGAACTCGATATTGAGTCCTGAAGGCTGCAGGGTCTCCAAGAGGAAGAGGAGATGCTGATCTTCCAGCTTCTGCTGAGTCTCACTGCACTGCAGCAAGCTCAAGACAGAAATGCTGACCAGGAAACATGGCATAAGTATCCACTTCACAGTCACGGGTTTGTATATTGGGCCTCATCATATGAAATGATGGCCTTACGGAAGTAGGGGCAAATGAATGTACTGATTGTAATAACGTCAGCCAGGTGGACCTCATAGAATATGAGTTCCCTGATTAGGGCTGTTAGATCTAAATGGAGCAAGAGAACTCATACGCTGGTAACCAGGTGGGTGTGCACCATGGAAAGTCCTCCTATCTCTGGTTGGAACAGTTAAATTGCTTAGCAACATCGGAATCAGAACCAATCAAATAAACACCTGGTTAAATGGTCACCTGGTTCTAATAGAGGGTGACACAGATCAGCCACTTCAGTGATCACAAAAACCAGCTTTAAAAAAATCCGCTCTGGGCTCATAGAGCCATAGAGATGGACAGCACATAAACAGACCCTTCGGTCCAACTTACCCATGCCAACCAGATATCCCAACCCAACCTAGTCCCACCTGCCAGCATTTGGCCCACATCCCTCCAAATGCTTCCGATTCATATACCCATCCAGATACCTTTTAAATGTTGCAATTGTACCAGCCTCCACCACTTCCTTTAGCAGCTCATTCCATACACGTACCACCCTCTGTGTGAAAAGGTTGCCCCTTAGGTTTCTTTTGTATCTTTCCCCTCTCACCCTAAACCTATGCCCTCAAGTTCTGAACTCCCCCAACCCAGGGGAAAGACTTTGTCTATTTACCCTATCCATGCCCCTCATGATTTTATAAACCTCTATAAGGTCACCCCTCAGCCTCCGACGCTCCAGGGAAAACAGCCCTAGCCTATTCAACCTCTCCCTGTAGCTCAAATCCTCCAACCCTGGCAACGCCCTTGTAAATCCTTTCTGAACCCTTTCAAGCTTCACAATATCTTTCCAATAGGAAGGAGACCAGAATTGCATGCAATATTCCAATTGTGGCCTAACCAATATCCTGTACAGCCGCAGCATAACCTCCCAACTCCTGTATTCCACACTCTGACCAATAAAGGGAAGCAGACCAAATGCCTTCTTCAGTATCCTATCTACCTGCGACTCCATTTTCAAGGACCTATGAACCCGCACTCCAAGGTCTCTTTGTTCAGCAACACTCCCGTGGACCTTATATTAAGTGTATAAAGTCCTGCTAAGATTTGCTTTCCCAAAATGCAGCACCTCACAGTTATATAAATTAAATTCCACCTGCCACTTCTCCGCCCACTGGCCCATCTGATCAAGATCCTGTTGTAATCTGAAGTAACCTTCTTCGCTGTCCACTACACCACCAATACCTCTTACTATACCTCTTATACACTAACCATCCCTCTTATGCTTGCATCCAAGTCATTTATATAAACGATGAAAAGTAGTGGACTCAGCACCGATCCTGGGCACAGGCCTCCAGTCTGCAAAACAACCCTCCACCACCACCTTTTGTCTTTTACCTTTGAGCCAGTTCTGTATCCAAATGGCGAGTTCTCCCTGTATTCCATGAGATCTAACCTTGCTCACAAGTCTCCCATGTGGAACCTTGTTGAAGTCCAAATAGATCACATCTACAGCTCTACTCTCAATCTTCTTTGTTACTTCTTCAAAAAACTTAATCAAGTTTGTGAGACATGATTTCCCACGCACAAAGCCATGTTGATATCTCTAATCAGTCCTTGCCTTTCCTTGCCCACTGGTCTATAGTTCCCTGCCTTCTCCTTACCACCCTTCTTAAACAATGGCACCACGTTAGCCAGCCTGCAGTTTTTTGGCCCCTTACCTGTGACTATTGATGATACAAATATCTCAGCAAGAGGCCCAGCAATCACTTCTCTAGCTTCCCACAGAGGTCTCTGCCACACCTGATCAGGTCCTGGGGATTTATCCACCTTTAACCATTTCCAGACATCCAGCGCTTCCTCCTCTGTAATATGGACATTTTTCAAGATGTCACCATCTATTTCCCTATCTTCCATGTCCTTTTCCCCAGTAAATATGGATGCAAATTACTTGTTTAGTATCTGCCCCATCTCCTGCGACTCCACACAAAGGCCACCTTGCTGATCCTTGAGGGGCCCTGATCTCTCTCTAGTTACCCTTTTGTCCTTCATATATTCATAAAATCCCTTTGGATTCTCCTTAATTCTATTTGCTATAGCTATCTCATGTCCCCTTTTTGCCCTCCTGATTTGCCTCTTAAGTATACCTTTATACTCTTCTAAGGGTTCACTGGATCTGTCCTGTCTATACCTGACATATTCTTCCTTCTTTTTCTTAACCAAACTCTCAATTTCTTCAGTAATCTAGCATTCCCTATACCTAGCAGCCTTTCCTTTCACCCTAGCAGGAATGTACTTTCTCTGGACTCACGTTATCTCATTTCTGAAGGCTTCCCATTTTCCAGCCGTCTCTTTACCTGCAAACATCTGTGCCCAATCAGCTTTTGAAAGTTCTTGCCTAACACCGTCAAAATTGGCTTTCCTCCAATTTAGAACTTCAACTTTTAGATCTGGTCTATCCTTTTCTATCACTATTTTAAAACTAATAGAATTATGGTCACTAGCCCCACAGTGCTCCCCCACTGACACCTCAGTCACCTGTCCTGCCTTATTTCCCCAGATTAGGTCAAGTTTTCGCACTTTCTCTAGGTATATCCATATACTGAATCATAAAATTTTCTTGTACACACTTAACAAATTCCTCTCCATCTAAACCCTTAACACTGTGGCAGTCCCAGTCTATGTTTAAAAAGTTAAAATCCCCTACCATAACCACCCTATTATTCTTCCAGATAGCTGAGATCTCCGTACAAATTTGTTTCTCAATTTCCCTCTGACTATTAGGAGGTCTTTAGTACAATCCCAGTAAGGTGATCATTCCTTTCTTATTTCTCACTTCCACCCAAATAAATTCCCTGGATGTATTTCTGGGAATATCCTCCCTCAGCACAGCTGTATTTCTATCCCGTATCAAAAATGCCACTCCTCCTCCTCTCTTGCCTCCCTTTCTATCCTTTCTGTAGCATTTGTATCCTGGAACATTAAGCTGCCAGTCCTGCCCATCCCTGAGCCATGTTTCTGTAATCACTATGATATCCCAGTCCCATGTTCCTAACCATGCCTTGAGTTCATCTGCCTTCCCTGTTAGACCCCTTGCCTTGAAATAAATGCAGTTTAATTTATCAGTCCTACCTCGTTCTCTGCTTTGTGCCTGCCTGCCCTGACTGTTTGACTCGCCTTTGTTCTCAACTGTACCAGTCTCAGATTGAAATCTTTCTTCACTATCTCCCTGGGTCCTATCCCCCACCTTAAATCCTCCTGAGCAGCTCTTGCGTATCTCCCTGCCAGTATATTAGTCCACTTCCAATTTAGATGCAATCCGTTCTTCTTGTACAGGTCACTTCTATCCCAAAACAGCTTCCAATGATCCAAAAATGTGAATCCTTCTCCCGTACACCAGCTCCTCAGCCATGTATTCATCTGCTCTATCCTCCTATTCCTGTCCTCACTAGCTCATAGCACTGGGAGTAATCCAGATGTTACTACGCTCGATGTCCTTCTTTTTAAATTCCTGTCTAATTCTCTGTAATCTCACTTCAGAGTTTCAACCTTTTCCCTTCCTATGTCGTTGGTTCCAATGTGGACAATGACCTCCCGCTGGCCCCTCTCCCCCTTGAGAACATTCTGTACCCTCTCTGAGACATCCTTGATCCTGGCACCAGGGAACCAACACACCATGGAGAAAGTGAGGACTGCAGATGCTGGAGATCAGAGCTGAAAAATGTGTTGCTGGAAAAGGGCAGCAGGTCAGGTAGCATCCAAGGAGCAGGGGAATCAACGTTTCAGGCATAAGCCTGAAGAATTCCTGAAGAAGGGCTTATGCCCGAAACGTCGATTCTCCTGCTCCTTGGATGCTGCCTGACCTGCTGCGCTTTTCCAGCAACACATTTTTTCAACCAACACACCATTTTAAGTTTTCACTGCTGGCCACAGAAATGTCTGCCTGTACCTTGGACTCCAACCCATTTGTTTGACAAGACCTTGGCCAGGCCTTGGCTGAGAACCTTTAGCAGTGAAACTTTACAGATTAAGGGGACACCTACAGTTCCGGTCTCTTATGAGAAGCAGTTGACTCAGTTACCCCTGATGGTAATAATAGGCTTGGCCTCAAGCCTGATGGGATGAAATTGGTTGAAAAAAGATTCAACTTGATTGACTCAACACTTTTCCATTAGAAAATTTATAGCAATTGAATTAAGCTTTCTTGTTTAGTATTGTGTGGGTGTTCAGATAAGTGGGGTCTGGATGCTAGGGCAGTTGCTTGTTCCTCCTGCAGAATGTGGCAGGTGAGAGACATGGCACACGTCTCCGCTGGCTACATCTGCGGGAAGTGCACCCAACTCCAACTCCTTGAAAACCGTGTTAGGGAATTGGAGCTGGAGCTGGATGAACTGCGGATCATTCGGGAGTCTGAGGGGGTAATTGAGAGGAGTTACTGGCAGTTGGTCACTCCTGAGGCTCAGGATAAGGATGGATGGGTTACCGTCGGGGAGGAAACGGGACAGACAGACAGTGCAGAGATCCCCTGTGGACATTCCCCTCAGCAATAAGTATATCATTTTGGATACTGCTGGGGGGGATGACCTACCAAAGGAAAGCCATAGTGGTCAGTTCTCTGGCACTGAGCCTGACACTGTGGTCCAGAAGGGAAGGGGGCAGAATAGAAAAGCGCTAGTGGTAGGAGACTCGATTGTTAGGAAAATTGACAGGAGATTTTGTGGTCAGGATCGGGATTCCCGGAAGGTTTGTTGCCTCCCTGGTGCCACGGTCCGGGACGTCTCCGATCGGGTGTATAAGATTCTGAAAGGGGAGGACAAGCAGCCAGAAATCGTGTTACATATTGGCACCAATGGTATAGCCAGGAAAAGGATCGAGAATATAAAAAGTGATTTCAGGGAGTTAGGGTGGAAGCTGCAGAGCAGGACGAACAGAGTAGTGTTCTCAGGTTTACTACCAGTGCCACGAGATAGCGAGGCGAGGAACAGGGAGCGGGCGCAGCTTAACACGTGATTGCGCAGCTGGTGTAGGAGGGAGGGCTTCAGATATGTAGATAATTGGGATGCCTTCTGGGGAAGGTGGGACCTGGTACATGAAGGACGGGTTGCACCTGAACTGGAAGGGGACCAATGTCCTGGGTGGAAGGTTTGCTCGAGTTGTTCAGGAGGGTTTAAACTAGTATGGCAGGGGGGTGGGAATCTGAGCTACGTACCGGTGGTGAGAGTTGATGCAGATGAGGCACTAGCAAGTGGTAGCGCAGCCACTGGGAAGGAATTTCCTGAAAAAGAACCAAGGGATCAGTTAAAGTGTGTTTACTTTAATGCAAGGGGTATCAGGAATAAAAGTGATGAGTTTAGAGCATGGATCAGTACCTGGTGCTATGATGTTGTGGCCATAACAGAGACGTGGGTTTCTCAGGGGCAGGAATGGTTGCTGGATGTTCCAGGATTTAGAACATTTAGTAAGAATAGGAACGGGGGAAAAAGAGGAGGGGGTGTAGCACTGCTAATCAGAGAGGGTATCACAGCTACAGAAGTTACCATTGTCGAGTAGGGTCTGCCTACTGAGTCAGTGTGGGTGGAAATTAGGATCAGTAAAGGAGCAGTCACCTCATTAGGGGTTTACTACAGGCCCCCCAATAGCAGCAGGGAGATTGAAGAAAGCATAGGTCGGCAGATTTTGGAAAAGTGTGAATGTAGCAGGGTTGTTGTTATGGTTGACTTTAACATTCCCAATATTGATTCGAACCTCCTTCGAACAGATGGTTTGGAAGGAGCTGTTTTTGTAAGGTGTGTTCAGGAGGGTTTTCTAACTCAGTACTTTGACAGGCCGACGAGGGGAGAGGCCATTTTGGATTTGGTGCTCAGCAATGAGCCGGGGCGGGTGTCAGATCTTGCGGTGGGAGAGCATTTTGGTGAGAGTGATCACAACTGCCTCAAATTTTACATAGCTATGGAGAAAGAGAGAAGCAGGCACAATGGGAGGATATTTAATTGGGGAAAAGGAAACTATGATGCTATCAGATGTAAGTTGAGAAGCATGGACTGGGAGCAATTGCTTCATGGAAAGGGCCCTGTTTAAGGAACAGTCGTTGCAGGTGATGCATAAATGTGTTCCTCTGAAACAGGCAAGAAGGGGTAAGCTAAAGGAACCTTGGATGACGAGAGCAGAGGAGCTTCTCGTCAAAAGAAAGAAGGCAGCTTACATAAGGTGGAGGAAGCAAGGGTCTTGCTTAGCTCTAGAGGATTACAGGCAGGTGAGGAAGAAGCTCGAAAATGGTGTGAGGAGAGCCAGGAGGGGGCACTAAAAAGGCTTAGCAGGAAGGATTAGGAAGATTCCAAAGGCATTTTACACATATGTGAGGAATAAGAGAATGATCAAAGAAAGAGTAAGGCCGATCAGGGATAGCACAGGGAACTTGCGTATAGAGTCTGAAGAGGTTGGGGAAGCCCTAAATGAGTTTTTTGCTTCTGTCTTTACTGAGGAAAAGGACCTTGTAGTGAATGAAACCATCGAGAAGCAGGTAAGCATGCTGGAACAGATAGAGATTGAGGAAGCTGATGTGCTGAAAATTTTGACAAACATTAAGATTGACAAGTTGGCAGGGCCAGACCAGATTTGTCCTCGGCTGCTTTGGGAAGCGAGAAATATGATTGCTTCGCCGCTTGCGACGATCTTTGCATCCTCGCTCTCCATCGGAGTCGTACCAGAGGACTGGAGGGAGGAAAATGTAATTCCTCTCTTCAAGAAAGGAAATAGGGAAATCCCCAGCAATTAGAGACCAGTAAGTCTCACGTCTGTCATCTGCAAGGTATTAGAAAGGATTCTGAGGGATAGGATTTATGACTTTCCTTCCACTACCACTTGCTGTCTTCTGTCGACCAGCCAATTCTGTATCCAGACAGCTAGATTTCCCTGAATCCCATTCCTCCTGACCTTCTGAATGAGCCTACCATGGGGAACCTTATCAAATGCCTTGCTGAAATCCATATACACCTCATCCACCACTCGGCCTTCATCAACTTATCTAGTAACATCCTCAAAGAACTCAATAAGATTTGTTAGGCATGACCTGCCCCTCACAAAGCAGGTCATGCCTAACAAATCTTATTGAGTTCTGTGAGGATGTTACTAGATAAGTTGATGAAGGCCGAGTGGTGGATGAGGTGTATATGGACTTCAGCAAGGCATTTGATAAGGTTCCCCATGGTAGGCTCATTCAGAAGGTCAGGAGGAATGGGATTCAGGGAAATCTAGCTGTCTGGATACAGAATTGGCTGGTCGACAGAAGACAGCAAGTGGTAGTGGAAGGAAAGTATTCTGCCTGGAAGTCAGTGGTGAGTGGTGTTTCACAGGGCTCTGTTCTTGGGCCTCTACTCTTTGTAATTTTTATTAATGACTTGGATGAGGGGATTGAAGGATGGGTCAGCATGTTTGCAGACGACACAAAGGTTGGAGGTGTTGTTGACAATATAGAGGGCTGTTGTAGGCTGCAGCGGGACATTGAAAGGATGCAGAGATGGGCTGAGAGGTGGCAGATGGAGTTCAACATGGATAAATGCGAAGTGATCCAATTTGGAAGGTTGAACTTGAAAGTTGAGTACAGGATTAAAGACAGGATTTTTGGCAGTGTGGAGGAACAGTGGGATCATGGTGTGCAGGTACATAGATCCCTTAAAATTGCCACCCAAGTGGACAGGGTTGTTAAGAAAGCATATGATGTTTTGGCTTTCATTAACAGGAGGATTGAGTTTGTTGCAGCTCTATAAAACTTTGGTTAGACCACACTTGGAATACTGTGTCCAGTTCTGGTGGATACTTTGGAGAGGGTTCAGAGGAGGTTTACCAGGATGCTGCCTGGAATGGAGGGCTTATCTTACGAAGAGAGGTTGACTGAGCTCGGAATTTACTCATTGGAAAAAAGAAGGAAGAGAGGGGACCTCATTGAGGTGTACAAGATAATGACAGGCATAGATAGAGTTGATAGCCAGAGACTTTTTCCCAGGGCAGAAATTGTTAACATGAGGGCTCATAGCTTTAAGCTGTTTGGCGGAAAGTATAGAGGGGATGTCAGAGGCGGGTTCTTTACGCAGAGAGTTATGAGAGCATGGAATGCGTTGCCAGCAGCAGTTGTGGAAGCGAGGTCATTGGGGATATTTAAGAGACTGCTGGACATGCATATGGTCACAGAAATTTGAGGGTTCGTACGTTAGGTTTACCTTACATGAGGATCGATGGTCGGCACAACATCGTGGGCTGAAGGGCCTGTTTTGTGCTGTACTGTTCTACGTTCTAAAATGGCTGCCCCGGTTCTAATTAAATGCCCAGAAGTCTTTTAGGAAATTCTAGGGTCTATCAAAGGAGCCAAATCCACCTTCCATGTTGGCCAGCAACCAATTCCACAATTTTGCAAGGCCCTTATGGACAAAAGTAGAGGCAGAAAGCTGGAAAGCGAAGGAATCATTAAACCACCCCAGTTTGTGGAACGGGCAGCACCGATCGTACCAATTGTGAAGCCTGATGGGTTGTTTCACTTTTGTGGTAAAAAACAATGACTGCAGATGCTGGAAACCAGATTCTGGATCAGTGGTGCTGGAAGAGCTCCACTGGTTCACTTTTGTGAAGATTTTAATTAATCGGTAAATGACTTCTCGCAGCTTGATAAATACCCAATCCCTCGCATCGAGGATTTATACGCGTATCTGGCAGAGGGGTTGTCCTTCATGAAGCTGGAGATGAGCCATGCGTACTTACAGTTGTGGTTAGATGAGGATTCCCAGAAGTATGCTACAATTTATACCCCTAAGGGTTTGTAGTAATACACAAGACTGACATTTGGGGTATCGTCAGCCTGTGCCATTTTTTGGCAGACAATGGAGAACATTTTTGCAACTTCTACCTCGCGTCACCATTTATCTGGATGATGCGCTTATAACAGAGAAGACCAATAAGGAGCACTTCGAGAACTTGGACTTAGTCCTTTGATGTTTCTCCCAGGTGGGTATACATCTTAGAAAGGAAATAATGGGTAGTCCAGGCATCCCAAGTGAAATACCTGGACTACAGAGTCAACAGGGCCAGGTTACATCAGTTGGAAAATAAAGTGAGAGTTATGCCTCCACACAAGGCATCAGGGTAGTATAAGCTGATTGGTGGCACAATGGAGAGGAACACCCAATGGCATATGCATCTACAACTTTGGCTAATGCAGAGGGTAAATATACCCAGATGGAGAAGTAAGGTTTGGTGGTCACATTTGGTGTTAGGAAGTTCCACTCAATACCTTTTATAGCCACAAATTTGTGATAATAATGGACCACAAACCCCTGCTCGGTCCACTTAAAGAGGCCAAGATAGTGCCGCTCATAGCTTCTTGTCGAATTAAGCGTGGGCAGCACTACTAAGTGTGTACGTTTACAAGTTGGAGAACTGTCCAGGAGGCCAAGTAGCAAATGTAGATGGATTGAGCCACATCCCACTGGCAAACATCAGCTGTGATACTGCCACTGGAAGAGTATGTAATGGTTGTATATTTTCTGGGCACACTTACGGTCACAGCTGACAATATCAGACTTTAGACACAGAACATCTGGTCCTGACAAAACTGAAACAGCTGCTGGTGACGAGCAAGTTAAAAGGCTATCATAACCAGAACTGAAACCTTTTTGGACCTGGAGAGACTAGATCACAGTAGAGGGCGATGTATTATTATAAGGAGCAAGAGTGATTAGCCTGAGCAAAGGTTCCTTCCAGATACTGACTGAACTCCATGAGGGACATCCAGAGGTCTCCAAACAAAGATGTAGTTGAGAAGTTATGTCTGGTGGCCAGGATTAGGTACAAACATAGCTGCATTGGTAGGGCAATGCCCAGAGTGTAAACAAGGACAAAAATTACTGCCCACACCTCCCCCATATTCATGGGAATGGCCAGGTAAACCCTGGACTTGGTTGCAAATCGACTATGCGGGTCCAGTCTTGGGCTTGAGATAAGTCATTGCGGATCCCCACTCGAGATGGCATAGAGTTCATTCATCAAACACGGGGGGCAAAGATAGCAAAACTGCACACATCTTTTGTAGTAATGGACCCAGGAAATGTTGGTCACAGATAACGAGCCATTGTTTACGAGCAGTGAATTTAAGTAATTCCTAACGTCAAATGGAATTTGACATATAAGTACTGCGATACACCATCCATCATCCAATGGCTTTGCAGAAAGAGTAGTCCAAACTTTGAAGGCAGGTTTGAAGAAACCGCCGACACCTTTGCTCACTACCAAAACCTAAATGGTTATTGGACCACCCCTCGTGCAACTACAGCGATAGCTCCAGCAGAGTTGCTGATGGGGAGAAGACTCTGCACCAAGTTAAACCTGATCACCCCAGACCTGGTGGAGGAGGGGCTTTTGATGGTGAAACGGCATCAGGAACTCAAATACCAGACACTCTCTGCTAAGCAAGAGAGACAGTTTACTTCAAGGGACGAAGATTGGTGTTGGAACCATGGGAATGGCCCTGAATGGGTAAGAGTAGTGATTGTAATGAGGTCAGCTTGATCAACACGAGGTCAGGTCCAGTAACAGATAAAGATAAGAATGCGTGATGGTCCTGAACAAGCACGTGGACCATATGAAAGCCGTGAACTCGCAAATGATACAGGACCAAAACATGCTTGGCTCCTTGGAACAGTCGGAAAATCTGGTGGAACCTTATTTTCTCCCTCTGTCAATTGTTGAAAATATCTCTGAATCTGAGATGGACACAGAGTCAGAGGAACCTTACCCGGTGCTAAAACACCACAGAAGGCAACACAAGAGAAAGGACCAGCTTATGTCCTTGGACTCAGAGGGGGAAGGATGTAGTGATTGTAATGAGGTCAGCCAGATGGAATGTGAGTTCCCTGATTGGGGCTGATAACCTGGTCCAATCAGGGAGTGCTGACTGACAGATATAAGCAGGTGTGTCGCGTCTCGCACTTGCACACACACACCATGGGTGCTGGGGCAAAAATAAGCACTACCACAGTTAGGCGGTAGTGCGGGGCTAAAGAGAAAAAAAAAGAAGAAAAAAACAGGAGGAAAAAAAATAAACAGTTGTGTCAGACCTTCTGACATTCTGAGAGCTGGCTGTAATGGAGCTGGATCAGTGTCAAGGACTCTCCATGTGTAAACAAAGGATGACTTGGTGATGGGATTCCGGCCTCTGTGGAGTTGTTTCATGATTATCTTGTGCAAAATACTGAACGACAGGGCGGAATCTCATAACTTGGTACAATGTGACTAATGGTGTCCCACCAAGCTGAATGATAGGGACTCAACAATTCCCTGCTTTCTTCAACAACTAAGATGATCTGATGAAAAGCCACAATCCTAATTCGCTGGTAAGACAAAAGTGGTGGCAATGTACAGGCACAAGGACAAAGGTCAGGAGCTCCATTGCTGCCTCCTGATTCGATCTCCAGCCTGTACATGGCTGACCTGTTCAGGTGGACTCTGGACACTAGGTATTGAGTTACTGATGTACCCCCATCCCATGTCATGGAGATGTAAATGGAAACACGAAGGTACAAACTGATTATTGGTAGGTTAAGTGACTAGCCAAAACTTATGGCTAATGGATTTCAATATCAGCAGACATGGCATCCACCTGGAAGCTGTAAAAGGAGAGAAGAAGGTACATAGTACATAATAAATGGCACATACAGTTCCAGAAAATATTCAAAAAGGCTGATGTTTATATTTAGATGGCTAGGATACAATTGGGAAAAGCCTTATTCCAGCTCTCCAACGCCTTGTTTATAGCGTAGCTGGATACTGTGAGTAATTCTCAACACCACATACTGAGAAGGATATGTTGGCCTTAGAGAAATTGCAGGGAGGATTTGCCAGAATGAGATTTTGGGGATAAATCAGGAGGAGAGGTCACGCAAACTATATTCCTTGGAATTTAGAATGTTAAGGCATTGTTTCACTGAAGTTTTCAACATGTTAAGGGGATCCAACAAAGTAGAGTAGGAGAAAGTAGAGAAGGAGTAAGGGGCATTGTTAAAACTGAAGCAAGAGCTTTCAGCGATGAAAATCAATTGTAGAATTGTTAGGATGCAAAAGGAGACCATTTGGCCCATTGCATCTGCATCAGCTCGCTAAACAATTTGGCTTAGAGTCAATCTCCTGGCCTTTTCCTTGTTTCTATTTAAATAACCATTTAATGCCCTCTGGGATGTCTCGAATGTGCTGGACTCCACCACACCCCTAGCAAAGCATTCCAGGCATTAATTACTCGCTGTGTGAAAAAAAAATTGTAACTCGCATTTTCTTCTTGTGCAAGAAATCTGTGCTATCTGATTCTCATAAAGTCAGAGGTCACACGGCACCTGTTTATTTGAAATCACAAGCTTTCGGGGTGTTCCTCCCAAAAGCTTGTGATTTCAAATAAAACTGCTGGATGATACCTGATGTCATGTGACTTCTGACTTTGGCCAACCCAGTCCAACACTGGCACCTCCACACCATGGCTGCCATGTTCTCCTTATCTAGTTTATCCCAACCTTGCCTGGTTATGAAAACTTCTATCAAATCTCCTCTGAGCCTTCTCCTCTTCAAAAAATGCAGCCCCTCACTAGTAATTTGGGATCAGTTCTCCTAAAAGCCGTTTAGAAGTTTAGCATGTTCTTCCACAAGTAACAATTGACTTTTAAGCAATTGGTATCTTTAAAACGGAGATTAATAGATTTTTGTTAGTACAAGATTTGGGGCAAAATATTTGGAGCTGGGTCAAATAGTAACTGAATAATTAAATCAACTGAATGGATGAAGTGGACTAGTCTGTTTCCTGTGTCCTCTGGGACTAGGGACAGGATAACTGATGCAGCTTCTTCATTAGTCCAAGGGAGTGGGAGGCAGTGATGCCATGGAGGAAAAAAAACTTTGCACAATCCTTCTTTGGAATAAAGGAGGTATAATCTTAATTATATGGTGTTAGATAAACTTCAGCAGGTTAAAGCACATATCCAGGTATGACAGCTAGGCATGACATGACCTTTCCTTCAGTGCATGGAAAAAAATGCTTAATATGTCATAAACAGATAGATAATGTTGAATTAAGTTCCAAGCTGTGTGTGTGAAGGTCAAGTGGCAAGATGTTTTAATAAACTGTTTTCTTTACCTGTTTGAACATCTGTACTTTAAGTGTGTCTTCATAACTGTGAAAAAGGAGCCCTTCTGTATAAGGAGGTAAACTAATGTTCTGTCTTGTTGAGAGGAATCTCTAAGATAATCTCTCTTGATAATTGCTCTCCTTTAAATCTGAAAGAATCACATCATTTTGGATTGTCCAAACTTGACCGTGAATGTGTCTGAAAGATGTAGCTGTACTGTCAATTTCAGACTTAATGCTGAGTGGTGTGGGGAGTGCAGAGCTTTAGAAGTTTCAGTGTAACTTTCAGTAACTGCAAATTTTCGTAAAGATTCCTTCTCCTATTGCTTTGTTTGTTTTCAGAAACTAGAGAACATGAGTCTTAGATATGTGTTTTCTAGGCAAGTTCCCAGTTAAACAACAGGTTAAATAAATGTCAACATGGTAACTTGGCAGGAAATCCTGTCAGTTAGACCAGAACTAGAAAAGATTAAAAGGAATCTGAAAGATCATTGAACTCATTTTACTATTACACATCACAGTCCAACATTTTCCCATTTAATTAAACTTTGGTTTTTATAGATGTATGACAACATTGACTGCACAGATAATTAATTCCTTTCTCTTGGTTAATAATGCTTGCCAACTGAGGCATGAAAGAACCAGTAAAAATACTACTGATTTTCCTTTTTTCTACAGGAATAATCAAATGTAAGAGAGACCGGAATTACCCAAATGGTCAGATCTGCCCTTTGTGCGCGACTCCAGATGTCTCTCGAGGCAAAGATATTTTACAGCTACCTCCTTCAGTGTTTGCATGTGCACCACCAAGTATCCAATCCCCAATGAAAATCAGTAACAGCACTCTGCAAGAAGAGGGGGATTATGCAGCCGTTAATGCCAAGGACTTTGTGGCACCTTTAGGTCAGATGAGTTTGAACATGAGCGATCAATCCGGGAATGGCTGTGAAATAACCTGCAACATTCACAGACCCTCAGGAACACCACAGGTGAGCCTGGATCAAAAAGAAGGCTATGTGCTGCTAAACTCTTCCCTGTCAACCCTCCTGGTCTGCTATGTTGACTATGAACAGCTCCAGAGGCTTTGGGGCATCTTGGCAATGTACACTGATTCACCTCTACAACTTGAGAAGGACACAATGCTGAGCAAAACACCGCACATGAGTTATCTTTACAAACAGTCATCGGCCGCTGCCTTGCACCAGTTTACTGGCGTTGAGATGCAGATCAGGGCAAATCCTGCGTGGCTGATGCAAGATAAGATAACCCTCCAGATGGACAGGACTCAGACCACCTTGAATGTTTTGCAAATCAAATACCAGGTAGAGGTTCAAATTAACTTGCAAGACCTGGAAGCTAAGCCTGGGAAAAATAGTTGGGTGATGATAAAGAAAGCCAAAGGTGCAAAAACGGAACACTTTGTGGTGGTAGGTGGGACAGTGGAGTTAGAGTGCCAAGCTGTTGGTGACCCCAAACCCATCATTGCATGGATACTTCCAGATGGCAGCAAAATGCGCGCTCCATACAGTAGCGACGATAGCCGGGTTTCGGTCAGTGCAGATGGTAAATTCATACTAAGAATAGCTGACCTCTACGACACTGGCATCTATCACTGTGTGGGAACCAATTACCAAGATGCAGATGTATTGAGCTTCAGAGTCATTGTTCTGGACCCTAATGTGGCAGAGAACTATATAAATGGCCCTTACATTACTAAATCTGGTGGAGACTCAATCCAGCTTCCATGCCAAGCAACTGGCATTCCAAACGCATCCATTAGTTGGGTTCTTCCAGACCATAGAGTATTACATCAAACAACTGGGAATAAGGAGATAACCCCAAATGGAACTTTAAAGATAAAAAGGCTAACAACCAGGGACAGTGGCTTTTACAGATGTTTGGCCGCGAACCGTTATGGGATTGATCTCTTGGCATTACAACTAACGGTTACTGGCTCCAGAACTTCTTCTGAGGAAGAAATCGCTGAAAGTAACGATGGAGCAGAGGAAAACTTTGGGTCCGGGGACAGTGAAGAAGACGTGCTGGAGCCTGAAGATTTGGAAGATGGTCAGTTCTCTTCTCAGACTACCTCAGAGGATGAGACGTACTATACTACAACCAGCAGTTCACAGCCCACATCTTATCCAGAAACAAGCACAGCTGTCCCAGTTATCCCCAGGAGGAGAACTAAAGGCAGTGGCAGAAAAACGCATCAGCGACCCAACCGTAGACGGTTGAAACAGCCTCGAAGGAAAGTAGACCCTCTGCACTGGGCAGAGTACCTGGCGAAAGTCAGAGAAAAAGTCTCCACAAAAACCGCAACACGTAAAATCACCATCAAACCTCATGCGACAAATTTGACGTTGGAGCCAACTGCTGATGAGAAAGAAGCATCAGGGGTTGACTTGGGAAATGCAGAAGAGGAAGAATTAATAGTGGTATCAACCAAACTGCCTGTGGTTGTTTCAGGTATTCCGTCACATCCTATCACTGAGAAGTCAACAGAAATTAGTCCGCAGTTGAAATTAATTCTTCCGACTGTAAAGCAATTCCACACAACAGAGTTAGATGCAAAAGCTGCAGTTCCTCCAATTCTAAAGGGGGCTACAGATTCCAGTTTGTTTCCAAAGGTAACAGAGACCATTACCAAAAAAGAACCTACCAGAGTGATATCCCAGGGACCAACCGCAACTCCCCATGTACCTAAACCAACCGAAGCAAATGCAGAACTTCAGGTAACAGTTTCTCGCGACATTAAGCAAACCCATTACATGCCGACTTCAAGACCAACACCATTGACCACGGACAAATCAAAGGAACACACATCATCAATAGTTGACACAACAGGAAAGGTTGACCCTGCAAGGACACATGACTATCACACTCACATTGCAGCAGTAACTATGGCCAAAGAGGATGGGAATCGAATTCTGTTTAAAACCACTCAGACAATCACATTTCCATTGACCACGTCCCTGTCCACCATCCTCACTCAGCAGCTTCACATCGTAAGGGAAGCCACGACCGGTGCTCCAGTTTCCAAATCCCAGCGCTTTGGATGGCGACAGAAATTCCCCTATAGACGCCGTTTTGGTAAGTCCGGCAGACGGAGACACAGATACAAGATTGTGAGACCTGAGCTGAGGAGACCAGCGTGGTCTGAAGAGAGAACAACACTGTCCACCTTGATGCATTCTGCAGCCTCCAGCCCAAATCATATGCCCTCTGTCACCCAGATCCCACCAGGACCTCCACTTCCACAACCAGCACCGATGCCAAACGGAGCAAGTACCATATCTATGCAAGCACCCAGCCAGCAATCTGGAGATTCGAGTGCCAGTGAAACTACCACCAAACACACCAGAATTTATTCTAAGGAAGAAGTGCAAACAGTTAGTGATGCTGAGGTGGAACGGACCTGGTCACAATGGGTGACCAGGGCTGATACTGGAATACAAACTGCAGAATCTGAAACCATAACACAGCTCGTGGAGACTAGTTCAGTTGCCAGACCAAAACATACCGATGGGACATTATCAGAAAGGTCACTTCACTTTGACCTTCTCTCCACAGCGACTGTGACGACTGCTGAGCCTTCAACACAGTCCTCCAAGGTTATTCGTGGGAAAATCCCTTGGAATCGGCTTTTTGGATTAAAAAATCAGAAGGATGCTTTGAGAAGGCTTCGTAAACCCATCAAGAGTTCCCAGGCCAAAACTGCCATTCCTAAAATGTCCATCATTTTAACGAAGCCTACTCCTCACAGTGTGAGCACATTGCAGGCAGTAGGAGGCTCACTGAGACCACGCTTCTCGTCACCAAATCCCAATAGCAACCAAACTAAGGCAACTACGAGGCTCCCTACTGTTTTCCTCCATACCGCCTCTACCACAAATCCGCCAACAACAGTTAAAATTGTTCCCTTCACCTCAGAGACTGTGACCACCACTGCAGCCACTATCCAAACAACTCATGCAACACGCAGAATGGGATTCCGTCGGCGGAGACCTGGCAAGTTTAACAGAACAAGAAAGCGCCTATCATCGTCATGGTCAAACGTTAATCGTAACCGCTTGGTGGCATCAGCAGCTGAAAGTAGGAAGATGCGTCCAACAAAAACTAGGATTCCATTCCCTCCAAGCACTCAAGTAGCCACTGAAGCATCTCATGATGTTGCCATTGCAGCTAGCGCCACCACTGAAGATGCACAATCACACAAGTCTCTTTTAACCTCAGTTGGAGTGACTCCTGCTACAATCACAAGGCAGTATAATTCTAAAGTTCTACATCTGCCTAGCAAAACCCTTACCAGTCAGTCAACTGTAAAGCCACTCACCACACCCAATACAATAATCCTAATCCCACCTACTTCCAAAACCACAACAAGGGGAATTCCAACTGTTACCCTTCAATCATCCGGTTTCACAGAAGCAACTAGGTGGTCTACCATCAGAAAGAAAATTGATCCTACCAAAGTAATGCTGTTGCCCCCAGCTACTGAAAGCACCAGTGCCTCCACAACCATTGTACCATCCACTCAGCCAAGTGTACTTGCTACAACTGTGGCTGCGAGCTCCAAACAGCCACCAACCACTGCCAGGTCTCCTCCCAGGACTCTGCCCAGATTCCGCATCACCTTACACAGGTTTACCACATCTGTGCCTCCGAAGCGGGACCAATCTCTGCTGCCACAGTCCAGGATGGATACGTCACTTTGGCAAAACCTGCAGACCAAAGCCATAAGCACTATACAAACCAGTACTGAGACTAAATGGAAAACACCACTGAGTTTTACAGAGGGGCCAACTAGATACAGGGTGGCACCACCCCCATTGAACAGTGATCTTGAAAACACTATAGGGAATGAAGGGGGCAAAGATGAGTTTTTCAACAAGTCCAATGCTTTGTCACCCAATGTCATTGCGGTGGATCCCATGAGTCAGAATCATCCCTCCAAACCAAGACTGATCGGTGGAAACAAAGCCAGTTTCACCTTTGTGGCAGATTCTGATGCGTTTATACCATGTGAGGCAACTGGGAATCCTCTTCCCATCATCAGCTGGACAAAAATCTCAACAGGTAAGCGCGTGATGATAACAAGGCTTTAAGAAGTGTATTCGATTTTAGTTTTTAGGAAGAAAGGTCTTAAGACAGAGGTGTAAGGCTGTCTATTGAAATCCCATAAATAAATAGATTGTGAGGCCTTGGGTATTTTTTTAAAGTTAGAACAATAGAAGAAGCCTGAATGGGCGGGGTCAAGCTCCCACAGAACCAGGGGTTTGAGATTTAGCTTTTCAGGAGACTGGATGTGGACACTTTTTTTTTATCTTACTTACAACTGAAAGCCTGGGGTTCTCTTCACGCTACTAGAATTGCATGTAAGACTATCTGTTTTACTGAATTTATCATTGCCAATGGTTTTTTTATACAATGTTACTATATCAGAACTGTTACTGTTTATTAGTTAAATATTCTACTATTCTGGTTAAATTTTCCAACAGAGTTAAGTATTTCCAATTTCTTCCTTCTTTTGTTATATATAGCCAATAGTGTATGAATAAAGCATGTTTTGCATAACATCGAGTAGTTTGACCAATCGAATTGCATCTGGATTGCAATACCTTATACCTTAAAATAAGAAAAAGTTAGGGTCTAGGCTATCTTCTGAATATATTTTGAGGGGGTTTAGTCTGGTCCAAAACAAGTATTACCCAGTCATTTAATGATTTGAACTTTAAAGATGCACTGGATGTAAGTTTGCTCGCTGAACTGGAAGGTTCGTTTTCAGACATTTCATCACCATACTAGGTAACATCATTAGTGAGCCTCCAGAGAAGCACTGGTGGTAGGGCCCACTTTTTATGTATTTAGGTTTCCTTGGCTTGATTATGTCATTTCCTGCAGTGATGTCATTTCCTGTTATTTTTCTCAGGAGTGGTAAATGAGATCCAAGTCAATGTGTTTTTTGATAGAGTTCCAGTTGGAGTGCCACGCTTCTAAGAATTCTTGCACATGTCTCTGTTTGGCTTGTCCTAAGATGGATGTGTTGTCCCAGTCAAAGTGGTGTCCTTCCTCATCTGTATGGAAAGATACTCGTGAGAGTAGGCCATGTCTTCTTGTGCCTAATTGATGTTCATGTATTCTGGTGGCTAGTTTTCTGCTTGTTTGTCCAATGTAGTGTTTGTTACAGTTCTTGCAAGATATTTTGTAAATAACATTAGTTTTGCTTGTTGTCTGTCTAAGGTCTTTCAAGTTCATTAGCTGCTGTTTTAGTGTTTTGGTTGGTTTGTGGGTTACCATGATACCAAGAGGTCTGACTTGTCTGGCAGTCATTTCTGAGACATCTTTGATGTAGGGGAGAGTGGCTAGGGTTTTTGGACACATTTTGTCTGCTTGTTTGGGTTTGTTGCTGAGAAATTGGTGCACTGTGTTCATTGGGTATCTGTTCTTTTTGAATACACTGTATAGGTGATTTTCCTCTGCTCTGTGTAGTTTCTCTGTGCTGCAGTGTGTGGTGGCTCATTGAAATAATGTTCTTATGTATCTCCATTTGTGGGTGTTGTGATGATTGCTTCTGTAGTTCAGTATTTTGTCTGTATGAGTTATTTTCCTGTAGACGTTGGTTTGAAGTTCCCCATTGGCTGTTCACTCTACTGTGACATCTAGGAATGGCAGTTTGTTGTTGTTTTCCTCCTCTTTAGTGAATTTTTATGCCAGTAAAGGTATTATTGATGGCCTTGAAGGTTTCCTCTAATTTGTTTTGTTTAGTGATGACAAAGGTGTCATCCACGTAGTGGACGCAATGTTTGGGTTGGACGGTTGGCAGAGCTGTTTGTTTGAGTCTCTGCATTACTGCCTCTGCTAAGAACCCTGATATCGGAGATCCCATGGGTGTTCCATTGGTTTGTCTGGAGGTTTTGTTGTTGAAGGTGAGATGTGTGTTAAGGCATAGGCCCACTAGCTTGACAATAATGTCCTTGCTGATGATGTTGGTGATGTTTGGTGTATGTGCCTTTGGTTCTTCTAATAGCGCAGTCAGTGTTTCCTTGTCCAGGTTAATGTTGATGGATGTGAATAGGGCTGTTGCATCAAAGGAGACCATTATTTCATCCTCTTCTATCTTGGTATATTTGATGGTCTTCAGGAATTCTTGGGTGGAGTGAATGGAGTGGCGTGAGTCTTCTACTCAATGTTTTAGTCTTTGGTGTAGCTCTTTGGTCAATCTGTAAGTTAGTGTTCCAGGTAGCGAGACTATGGGTCGGGGGGGGTCTCCTGGTTTGTGAATTTTGGGTAATCCATAGAAGTACGGTGTCTTAGATCCATCTGGTTTCATGTTTTGGAAGTTAGTCTTATTTATTTCTCCAGATTCGTGAAGTTTGTTTTGAGTAGGGCTGTGATTTGGTTCTGTAGTTGGGCTCGAGTCTATCTCCACTCGTTAGTAATTGTTGGTATCTGCAAGCAGTGCATTCGCTTTCTCAACCTAATCTCTTTGATTTAAAATGACTGTCAAGCGTCCTTTGTCTGCAGATAGGATAAAAATATTTTTATCTTTTATACCCGCACAAGCAAACCTAAATACATAAATAAAAAACAAGCCATACCAGCAGTGTTTCACCGGAGGCTCATTGATGATGTTACTTAGTATGGTGATGAAACGTATGAAAATGAACCTTCCAGCTCTGTGAGCAAATGTACATCCAGAACCTCGTCCTGAGCACAAATCTTCTCCAAACTCATAAAAAGATGCGCCTTTGAATAACGCAGCTGACCCACTGTTCATCACTCCTTTGTTCATTCACCCAGTCACCCGATTGTTCTCTTATTAAGCCATCCATTCACTCTCATCCATTGTTTAAAACATTCATTGGTTCACCATTCACCCATTAATCCATTCACAGAATAACCTATTACATTGCTCACCCATTTACTCATTCATAAACATACTCATTCATTAATTCACTCACTTAATTATTCATGCAATGCATTTTGCATCAGACATGTCTTAAGACTGGTAGCAATTAATAATGCCATGCTTGGAAAGTATTTAAACGAAGCAGACACTAAAATGTCAGTGTAACTCCAGCCAGGAGTCATTCATAATCAATTGACTTGAGGACCCTTCGTGAAAGATCCTATGACATTCCTTAGGCCTTTGCTACATAATGTGTTGCTTTAATGATCCTCTAAACTGGGCTAAAAAGTACACAGTGGCTCTTTTGATTCCTATTGGTCCTGTACTGCTGAAACTTCACTTCCTTTAGCCTTTTAGGAAATTACACTTCTGTTAATTCTCTTCAAACACTTGCAATGCTCGGATCAGGTACAGACCTTGTAAAATTTATCAAAGCTTCTTTACAGTCATGCGAATAGCAAACTCCACAGGTGGGCACTGCCAGCTGTGAGACATTCTCCCCAGCTGTCAGTTTCATACCTGCGATGTGATGTAAAACAGCTCCAGCAAGCTGACAAGGGATATATTTGAATATGTGGTCATCTATCCACAGTTCAGTGTGATAGGATATTTGTTATTGTTAAACCATAGTTGTACACAATTGGAAACAGAGGAAGCTTTCCTCCCGTCAGTAATAGATTGTTTTAGTCTCCAGGAAGCCCAAGAAGGAAATGTTTCCTGCCCATCCTTGGTTGTTCTGAGGACTTTAATCATCAGTCCTCTAGTGTGGTATTGGAGTCATTTGTAGGGCAGATCAGGTAATGGAAAAGACCACTGAAGGGCAATCCTGAACTAATTGAAGCTTTAAGATAATGCTTTCTTGGTATTTGTCCACAGATTACCAACTCATTTGCCCTAATTTGCTTGGGTGAGGTTGTGAACTCACAACAGTTCAGATGTCTGTATGCTAACATAACCATAATTACATTGGTTGGACTTCTTTATCAACTAAGTATTAAGTACATAGCTGCTGCTGACTGTGAAATAAACTCTCTGACATGATTCTATGAATTCCATGATATCCTTTGACATTCTATGGTTTTTACATCACATAACTTAAAACTTATAATTTTAAATGTAAAGTTTTTAAAATATTCACTCATCTAACTTGCTTCTTGTTTACCACATATTTGGAGGAACCTAAATAATTTCCAAAGAACCTGAACTTTTTAAAAGTCAATGTATAATCTGCCACAAAGTTGGACTATTTTATATATCTTATAAATTTAAAAGTGAAGTGTAGGTTATAGATTTTATGTAATGTAGCATTTAATTACTTTGACACTTCATTTAATGCTGATTTGTTTGATATAATTCTGTGGTTCTTTTTGTAGGTGCAACAGTCACAGCTAAAGCTAAACGTGGCAATAAATTTGAGGTCTTTCCAAATGGCACACTGACCATTCAGAAAATCACAGTTCAGGACCGCGGACAGTACCTCTGCATAGCAGAAAACCAGTATGGTTCAGAACGATTTGTAGTCACTCTATCTGTCATAGCCTACCCTTCAAAGATATTAGAACCCAGAACGAAAGACATCACAGTCCATGCTGGGTACCCAGTGGAGATGAAGTGCCGATCTCATGGAAGACCAGCTCCAACAATCTCATGGATCCTTTCCAACAGGACCCTGGTGAGGAACAGCAGCCCATTCAATGGGAGAGTCTCGGTGTTGGCTGATGGCACCCTCAAGATTAAAGCAGTAACCGTGTATGATCAAGGGAGTTACAGGTGTGTGGCCAGTAATCCAGCTGGGATTGATACAGTCATAGTTAAGATGCAAGTGGTCGCTCAGCCCCCAGCTATTCTAGAAGCAAGGCAAGAGAATGTCAAAGGTCAAGAAGGACAGAACATCAGACTACCCTGCACTGCTGTGGGGACACCTGCACCTTCTGTCCATTGGCAGCTCTTTGATGGCACAGAAATCAAACCTTTGCAGTTTATCAACACAAAATTATTTGTCTTTACCAACGGGACACTTTACGTCAAATCCTTAACTCCGTCGGACAGTGGGAATTACGAATGTATAGCTACAAGTTCAACAGGATCGGAAAGGAGAATTATAAGTTTAATGGTGGAACGCAAACAGGAGATCCCTAAAATTGTTTCTGCTTCTTCAAGTAATAAGAAAGTGAATCATGGAGATAAATTACAACTCCACTGCTCAGCCACAGGTGATCCAAAGCCCAAGATCATTTGGAGATTGCCATCCAAGTTAGTTGTGGATCAGTGGCACCGGTAAGATTCCACATTTACTTCTGTCTCTTAGCCGACTTCTAGTTAACAATAGTTTTAGTAGACTCCTTGCAACAGTTTTAAACTCGCCCATGAGGCAGTGAACAAAAAGGATTGATGAAATGTTATACCTCTGGCAAGATTACCCTCCAGTGACTTTGAAGGATACCTTTACCAAATGTTGTCAGTTTCCTAATGATGAGCAAGGTTAAACATGTTTTTCTGTTTGAATAAATGTGAGGTTAGGTCAATCAGGTGTACATGAATACAATGGAATCTATTTTGAAAATTCTTCATAGTTACTCCGCCTGTCTTAAGGATTTGAATATGCTTTTGCTAAGAAACACTTAGAGAGTCAATGACACACTTTAGGGACAGTACAAAAGATAGCTGGTTGCTTAGGTATAACAGAGTCTAAGGTAATAAAAAAATTAATCCAATTAGAAATACTGCCCATTTTTAAAAAAACTAACCCTATCCATTGCTTTCAACTTTTTGTTCAAAGTGCCTTCTGTGAAATTTATTTCCTGTGCCCTGAATCTCAGGGTTTCTTTAAATTCTACTCTTTTGATTAAGCTCATGATCAAGCCACAGCAGATACTTCTTTCGTTTAAATGTCCTTTTTTTTCCCGGTAGGGTTTCTGTGAAGCACCTTGGGAGATTTGTCAAAAGAAAAGCATCATATTGATATACATTGTTGTGGCTTTGTTGCTGCCTGATATAAAAAATGCTTTATGTTTCTAGGAATGTAGGAAAATAGGAGTGGGAGTAGGCCATTCAGCCCCTCAGGCCTGCTCTACCATTCTAGCCCATGGTTGATCATCCACCTCAGCATCATTTCCAGCGCTGTTAGCAGCTTTCAGTGAGTTATGTACAGAGACACTCGGGTCTTTTGTAAATCAACATTTCCCAATCTCGACACTGAGGAAACATTCTGTATTTGAGTTCCTCCCACCAAAGGAGATAGCTTCACGCTTATCATATTGTGTTCCATCTGCCACGATTGTCTCAACTTGATCCTCCAGACCTTTGCCTACTCACTCAATGTATCTGTGTTCCTCTGCAAAGTTTCACAGTCCTCTGCACACTTTGCTCTGCCACTCACCTTAGTGTCATCAGCAAATTTTGACACCCAACACCCGTGTTCCAACTCCAAATCATCTATATAGATTGTAAATAATTGTGGTCCTAACACTGATTCCTGAGGCACATCACTAGTCACTGATTGCCAGGCAGAATAGCACTCATTTATCCCAACTCTTTGTTTCCTGTCAGTTTCCTGCTATTTCTTCCTTGATAATAGACTCAAGCATCTTCCCCACAACAGAGGTCAAGCTCACTGGTCTATAATTCCTCATTTTTTGTATGCTTCCCTTTTGAAACAGTGGTGTCACATTTGCTATTTTCCAATCTTCTGGGACTGCCCCAGAGTTCATCAAATTTCAGAAAATTACCTGCAATTTCTTCTGCCACCTCTTTTTGTATCCTGGGATGTTTTCCATCCATCAGGCCCAGGAGACTTATCTATCCTTTGCTCCATTAGCTTGCCCAACACTAACTCGTCCATAATAATAATTGTTTCCAGGTCCTCATCTACCAGGCGTGTCTGTTTCCTTTGCTCTAATTCATTCATGGGATGTGGGTGTCACTAACAATCCCTAATTATCCAGTGACAGTTCAGAGTCCACAACACTGCTATGGATTCAGACCCACAGGTAAGGATGGTAGATTCCCTTTACTATATGACTTTAGTGAACCAGATGGGTTTTTTTTTCCCAACAATGGTTTCACGGTCATCTGCAGATTCTTAATTCCAAATTTTTGTTTATTTAAATTCCACCATTTGCTGTGAGGGGATTCAACCCAGATCCCCGGAACTTTACCTGGGTCCCTGGATTTATCACCTCCCTGCCTTCCCTAATTCCATCTCAAGTTCCCATCCCCAAAGAAGCTAATTTAAACAAAAACTGAAAGAACTGCAGATTCTGGAAATCAAAAACAAAAGCAGCAATTGCTGGAAAAGCTCAGCTGGTCTGGCATCAGCTGTGGAGTGAAATCAGAGTTAACATTTTAGTTCCAGTTCTGACCCAAAACATTAACTGCGCTTTCTCTCTACAGCCGCTTCCCAACCTGCTAAGCTTTTCAAGTTAATTTAAACCTTCCCTAGGAGCACTAGCCAATCTCCCTGTGAGGCCATCAGTCGCAGTCCTGCTAAGGTTTACCCTGTCTTCCTTGTGTAGATCTCATCTGTCCCAGAAATCTGAAGCGCTCTCTCTTATATCTGTTGAATTACTCAACCTTATTATTCTATACATTGATTTTACACTCTTCCTTCCTTACAATTATTAATACATAATTGTATTGGGAGAAAAAAACAAGCAAAACATTCCCTAATCAATCACAATCTTTGGAAAGATGTAAAAACAGCTGGGTTGTTGTGGTGGGTGATTTTAACTTCCTCTGTATTGACTGCAGCTCACTTCATGCTCAGGGCTTGGATGGAACAGAATTTGTAAAGGCAATTCTGGGGGGTTTCTTGACACAGTATGTAAACTGTGTCATTCCTGATGAAGGGTCTTTGCCCAAAACGTCGACTCTCCTCCTTGGATGCTGCCTGACCTGCTGTGTTTTTCCAGAACCACACTCTCAACAATATGTAAACAGTCCAACCAGGGAAGGGTTTATGCTGGACCTGGTTTTAGGAAATGAGCCCTGCCAGGTGAGTGACGTTTCCATGGGGGAGCATTTTGGGAGCAGTCACATAATACCATGAATTTTAAGATAATCATTGAAATGAATAACAACAGTCCTCGGGCGAAGGTGTTAAACTGGAGGAAGGCGAACAACTACAATATTAGGCAGGAACTGGACAATGTTATTTGGATGCAACTGTTTGAAGGTAAATCCACATTGGACATGTGGGAGTATTTCAAACAGCAGTTGATAAAGAGTTCAGGTGCGGCATGTTCCTGCATTAATGAAGGATAGATATGGCAATTTTACATAAACCTTGGATGGCCAGGGATGGTATGATCTTGGTCAAAAAGAAAAACAAAGCATACATGAGACTTTGGAGCATGGGAAGTCCTTGACATATATAAGGAAAGTAGGAAAGAACATAAACAAGGAATTAAAAGGGTTATTCATATCTAAAAAGCAATGGATAGCCAGGGAAAGGGTTGGCCCACTCAAGGACAAAGGAGGGCATGTATGTGTGCAGCCGTAAGAGGTGACTGAGGTCCTAAACAAGTACTTTGTGTCAGTCTTCACCAAAGAGAAGGAATTGCTAGAGGATGATGTCAGGGAAGGGAGTGTTGAATTTCCAAGCCAAGTTGCAATTAAAAAGAAAGTGGTATTGTGCACCTTAATAAGTATTAGGGTAGATACATCCCCAGGTCCTGATGGGATCTATCCCAGAATATTTAAGGTGTCAAGAGAACAAATTGCTATCGCATTGACAGACATCTTTGTATCCACTTTGGCCAGTGGATTGGACAATAGCCAGTGTTGTTCCATTGTTTAAGAAGGATAACAGGGATAATCTAGGAAATTACAGGCTTGTGAGCTTCCGGTTGGTGTTGGGAAGTTACTTTCAACGATTCTCAGGGACAAGATCTATACACAGTTAGAAGCAAATGGGCGTATTAGTGATAGACAGCATGGTTTTGTGTGGGGGAGATCATGCCTCACTAACCTGATTGAGCTTTTTTAAGGAGGTGATGAAGATGATTGATGAGGGAAAAGTGGTTGATGTTGGCTACATGGACTTCAGTAAAGCCTTTGACAAGGTCCCTCATGGCAGACTGGTACAAAGGGTGAAGTCACATGGTATCATGAGTGAACCGGCAAAATAGGTACAGAACTGATTTAGAGTGTGGTGCTAGTTGGAAAAGCACATGAGGTCAGGCAGCATCCGAGGAGCAGGAGTATCAATGTTTCGGGCATAAGCCCTTCATCAGGAATGAGGCTTGTGGGCCAAGGGGTTGAGAGATAAAAGAGAGGGGGTGGGGTTGGGGGAGGGAAGATAGGTATCTGGGGCATGCAGAGTTGACTCACTAAGATCCTTGTAGAGAGAGGAGGAGAACTTCTGCAAGGAGGAGAACTTCTTCAATGCAGGCACCTTGTGGAGAGAAGAGACAGAGGGAAGCAGTGGAAGGATGCTTTTCGGAATGGAGGGTTCGTGGTCTACAAAAAAGATTTGGAGGAAAATGCAATTTATTTAATTAAATTTGCAGATGATATAAAGATTGGTGGTGTTCCAGATAGTGAGGAGGATTGTACGAGGATGCAGAGGGATATAGATCAGTTGGAGGCATGGGCAGAAAAATAGCAGATGGAAGTTAACCTGGACAATTGTGAGGTGATGCATTTTGGAAGGTCAGGTACAGGTGGAAATTATATAGTGAATGGCAGAACCCCTAGGAGTACTGATATGCAGAGGGATCTGGGTGTGCAGGTCCACAGATCACTGAAGGTAGCAGTGCATGTTGATAAGGTAGTAAAAAAGGCATGCTTGCCTTCATTGGAAGGGGCATTGAGTATAAGAATGGACAAGTTGTGGTGCAGCTTTATAGAACATTAGGGCCACACTTGGAATATTGTGTACAGTTCTGGTCACCACACTACCAGAAGGATGTAGATGCTTTGGACAGCGTACAGAAAAAGTTTACCAGGATGTTGCCTGGTCTCGGAGATTTTAGCTATAAGGAAGGTTAGATACACCGGGTTTGTTTTCATTGCAATGCAGGATGTTGAGGGGCAACTTGAAAGAAGTTTATAAGGTTTTGAATGGCATGGATAGAGTGGAAAGTATGAGGCTTTTTCCTAGGGTGCAGGGGTCAATTACTAGGGGACACAGGTTCAAGGTGCAGGAGGTGGGAAGATTTGTGACGCAAGTTTTTCACAAAGGGTGGTGAGTGCCTGGAAGGCGCTGCCAGTGGAGGTGGTGGAAGTAGACACAATAGCAGCATTCAAGAAGCATCTGGACGAATATGTGAATAGGAAGGGCAATATGGAACCGGTAAGTGAAGACAGTTTTAGTATGGAAGGGCAGAATATGTTGGCGTCGGTGCAGGCTCGGAGTGCCATAGGGCCTATTCCAGTGCTGTAATATCTTTGTTCTTTCTTCTTTGTACATATTTGTGGTATCAAATAGCAGCCAAGATTGAATAATGGATATTTCTCTCTACTTCTCGTCCTTTTTGAAGCCGCTGAGGTTTTGATGCTCTCACCAGCGACTCAGTTGGTGCTTCTTATTACTAATTAATCTTTGTTGTTTTTAGTCTGCCAGTGACATAGGCTGCACCTCCTCCCTCATTCCCCTGCTCATCCAAATTCACACTCAGTACCTCAGCGACATGCTTCTGTCTTTAGTATTACCTTAATCTGTGTGGTCAATTGTCTAAATCTTGATGCAAAACTTGCATTTGGAATATTATGAGCAGTTCTAGGTTCTGTATCTGTGGAAGGACGTGTTGGTGTTGGAGGGCTCCAAGAGCAATTCCGGAGATGATGGGAGTGGTTGAGGACTCTGGGTCTGTTCTCAGTCAGGTTTAGAAGCATGAGGGAGGATCTGATTGAAACCTACAGAACACAAAGACGTCAGGATAGAGTGGACTGAGAGAAGACATCTCCACTAGTAGGGGAGTCTAGGAGCCAAGGGGATAGCCTCAGAGCGAAGGGACAACCCTTTAGAACTGAGATGAGGAGGAACTTCTTCAGCCAGAAGGTGGTGAATCTGTGGAACACATTGACGCAGAGGACTGTGGAGGCCAAGTCATTGAATGTATTTCAGACAGAGATGTTCTTGATTAGTAAGGGGTCAAGGGTTACGGGGAGAAGGCAGCAGAATGGGGTTAATAAGCACATCAGCCGTGATTGAATAGTGGTAGACAAGCAGGTGTTTGGAAGAGTACAGCAAGCCAAGGAGCATCAGGAGGTGGAGAAGTCAATGTTTTGGGTATAACCCTTTTGCAGCACAGGGGCTGAGGGTGAGGGGAGCTGCAGATAAAGGGGATGGTGGGAGAGGGTTGTGGGTGGTGACGGGGCAGAGTGGTGACATAGAGATAGGTGAGCACAGGTAGAGAGGACAACCTGATTGGTCGATGGGAGGAATGAATCTGGTTGGTAGCTGGAAGAAAGGGTCGCTCCGAGGAATGGAAGGGAGGAGGAGAGGCTTGGAAGGGAGTTGGGGGATGGGAAGGAGATTATTTGAAATTGGAGAACTCAATGTTGAGTCCTCCGTGCTGTAGGCTGCCCAGGGGGAAGATGAGATGTTGTCCAATTTGCGGTCTGATTCACTGTAGCAATGGAGGAAGCCGAGGGTGGTCATGTCAGAGAGGGAGTGGTAAGGGGAATTAAAATGGGTGGTAACTGGTAGATCAGACTGGCACTTGCGGGCCCAGCAGAGATTCTCGACGAAACATGACCTTTGGTTATGTTTGGTCTTCCCGATGTAGAGAAGAGCACATAGGGAGCACCAGATACAGTAAACCAGGTTGGTGGAGAGACAGGTGAACCTCTGTCTCATGTGAAAGGACTCTTTGGGGCCTTGGATGGAGGTGAGGGGGTGGGTGGTTCTTCCAGCCTCCTACTTGTCTACTTTGGATTCCAGCAGCTGCAGTTTTTTGCCTCAAATGATAGAACAGTGGAGCAGACTTGATGGGCCGATTGGTTTAATTCGGCTCTGATATCACATGGTCTATCTTGGCACTGCTCTACTTGGTATTCAGAAAGACTGAATAAAAAACACACTCTGGCAAAGAATGACTTGCATTTATATAACATCACTAAAATTCTCAGGATTTGCCAAAGCATTTAGAATGAACTACATGCGAACTGTAGTCATTGCTGTAGTGGAGTGAATCATGGAACCAATTTGTGAACAGCAAGTTCCCACACACAGCAATGTGACTGGTCAATCTGTGTTAATGATATTGGTTGAGGAATAAATATTGACCAGGATACCAGGGAGAAATCTGCACCCATTTTTCAAATCATCCCATGAGGCATTTTTTACATCCACCTGAGAAAGCAAATAAGATCACAGTTTAATATCTCTCTTGAAAGATGACACCTCCAATAGTGCAGCAGTGCCTGAGGATCAGACTGACTGTTGTGATCGAGTCCCTGGAGTGGGGATTGAACATTCAATTTCTGCTCCTGAGTGCCACATCTGGGACACAGTTAAATAGAACCCATCACATTGTACCTGAAAGAGAAATTAACGTCAATATGCAACCTGTCCATCGTATGTCTAAGTGCCATCGGGTAAACAAAACCGAGCTTGTTTCTTTTATAACAAACATTGTTACTAAAAACTTTGAAAAACAACACACTACCATTGTGGTGATATCACCAGGATGTGAAATGATCATTTAGTAAACCTTCACGCCCTGAGTATTTGTCTGTCACATATGTTTAAACACTTACAAATAAATGCCATCAGTGTTCTCTCTCAAGTTGTAGTCTGACCTAACAATGTCAAGAGTCTTGGCCTATCACTGTCTATGTTTAGCAAAGGATGGAGGGGAGACTTCTTATTCATAGAATCCCTACAGTTTGGACGCAGGCCATTCAGCCTATCGAGACCATACCGACCTTATAAAGAGCATCCCATCCAGACGCCCCCCGCTCCCTCCCATTGACCCACCACCCCACCCCCCACTCCATAACCCTGCATTTTCCATGCACATTCCTGGATACTATGAGTAATTTAGATAGCCACTCCACCTAACCTACACATCTTTGGACTGTGGAAGGAAAACACATCACCCAGAGGAAACCCACACGGGGAGAACGTGCAAATTCCACAAAGACAGTTGCCTGAAGGTGGAATTAAACCCGGGTCCCTGGCGCTGTGAGGCAGCAGTGCTAACCACTGAGCCACTATGCTGCCCCATGTTATTGTGGGGAATTTCAGAAAATGGCTTGTGAACCTGCAGGCAAGCACATGAAAAATGCTGGATATTAAATTTGACTTGAGTAATCATTTGCAACTAGAGGGATGTTATAGCTTTATGTGAACAGGTGATAGTTTTCAAGCAGCAGGGTCCGGCTTGTAATTCAGAAAATTATCATTAGTAGCTGACTAGATGAATACTTAGCATGCACATATATCAACCCTTGTCTGCCAGCTGAATATTAATTTTTTTGTACATGTTAAAGTCACCAGTAAAATAACAGACAGAGCAGAGCCCCATGCAAACATATTGAGTGTCTGCCTGTTAATAAAGTCCAGAGGCGTTTCAAGCTTCTGATGTAAATAAGTTGTCCACTTGGCAACAGTTGCAGCAATAGCTAGCAACTCGATCGCGATCCTTTCAAAGCTGCTGCTTCGGAGTTCTAACTTGGATTGCCAGATGGAAACACCTACATACTGATGGTTCCATTAAACAGAGCAGCTCATTGGTTCACCCAGATCTTGGCTCAAGGAGTGGGACAAGTCTTCAGGTTGATTGTTGTGGCTTCATTTGAAGTAGATTCTTGATCAGCTGAATTTTTCCCAGAATCGGAGGAAAAAAACGAGAGAGAGAGCAGAAAACACAAAATCAAATGATAAGATTTAAAATCTGATTGAAGATTTGTAGCTCGGGTATCCGTTGTTGTGGTTCTGCTCGCCGAGCTGGAAGTTTTTGCTGCAAACGTTTCGTTCCCTGGCTAGGGAACATCATCAGTGCTGTTGGAGCCTCGCGTGAAGCGCTGCTTTGATGTTTCTTCCGGTATTTATATTGGTTTGTTCTTGCCGCTTCCGGGTGTCAGTTTCAGCTGCAGTGATTTGTATGTGGGGTCCAGGTCGATGTGTCTGTTGATGGATGTTCTTGCCGTTTCCGGGTGTCAGTTTCAGCTGTAGTGGTTTGTATATGGTGTCCAGGTCAATGTGTCTGTTGATGGAGTTTGGGGATGAATGCCATGCTTCTAGGAATTCTCTGGCTGTTCTCTGTCTGGCTTGTCCTATGATAGTGGTGTTTGAAACATCAAAGCAGCGCTTCACACGAGGCTCCAACAGCACTGATGATGTTCCCTAGCCAGGGAACGAAACGTTTGCAGCAAAAACTTCCAGCTCGGCGAGCAGAACCACAACAAATGATAAGATGGCTGGAACATCTAAAGTTGATTCATGAATGACTGCCCACTGAAAGCTCTGAATAACTTGCCATCACTGTCTTCCACCTTCGTGCTTTCAGTGTATGTGGCTGAGAATCAGAGGGGGAGCAGCATTATCTGTTAAGGTGGAAGGAAACCTCTCCTGTTTAATAACCTTGTGGGTAAAATTTGATGAAGGAAGCCTCCCCTGTTTAATAACCTTGTGGGTATAATGCGATGAGTGGAGTTTGCTTTTGCTGACATCTCGCGCACTTCCAAGTTGATAACATGTTACCATTGGGAGCTGACATCAAAATCTGCTCATACCTCCTTTGTGCAGCTTCAAGATTCATGCAACTCCTTAGACCCTCATTGCCCATGATTCTTGCAGCAAGCAGCAAAATGATTTATATTGGTGAATTCATAAAATGCTGGCTACAGTGTAGACTTTGAGGCAGTTAATCAGCAACAACAGTCAAGGTAGCTTTCTTGTTGTGAGGATCTGTTAGGGTCTTGGCATAATATATGCAGAGGTATAAAGTCGTCTGTGTCGGTTGTGGGCCAGAGAAAAATTATAATGGTGACTCATTTCCAGCATTACAATTGCTGGGGTTTACAAGAAGGAGTGCATTCAATAACACATATTTGCCTTAGTCGGACTCGCGATCCCCAGAGGACAATATTCACCTTGGGAAAGCTCTGAAAGACATTTTGAAACACAACTTAAGGATGTCCTGAGTGGTCGTAAAATTCAACAGTGCCCCAAGGATTGGAGCAGTGGGATAATGAAACTTTGTTTGGTCTCTTGAATTTTGGATAGACTATGGCTGACCCAATTCTTTTTTATATATGTGGAAGCATCAGATAGTCCAACTCTTCATTTCAATATGTCTTGAGACCCACTGCATATGTAAGCATTGCAGATGCTATTTAATCCCAGTAATGGCAGTAGAAAATACTTTGGACGAATGAATGTGGAGAGGTGATAGAATTTCAATGGTAGAGCAGTGAGAACTGACTGTGTGTGTGCCGATCTTTGAAGTAGCCAGGGCAAGTTTAAGGACATTTAAAATGTATGAGATACCTGGCTTTGTAAATTGGGGGCATTAGATGTCAAAATCACTTTCAAAATCTCTGTTTAAGCCTCAACTTGAGCATTGGGTACAATTTCACATGCACATTCAAGAAGAAAGCATCACCTTAAGGTGGTGGAATCGGATTTTACAGGAACTTTCCGAAAGATAATTGGATATATACTTGAGGGCTTTGAGGTATGGAATTCAATTGGATAGCTCTTCAAAGAGTTGCCACATGCTGAATGGCTTCTTTGCTGGGATGAGGGGATTGCCCTATGGAGAAGAATGAGGTAGATGAGGCTTATGTTCCCTCGAGTTCAGAAGCATGAGAGATAATGGGTGGCATGGTGGCTCAGTGGTTAGCACTGCTGTCTCACTGTGCCAGGGACTTGGGTTCAATCCTAGCTTGCATCACTGCGTGGAGTTTGCATATTCTTCCTGTGTCTGCATGGGTTTCCAACAGGTTCTCTGGTTTCCTCCCACAGTCCAAAGTTGTGCAAGTTAGGTGAATTGGCCATGCTAAATTGCCCGTAGTGTTAGGTGCATTAGTCAGATGGAAATGGGTCTGGGTGGGATACTCTTCGGAGGGTCGATGTGGACTTGTTGGGCAGACTGTAATCTAATCTAATAATCACTTTGAAACAAATGCCATTCTTAAGGGGTTTGTCACATGAAATCTGGAATATGGAGTCAAGTGTCGCAGCAAGAGATTGGCTCTGACAGAGATAAGCAAAGTTCAGCCAAAGGGTTGTGAATCTTTGGGACAAAGTTAAATAGTTTGGGATGTTTGGAATTTTCTGCTCCACATGGCTCTCAATGTTCTGCCATTGACTCAAAACATAGTTTTACAGATTTTTGGATTCTAAGGGAATTAAGGGATTCTTTAGGAAGAGCCAGTTGATGTAGAAGATGTGCCATGATCTTATTGAAGGACAAACTCGACTGGAAGGGTCACGTGGCCCACTATTTGCCAGTGTCCAGATAGAGATAGAGATAGAGAGAGGGGGAGAAGGAGGCATGTGCAGAGAAACAAGTGGAGTAGATTGTTCAGTGTGAGGTGGTAGAGTCTTTCAGTAAGATAACAGTCAGATTAAAGCCTGATATCTCTGGGAGTATAATTGTATTGCCCAGTCCAATCTTCAGAAATGATAAATAGTATTACAATCTCAAGCCAGAAGACAGTTATTGACCTTGCTTTCTCCTCAAACATTCTGTCTTAAACCAAAACTCATGATTATAGGCTTAAAATTACATGACAAAAGATATACTTCGTATGTACCTATATTCTTACAATCACCAAACTAAAAATAAGTACTATGATGAATAGATACTAAGGAAACAAATTAGCATGATGACACTTTTAATGTTGGCAGTGAGATATCAGTTCATTCTTATGAGTCAAAAAAAAATCCTTCCCTATCCACATAGACATACATACATTTTGCAAAGAATTTTTTAGTGCGAGTATGTAAGTAACATGCCTCAACTGAGCACTTTCAGGCCAGAGTTTGAATTGTCCAGGTACAACATAAAAGATCTCTCTCACTTTCCACCACGTATCAATTTTTGACATTGATTTTGGAAGATTGGTTAATAGTCTATAGTTTTCTCATGCACTTCAATGCAACTTTTTCACACTAAACTACTCAAAACTGAGTGCAAATTGCTTCTTTGGCTTGCTGTAGAAATTTATTAAGGGCAGATTGTTGAGGGTGGTGAAATAACTAGACAGAGGCCAGTATCCTGTCATCAAGTCACATCTTATTTACATGTGCATGGTGCTTGTCACTGATCCAGCTCCCTCAATGCCAGCTCTCCGAGTAGGCAGAACCTCTGACACTCCGTTCTAATCAGGGAACCCATATTCTATGAGTTCGGCCAGGCTGACCTCATTCCAATCACTACAGGTAGGTGCTGGGGCAAGCCAACACTCAAGTGCTGTGCCGAGTGTGGGGTGAGTGTGGAGGAGTCAGTGAGGAGTACTTGCTGAAACAGACAAGGGCAGTCCACACCAGCATTTCATCCAATTTTCTTACCAGCTTCACAGCCACCAAGGCACGTTTGCAACTGTGACTTCTGGAACTTGAAGTCAATACCGCGATTGGTGTGCCGACACCTTTTACCATGCATGAGATATTGAAGCAAACACAGGCACAGACGCACGCACAGACACACGCACAGACACGCACGCAGGGACACACACACACACATGCACAGACACACGCACACAAACACATAAACATATACGCACAACACACACACACAAACATAAACATACATGCAGACACACAAACACACACACAGACATACACACAGAAACACGCACACACAAACATACACACACACATGCACAAACACACAAACACACAGAGATACACGCACAGACACATGCACGTACATACAAACATGGGAGAAGATTTGTAGCTCGGGTGCTCATTGTTGTGGTTCTGTTCATCGAGCTGGGAATTTGTGTTGCAGACATTTTGTCCCCTGTCTAGGTGACATCCTCAGTGCTTGGGAGCCTCCTGTGAAGCGCTTCTGTGATGTTTCCTCCGGCATTTATAGTGATTTGTATCTGCCGCTTCCGGTTGTCAGTTCCAGCTGTCCGCTGCCGTGGACGGTATATTGGGTCCAGGTCAATGTGCTTATTGATTGAATCTATGGATGAGTGCCATGCCTCTGGGAATTCCCCGGCTGTTCTCTGTTTGGCTTGTCCTATAATAGTAGTGTTGTCCCAGTCGAATTCATGTTGCTTGTCATCTGAGTGTGTGGCTACTAAGGATAGCACTCATCCACAGATTCAATCAATAAGCGCATCGACCTGGACCCAAAATACCAACCACTGCAGCGGACAGCTGGAACTGACGACCTGAAGTGGCAGATACAAACCACTATAAATGGCGGAGGAAAAATCACAGAAGCGCTTCACAGGAAGCTCCCAAGCACTGAGGATGTCACCTAGACAGGAGACGAAATGTCTGCAACACAAATTCCCAGCTCGGCGAACAGAACCAAAATATACAAACACACATGCACAGACACACACACACAAACACGCACGCACGCACAGACACACACACATAAACACATACTCACAGACACAAACACATAAACATACATGCACAACACACACAAACACATAAACATGTATGCACAACACACACACAAACACACAAACATAAACATACATGTGCAGGCACACAAACACACATACAGGCATATACACACACTCACATGCACAAACACACACCCACACGCACAGAAATACACACAAACACACACCTGCACGGACACACAAACGCATCTACACACACACACACACACACAAACCCTTTTTGGATGAAACATTGATTCGCATTCACACATACCCTACATTAACTGTACTGGGCTAGATTTCACACACATTCTTTGTATGTTAAAGTTAAAATACAGCAGACACTGGAAATCTGAAATATGTACAGATGTGTACAGGTCATGTCGAGGATTTCTTGTTTAGAATCACATCCTGTTCCTTTGGTCTGACCTTTATTATTCATTCACAGGATATTGGCTTTGATGGCAGTATTTGTTGCCTGTCCTTAATTGCCCTCAAGAAAGGCAATTAATTGCCTTCTTGAACCATTATGGTCCTTGGGAATGTAGAGACATCTACAGTGCTGTTAGGGCGGGTGTTCCACAACAGTGAAGGAACAACAAAATAGGTTCAAATCAGGTTGATGTGTGATTGCAAGTGGTGGTACAAAGCCATGAGAAGACCCATAAAGGTTGGTCAGTGGTTAGCACTGCTGCCTCACAGCACAAGGGTGCCAGGTTTGATTCCAGCCTCAGGTGACTGTCTGTGTGGAGTTTGCACATTCTCCTTGTGTCTGCGTGGGTTTGCTCCAGTTTCCTCCCACAGTCCAAAGATGTGTAGGTCAGGTGAACTGGCTGTGCTAAATTGTCCATAGTGTTAGGTGCATTAGTCAGAGGGAAATGGATCTGGGTGGGTTACTCTTTAGAGGGTCAGTGTGGACTGGTTGGGCTGAAGAGCCTGATTTCACACTGTAGAGAATCTAATCTAATCTAAACTCCACCAAAAACTTAGAATCAGTGTTTGGATAGGAAGCAAGCATTTTCTTCTCTGAGGATTTTAATAAATAACAGTTGAATAATTCTACAACTTTGTAATCTACAGTTAGTCGAATGGTTTTATCATTTAGGCTGGAATTTTAATCTATTCAATGAGAAAAATATGAAGTACGTGGGTATCTTCAAAGTCCAATTTTTTTTATTCTTTCCATTCTGCCCCTGTAATTTGCTCTATTCTACAATTTTGGCCTCACGTGTCCCTTATCCTAAAATTACGCCCAAAACTTTTCATCTTCCCTCCTTTTCGATAGTCCCTAAGACTGAATTACTTCTGAAGACATCCATCCAAACCATTCTAAGCACCTTAGCATTAAATGTTACCTGGTAGTATGCTTCTATACGTGCCTTGAGATGGTTTACTGCTTGCATATTCATAGAAGGAGATCATGGAATCCGTGCAGTGGGAAAACAGGCCATTTTACCCACTGAATTCACATCAATCCTTCAAAGAGCATTCCACCCAGACCGATTTCCCCTATTCCTGTAACCCGACATTTCCCATGGCTAATCCACCTAGCCTGCACCTCCCTGGACACTATGGGCAATTTAGCATGGCAAGTTCACCTAACCTGCACATCTCTGTGACTGATGAAGGAAACTGGAGCACCTGGAGAAAACCCATGCAGACTCCACACAACAGCCAGCCAAGACTGGAATTGAACCCAGATCCCTGGCGCTGTGAGGCAGCAGTGCTAACCATTGTGCCACCCCATCATGTTAGTGGTACCAAATCTTTGCAAGTTTCTGTGAGTGTCCAGGCCTTTTATTTAGCATTTATTCACACATTCTCCTTTTGAAATTTGACCCCTCCCCTGGGCAGAACTTTTCATGTCCCCACTGCCAGGTTTGCAAATGGGAGAGTAGTTTTGTTTTAATTCCAATCATCATGATGGGAACTTGCAGTTTCCCAACGATTTTTCATTCATAACTATGATCACTTCAAAGCTTTTGTTAGATGTAACTGAATACACCAAGATTTATCCATTAATGTCTATGGAGTACGTCTGAGGGAAAATACTCATCCTGTCTACCTGTATCCAGAAGCTGCAGGGGCTAATCTTATCCATTCAGTGTGATTAGTTTAGTAAATGTGTTTTCTAACATGGGGCTGAATGAGTCCACAAACTGCTCTTCAGCAAAGTGAATGTTAAATAAGGATGTCCGCACTGATTTGGGGGAAATGGGTAAAACTCCCACCCTGGCTTTCCCATGGCTCTTCCAAACTCTCCACAGTTTTCAAGTAGGATGGGCACAGTTTGGGTTTTCTACCTTTTCCCAAATTGAAGCCCTTCACTGGGCAGTCAACGCTCACTTCAGGGTCATGTACTATCCAGCCTCGATTAAATACAGGCGGGGAAGGTTCCAGGGGGATACATTATGTAGTAATCCTTTGAACAGCCTCCTTTCCACATGGATACCTTCTCCCTCCCTTCCATCCTCCTTTCACCCCCTCTCCAAAATCTCCCACAAGCTCTGCACCCCGATCGTGCACTGTCTCCTTCCCAGTCCCAGCATCTCCAGCAAGGCTCCATACCTCACTGCCCTTTTCCATGCTATGTCACTATCAACACCTTCCAGGTCATGGGAATCCCCGCCAAGTGAGAGAGGAATTCCCTTCTCCAGCTGTTTGGCCCAATTTGAAGATTTAGCTGAACGTGAAGCAGCAAGTGATGGAGTTGGCGGGGGGGGGGGCAGGGTGGGGGAGTGGTGGGGGGGAGGTATCAGATGGTAGCACTGGGTCAGGTGGTGGGGTAGAGAAGGCCCCCGTCAGAAATATCCTGTTCCTTGTTCCATTCCCCTCTGTCCTCTCACATCCTCTCATTGGATGATCTTCCTTGCCCTTGTTGCCATCTCCGTGACTAACAAGATGATTATCTGTCTCCCTTTCAGATCAGCGAGCCGTGTCCTGGTGTGGCCCAATGGGACCCTGTCAATTGAATCAATCACAGAGCGAGACGCCGGGATGTACCTTTGCATCGCCCGAAACAGGGTGGGCGATGACATGGTGTCGCTGAAAATCGACGTGTCCATGAGGCCGGCGCTGATCGAGCACAAACAGTCCGTTCACAAGCACGTCTCGTACGGGGCCGACCTGCAAGTGGACTGCAAGGCCTCTGGCTCCCCCAAGCCCGAGATCTCCTGGAGCTTGCCCGATGGGACAATGGTCAACAACGTGTTGCAGGCAGATGACAGTGGCAGTAGGACGCGCAGGTACATAGTCTTCGGCAACGGGACGCTCTACTACAATAAGGTGGGGATGGCTGAAGAAGGCGATTACACATGCTATGCACAAAATACTCTGGGCAAGGACGAGATGAAAGTCCATGTGACCGTGATGACAATTGCACCACATATAAAGAAACCACACAAGGAATCCCTGAAGGTAACAAGTGGAGGCATTGCAATGTTTGATTGCCAGGCTGCGGGAAAGCCACTGCCAAGGATTCTATGGATGCTCCCCACAAATGAGATCATATCATTTTCCAAGAATCGGTATCACTTGCATTCCAATGGTTCACTGCTAATCAGGAATACCCGTCTCTCTGATGCCGGGAAGTACATGTGCATTGCTCGCAACCCTGGAGGTGATGATACGTACCTTTTCCGTTTGGATGTGGCCTCGAAGCCACCGCTAATAAACGGTTTGGCCGGGAATAAGACGGTTATCAAAGAGTACGCAGTAAGGCACAGCAGGAAACGGATCGACTGCAAGGTGGAGGGAGTTCCCAAGCCCTACATCACCTGGATTATGCCGGATAATATCATGTTAAATGCTCCGTACTATGGGAGCAGGATCGTGGTCCATCTGAACGGCACCTTAGAAATCCGCAATGTTAGGGCTACGGACAACGCCGAGTTTGTCTGCGTGGCCCGGAACGACGCCGGGGAAGCCACGCTGGTAGTCAACCTGGAGGTGACCCGGAGGTTACGGAGGCCCGTCTTCAAGAACCCATTCAACAAGAAGGTCGTGGCGAGTGGCGAGGGTCCCACCATCCTGAACTGCTCGGCGGATGGCTATCCGCCTCCAGAGATCATCTGGATCCTTCCCAATGGAACACGGTTCACTGGCGCACACAAGACAGCCCGCTACCAAATAAACAGCAACGGCACCTTTCTGATTCACAGCCCCACTGTTGAGGATACTGGCAAGTACCGGTGTGCAGCCAAAAATACAATTGGATATATCGAGAAACTGATTATCTTGGAGGTCGGTCAGAAACCCGTGATCCACATCAGGCCTCTGGGATTAATACGCAGCATGAGTGGGGATGCTTTATACCTTCACTGCTCTGCCAATGGTAGGCCAACGCCAAACATTGTGTGGACCGTGCCCAGTGGCTACATCCTCAACAGACCACAGATAAATCCTAGGTATATCCTGTTTGAAAACGGGACCTTGGTCGTCAGGGAAGTGAGTGTACGCGACAGGGGCAACTACATTTGCAAAGCGTACAACAACGCAGGTGACGACTCCATCATAACGTCGGTGATTGTCATCGCCTACCCACCTCGCATCACCAACGGACCACCCAAGTCGCTTCAGGTCTTCGCCGGCTCAGCTGTCCAACTCAACTGCATGGCGATTGGCATCCCCAGGCCAGAGATCGTGTGGGAGCTGCCGAACCACGCAGTGCTTTCCACATTCAGCAAGGGCCAGATGACTGACAGTGGGCTCCTACACCCACAGGGAACACTGGCGATCCAAAAGCTAACTGCAAAGAATTCTGGGACATACAAGTGCACAGCCAAGAGCCAACTAGGCAGTGACTCGCGAGTGACATATATTCAGGTCATATGAAGTGACTGTTCTTCATAAATACATCTCTATATTCTTATATTCATTTTTGAATATATATATATCTATATATTTTTTACAGAGATTAATATTATACTTTGATGTTGACAATTAAGTCTATGGACTGATTCAGTTGAGAATAAAATATTTTATTTCCCTGATTAGAGATCGGGTTGGGGTGGGGGGGGAGTGAAAATTTAAAAGAATGTGTTTCACAGGATACTGCTGAGATTGAAAGACACTCTGCTTTTAAAGCTGCCCAACCTTACTGTCCACTCAGATCAGCCGAGAGCATTATAGGTGTAAAGTCAATGATCCAGCCAAACTAATTGGATTGCCATTAGGATGTTGGCAAAACATTGGCCCTTATTTCAAGGGGGTTGGAGTATAAGAGTAGGGAAGTTTTACTACAACTGTACAAGTTGCTGGTGAGACCACAACTGGAGCACTGAGAGCAGTTTGATCCCCTTATTTCAGGAAAGTTGTCATTGTTTTGGAGGCAGTTCAGAGAAGGACTAGGATAATCCCTGGTATGGAAGGATTGTCTTATGAACAAAGGTACAACAGGTTAGGACCCTACTGATTGGAATTTAGAAGAATGATAGGTGCTCTAATTGAAAATACAGCATTCCTAAGGAGCTTGACAGGGTAAATTCTGAGAGGATGTTTCCCCTGATAGGAGACTCGAGAACCACAGGGTCCAGTCTCACAATAAAGGTGAACCAGTATAAGACTTAGATGAGGAGGAATCTCTTCTTTCAGACAGTTCTAAGTCTTTGGAACTTCTTGCCGGAGTGAGCTATGGGGTCAGAGTCCTTGTGTATATTTAAGGCTGAGATATGTTCTTTATCAGGAGGGGAATCAAGGGTTATGCAGAGAAGGTAGCAAAGAGGATGTGGGGAATAGCCATGATCCTATTGAATCACAGAGCAGGCAGAAGGGACAAATGGCCTACTCCTGTCCTTATCTCTTATGGTCTTTGGTGAGTTATATTAAAATTTCCCTCTCCCTCTAAAATTGGATAAGGAAAACCCTCCTCAGATCGTTCATTGTAACAACATCTTTTCAAAGTTAAACCAAGTTGGTGTCAGTGAGTGCATTAATTTCTCAACATGTTTATTACTCTATCTGAAAAATACCCAAGTTTTAGAGAGTGGTGCTATCATATGGACTGAAATATTTCATACAATAATTTATTCTGTGCTGCTTTGACACTTGACACTGAATTCTTGACCTGCCAAACATAGGGCAGAGTTCAACATCAGTGAACCATTAACACTCTTCTCATATCTCACACAGGAAGAAAGAATTCTGTCAATGACCTGCTGTCGCAGTATAGTTAATTTGCTTTTTCCCATCATTTATCACATAACATTATAAATCGAAGACTACCAAAGGTGAGGTGTAATATAATGTTTTTTTTAATTTTCAAAAAAGGTAAATAAAAGTTTTTTGTAAAGAAAAATACAGATGGCATATTGTCTGGTGTTGTGATTAACTGTTGGACACATCTTGCATTGATATTGGACTTATGTTACAAGTGTTACTCTCTCCCCCTCTGGATTTTCTCCAAACGTGCACAACCTCAAAAGGCTTCTACAAAGTGAATCCTTTAGCAGACAAATTTGCCGTCAAGTGATTATGTTTTTAATGCTTAGGTAGCTTCTAGCTGCCTATGCAAGGCAGATTTGATAAAGGAGCCCGGTGTCTCAGATCACACCACAGTGTGATAAATTACAGCAAAGCATAAAATATATCATTTGTCTTGCTGTTTTCAAAATGACTGCCGCTCAAAATGGTGGAGGATTCATGGTTGGCTGTTGAAACGAACGATGTCTAAAGTGATTAATGTATGCCTTGTCCCACGCAGTATTTTCGAATATCGAAATACTATACAAACAAAACCTGATGACGTAGGGAGTGCCAGGTAGAAATAATTATGTCCTATTGATGACAATAAATCAGATGACTATTTCCCTTGCATTTTCCTGGCAACTTTCGTACTCAGTGGTGGAACTAAGTAAAGTCGCCATTGAAACAAATAGCCTCATTAGGAAGAGACAGGTGGTGATGCTTTAAACTAAAAGTCACCACACCTCAGGTGAGGGGGAGGAGTTGAGAAACTGGAACCTTAATATTAACATCAGCTGCTATGGGAATTGAACCCATACTTTCAGCATTGCTCTGTATCGCCAAATAGGCTGAAGACTGTATAAGCTGAAAATGTGTTGCTGGAAAAGCGCAGCAGGTCAGGCAGCATCCAAGGAACAGGAGATTCAACGTTTCGGGCATAAGCCCTTCTTCAGGAATTCCTGAAGAAGGGCTTATGCCTGAAACGTCGATTCTCCTGTTCCATGGATGCTGCCTGACCTGCTGCGCTTTTACAGCAACACATTTTCAGCTCCGATCTCCAGCATCTGCAGTCCTCACTTTCTCCTTGAAGACTGTATAGACCTAAGTATTGTTTGGAATTTCCATCCAGTAATCTGTCAATTCATGGATGGAACCTGGAGATGAGGAGAAAAATGAGGAAGTCCTCTGTACATTTTGTTTGTTTAATGTGCACTGGATTTCCAATGGATTTAGAATTTCCATTGCAGTGAATAAATTAGCTCCTGACTCCCCAAAGCCTGTCCACCATGTACAAGTTACAAGTCAGGAGTGTGATGGAATATTCCCCACTTGCCTGGATGAGTGCAGCTCCAATAACATTCAAGAGGCTTGATACCATCCAGACTAAAGCAGTCCACTTGATTGGCAACACATCCACAAATGTCCACTTCCTCCACCTTTGATGCTCAGTAACAGCAATGTGTACCACCTGCAGATGCACTGCAGAAACTCTTCAGGCAGCAGCTTCCCAACCCATGACCTTCCATCTCAAAAGACAAGAGTAGCAGATAGAGGGGAACATCATCATCTGCAAGTCCCCCTCCAAACCACTCACCACCTTGTCTTGGAAATATATAACTCATCCCTTCACTGTCCTAGGGTCAAAATCCTGGAATCTGCTCCTGAAGTGTTTTATGGGTGTACCTACAGCAAATGGCCTGCAGTGGTTCAAGAAGTAGACAGGCAGGAGGCTGGAAGAACTCGCCAGGCCAGGCAGCACCAGGAGGTGGAGAAGTCAACGTTTCGGGTGTAATGCTTCTTCAGTTCAAGAAAGCAACTCATCAACACCTCAAGAGAAACTGGAGGCAGACAATAAATGACAGCCCTGCCAGTGACACACACACACACGCACACACACCATGAATGACCTTTTTTAGAAAATGGACTCCCAGCACACGCATTTGAGATGTATTGAAAATACATAATTCAACCTGGATCCACTGCAATGCTAACAAGAGAGGTACCTGTTCACCTCTGGTATTGAATACCAATTAATTCAAAGTTTGTGAGAAGATTTGTAGTTCGGGTGCTCGTTGTGGTTCTGTTCGCCGAGCTGGGAGTTTGTGTTGCAAACGTTTCGTCCCCTTTCTAGGTGACATCCTCAGTGCTTAGGAGCCTCCTGTGAAACGCTTCTGTGCTGATTCCTCCGGCATTTATAATGGTTTGTCTCTGCCACTTCTGGTAGAACAGCCAGGGAATTCCTAGAGGCATGGCACTCATCCACAAATTCTATCAACAAACACATCGACCTAGACCCAATATACCGGCCACTGCAGTGGACAGCAACTGACAACTGGAAGCAGCAGAGACACACCACTATAAATGCCGGAGGAATCAGCACAGAAGCGCTTCACAGGAGGCTCCCAAGCACTGAGGATATCACCTAGAAAGGGGATGAAACGTTTGCAACAAAAACTCCCAGCTCGGCGAACAGAACCACAACAGCAATACCAATTAATAGAATGTTACCACTTAGAAGATGACCATTTGGCCCATTGAATCAATACTGGCACTTTGAAAGATCAGTTGCTTCATTGCAAACCCTGCTTTTCATCCATAACCTTTCAACTTTTTTTGATTTCAGGTTGCTGTCCAATTCCCTTTCAAGTTATTTATGAATCATGGGCAAGAACTGATTGAGCAGAATGGCCTGTTGCTCTGCAGGGTATTACTTACATACAAATGCCTTCTACCACATTTTCAAACAGAGCATTTCCTACCTCAGCAATTCCCTGAGAGACAAAACTTCTCGCCATCTCCTTCTCATTTCTAAGTCAATGATTTTATGTCTATGACGTCCTGTTATTTGTGGTCACTGACTGTCACCAACTTTTAACTGCACAGGCATAGATTCTCACCAACTACAGTGTGAGAAATTCAAACTTTTTCATTGAAGAGAATTTATGTGCAGAGATAATCAGTTGCATAGGCCATCTTATCAAGATCTTGAAGGCTTATCAATCTATTAGGTCAATCTCTTAGAGGAGATTCACTCCAAGCTATTTTGAATAGAAATTAGAATAATTCTGTTGGGGGGGCTTTTAACCTTAGTTTATTGTGTACAAAGGACATTCAATATATTTGCTATTCATATACTACTTAATCACTGCTGATCCAATTGCTTCTGTATTCCAATTCATTGCAATCACTTTGTTTCTGATTTTAGATCACTGTAATGTGTGATATAGTATTTGTACAATCAGGTACATCCATAATTTATTCATAAACTTACAGAATAGAATTCACTCTGGGGGTTGATCCAAACATGTACAGAGCTGCAAAGCAATGCTGCAGTCTGTCTGGATAGTTCCATAAAATTAGTTGTGACAGAGCATAGAAAGAGGTCTATCATATGCATGTGGGATTTTTGAAAGAGCTATCTAAGCATTCCCACTCCCTTTGCCCTTTGGCCTACAAGTCCACACTGACCCTCTGAAGAGTATCCCACCCAAACCCATTCCCCTACATATACCCCTCACCTACACATCCCTGAAGACCATGGGCAATCCAGGATGGTCAATTCCCCCAACTTGCACATCTTCGGGAGGAAACTGGAGCACCCAGAGGAAACCCACACAGACACCGGGAGAATGTGCAAACTCCACACAGACAGTCACCTGGGGCTGGAATCGAAGCCAGGTCCCTGATGTTGTGAGGCAGCAGTGCTCACCACTGAGCCACCGTACACATTTTTACCCAATTCCCTTTGAAACTTTGTATGGAATCTAATTCCAGTATTCCTACATGCAGTGTCTTTCAGGTCTTAATAAATTGCTATGTAATTGTTTTGCCTCTCATATTGCCTCCAATTCCTCCTGGTTTTGAACACCTTTTGTCAAATCTATCCTTCTGCTCAAAGGAGAACAACCCAGCTTCTATTGTCTCTACACATAATTGAAGTGTCACACCATTAGTACCATTCGAGTATATATTTATATCCTCTCCCAAACCTTATAGTCTTTCTGAAATGTGAAGCCCATAGTGCACTCTTAAAGTTTTGCTCTATTTACTGATTTATAAAAGTTCAGCTTTTGTGCTTTTCTCTTATCACTGTCTGTTCTTCTCATCCTATGTTTATCACAGAACCACTGAAGTGTTATGGTACAGAAGGAGGCCATTTGGCCCATCGTGTCTGTACCAGCTCCTCAAATAAGCATCATTATCTAGTGCCAAACTCTTATTTTCTCCCCAGATCCTTGCACATTATTTCTCTCCATATAATTATCCAATACTCTTGTGAATGCTTCAATTGAGCTCACCTCCACTGCAAATCCAGGCAGTGCATTCCAACCCCAACTAGTCATCGAGTGCCAAAGATCCCAGATTAGTTCTGAAGCCATTTTGAACTAGCTTCCTACCTTCAAAGATCTTCTAAAGATATTTAACAAGCCCAGGAACAGGCCCTTCGGCCCTCCAAGCCTGTGCCAATCCAAATCCACTGTCTAAACAAATCGCCCAATTCCTAACCATTTGTATCCCTCTGCTCCCCACCTACTCATGCATCTGTCCAGATACATCTTCAATGAATCTACCATGCCTGCCTCTACCACCTCTGCTGGCAACGTGTTCCAGGCACCAACCACCCTCCGTGTAAAGTACTTTCCATGTGTATTCCCCTTAAACTTTTCTCCTTTCACCTTGAACACATGACTTCTTGTTATTGAATCCTTCACCCTGGGAAAAAGTTCACCTCTATCCACCCTGTCTACACATTTCATGATTTTGTAAACCTCAATCAGGTCCACCCTCAATCTCCTTTTTCCTAATGAAAACAATCCTAACCTACTCAACCTCTCTTCATAGCTAGCACCTTCCATACCAGGCAGCATCCTCATAAACCTTCTCTGCACCCTCTCCAAAGTGTCCACATCCTTTTGGTAATGTGGTGACCAGAACTGTACACAGTATTCTAAATGCAGCCGAACCAAAGTCTTGTACAATTTTAACATCACCTGCCAGCTGTTATACTCAATACCCTGTCCAATGAAGGCAAGTATACCATATGCCTTCTTGCAAACTCTATCCAACTGTGCAGCCACCATCAGGGTACAATGGACCTGAACTCCCAGATCTCTCTGCTCATCAACTTTTCCCAAGGCTCTTCCATTTACAGTATAGTTCACTCGAGAATTAGTCTTCCCAAAATGCATCACTTCACATTTGCCTGGATTGAACTCCATCTACCACTTCTCCCCCCAACTCTCCAGTCTATCTATATTCTCTTGTATTCTTTGACAGTCCCATATGCTTTCTGCTACTCCACCAATCTTCATGTCATCTGTAAACTTACTGATCATGAATTTGACCGAATATATCATGTGAATTTAAGAGCATCCTCCAAAAATTTGTTCTGATAGAATAATAATTTAATTCACTCTAGATAAATTCATGAGACCCTAAGTACAGGTTATGACTCATCGGCAAGTAACTGTATTAGTTAAAACTCTAATCCCCTTATCAATTCTCCTTCTAAACACACACAAACTCAGACAAATACAAAGTGCATGGATAGAAGGGTGGATAGAATATAGGGATGACAGTTCAGTGCTCCGCATCTACAGGGATTACTGTGATGATGCTTTTGCTGATCAGAATGTTGCTCTTCAGTCTTTCTTTTCAAGATCTTTTCACTTATTTGTAGGATGCACAGGGGATAAAGTTCTTTGACTTTTCAATTAAAAGTCAACAATTGGAAAAGGGAACTAAACTGCCTATTTTCAGGCTTGAGGTGCTTTCTACTGCAAAGGCTCCTCCAATGGTTTCTTCCAAATATTCTCACCCAAAGCTGTTCAGCTACCTGGCACCCAATCACAAAGTTGTCGGCAGGCAGACGGCCATTGTCCTCAATGATTGGTCATTGGCCCATAGACCAATCAGATACTTGTTGCCAGCCAAACATGGCTCTTCATCTCCAGCTCGTCTGCAAACCATTGCTTGTAAAAGCAGCTGTGTAAATAGTGCTTACAATGGACGCCAGGCCACCCACTTCTAAAACATGCTGCAATCCTTCAACAATGCTTGTGTTTTTTTAAACTTCTTTTTCCATTTCAGTTTTCAAACAGAAGTGCAGAAGAATAAAAAGATATGAGCTTCTGTGTTTTGAGGAATGATTTGATCATTGCCCCATGTCAGATTCTGAAATCAAAGGAGCAACAAGTGAACTTCCCTCTAAGTGGAAGGTAAAATGGTTGTGGTATTAAACTTTTCTGCGATCAGTCCCTTTAAACCAGCAGATGGTTCTTTCAGATTTCTTATGTATTTTAACACCCAGCAGGGCTGTACAATAGCAGAATCAAAGGTCATTTAGATTACTTTACTTATGTACGGTGTGGAAATAGGCCCTTCGGCCCAGCAAGTCCACACCGACCCGCTAAAGAGCAACCCACCCAGACTCATTCCCCTACATTTATCACTTCACCTAACATTACGGGCAATTTAGCACGGCCAATTCACCTAACCTGTGCATTTTTGGACTGAGGGAGGAAACCGGAGGAAACCCACACAGACAAGTTGCCTGAGGCGGGAATTGAACCCAGGTCTCTGGCGCTGTCAGGCAGCAGTGCAAAACACTGAGCCACCATGCCACCCATAGAGCCACCGTGTCACCCACTCCCTTCTCTCAAAGTTAAGCAGGGCACCCATAAAACACCATTATATAATTGTTAAATAGTGACAACAGAAAGGGGGGTCCATTCAACTCATTGTGTCTGTGCAGCCATCTACAAAGAGTATCTCAGATAGTGTCAATCCCCAGCTCTTCACCCCTTAGTCTTACAAAATTTTCCAATTGGGTTGTTTATTGTTTTTGAAAGCAGTTATGGAATTAGCCAGCACACACTTCCAGGCAGTGGTTCCCATTTCATATCCACTCGCTGTGACAAAAATCTTTTACTCATGTTCCCATTGTGTCTTCTGCCAAGTACATTAAATCAGTGACCTCTGGCTCTTACCCCCTCTGCCACGGGAATATTTGAGATTTCAATGAGGAAGTAATTTCACTGGAAGCTGGCTAGTGTGTTAAGTAATAAATGTACTGCAGGTTCACCATTTCAGCAGATCAGAAACAACTGGAATACATTGATTAGATTCTGATCGCTGTGTTTAAACAGTACAGTTAATCTGATTTCATCTACAGAATATTAACACAAAATCCCCACAGTGTGGAAGCAGGTCATTTGGTCCATTGAGTCCACACCGACCCTCTGAAGAGCATCCCACCCAATCCCTGTAACACTGCATTTCACTTAACCTGCACATCTTTACACTGTGGGAGGCAACTGCAGCACCCAGAGGAAACCCATACAGACACGGGGAGAATGTGCAAACTCCACACAGACAGTCGCCTGAGGCTGGAATCGAAGCCAGGACTCTGGCTGTGAGGCAGCAGTGCTAACCACTGAGCCACAGTACTGCCTGACAAACAGATATTTAAAATCTTGAATTTTTTTACCTAATTCCCTTTGAAAGTTTTTAAGGAGTCTAATTCCAGTACGCCTACATGCAGTGCCGTTCCAGCCTTAACAAACTGCTATGTAATTTTTTTTGCATCTCATGTTGCCTCCAACTCCTCCTGGTTTTGAACCCCTTTTGTCAAATCTATCCTTAGCCTCTTCTGCTCAAAGGCGAGCAATCACAGGCTGGAATTGAACCTGGATCCCTGATGCTGTGAGGCAGCAGTGCTAACCACTGAGCTACCATGGTGCCCTGTAATATCCACTATAATATTACTTAAAGAGGAATGCAGGCTATTAAAAAAATCAGAACTTCACAATGTCTGATAGCATTCCTGGACTTAGCTCAAAACGTCGATTCTCGTGCTCCTCGGATGTTGCCTGACCTGCTGTGCTTTTCCAGCACCACACTTTTCGACTGCTGTACCTGATAGCAGCTCAGCTAATTCAACATAATCTGAAGGCTTGAAGGGATTTGAGAAAACGCTGTTTCACCCAGAGGGTCTGAATTGCACTGCTTGGGAACGTAGCTACAGCAGTGACCCCATAACCTTCAAAAAATAGTTGGATGAGCGCTTGCAGTGTCATGATTAGAGTGGTGCAGGAAAAGTACAGCAGGTCAAGCAGCATCCGAGGAGCAGGAAAATCGACATTTTGGGCAAAAAGGAGGAAATGTCGATTTTCCCAATCTTTGGATGCTGCCTGACCTGCTGTGCTTCTCCAGCACCACTCTAACCTAGACTCTGATCTCCAGTCCTCACTTTTGCCTGGTTGCAGAGTCATACCACCTCAGGCTATGGGTCTAGTGCTGGGCAATGGGACAAGTGTAGTTTGAGTATATTTTTGGTGACACAGACTTGATGACCCGAGGGTACAGTATTGTTATTACTGAAGGCGATCATTGAACTATTTCACATTGCAATTCGCATTAACAACTCATTACAGGGTACATCCCATTTTAAGTTGCAGTTCCTGGAAACTACAACTTAAATTGTAATGATTTTTATTGAAACAATTTCTTTTCCCAGTTAGATGTATGTAATACTGACAGATACAATCCCAGCTGAAAATGTGTTGCTGGAAAAGCGCAGCAGGTCAGGCAGCATCCAAGGAGCAGGAGAATCGACGTTTCAGGCATGAGCCCTTCTTCAGGAATGAGGAAAGTGTGTCCAGCAGGCTAAGATAAAAGGTAGGGAGGAGGGACTTGAGGGAGGGGTGTTGGAAATGCGATAGGTGAAAGGAGGTTAAGGTGAGGGTGATAGGCCAAAGTGGGGGTGGGGGCAGAGAGGTCAGGAAGAAGATTGCAGGTTAGGAAGGTGGTGCTGAGTTTGAGGGTTGGGACTGAGACAAGGTGGGGGGAGGGGAAATGAGGAAACTGGAGAAATCCGAGTTCATCCCTTGTGGTTGGAGGATTCCTAGGTGGAAGATGAGGCGCTCTTCTCCAGCTGTCGTCTTGTTATGGGCTGGCGATGGAGGAGTCCAAGGACCTGCATGTCCTTGGTGGAGTGGGAGGGGGAGTTGAAGTGTTGAGCCACGAGGTGGTTGGTCCGAGTGTCCCAGAGGTGTTCTCTGAAACGTTCCGCAAATAGGCGGCCTGTCTCCCCAACATAGAGGAGGCCACATCGGGTGCAGCAGATGCAGTAAATGATGTATGTGGAGGTGCAGGTGAATTTGTGGCGGATATGGAAGGATCCCTTGGGGCTTTGGAGGGAAGTAAGGGGGGAGGTGTGGGCGCAAGTTTTGCATTTCTTGCGGTTGCAGGGGAAGGTGCCGGGAGTGGAGGTTGGGTTGGTGGGGGGGTGTGGACCTGACGAGGGAGTCACAGAGGGAGTAGTCTTTTCAGAACGCTGATAGGGGAGGGGAGGGAAATATATCCCTGGTGGTGGGCTCCATTTGGAGGTGGCGGAAATAACGACGGATGATACGATGTATATGGATGTTGGTGAGGTGGTAGGTGAGGACCAGTGGAGTCCAGTGACCCTTCTTGAGAACTCAAGAAGGTGATTAGATTAGATTCCCTACAATGCGGAAACAGGCCCTTTGGCCCAATAAGTCCACAAAGACCCTCCGAAGAGTAACCCACCCAGTCCCATTCACTTACTCCCTACTAATGCACCTATCACTATGGGCTATTTAACAGGGCCAATTCATCTGGCCTGCACATCTTTGGATTGTGGGAGGAAACCCACACATACATGGGGGGAATGTGCAAACTCCACACAGGCAGTTGCCAGAGGCTGGAATCGAACCTGGGTCCCTGGTGCTGCAAGGTGAGCCACTGGGCAAGGTTCTGAGGAAGGAGCGCTGGACCTGAAACGTTAACTCTGATTTCTCTCCACTGATGCTGCCAGACCTGCTGAGCTTTTCCCACAATTCCTGTCTTGTCTTTGATTTACAGCATCTGTTCTGTCAGTTTTTATATAGCTACATTTGTACAGTGCCTTTTATGGAGGAGTAAATGTAAGAAAGGAGGAGGTAATTTCAAATAAGGACAGTTTATGAATTTATCAAAGGGTATTAGAAAGGCTGGTTGAAAGTTGATCAATAGCTAGGATCATCGGAAAGCATTAGAGGATGATGAAGAAGGAAGGGCAGAAATTGTGAAGCATCTAGCCATAATCTCCTGGTCCTGGTGAGAGACGCAGGGTAGGTGTCAGATAACTAGAGAATTGGAAATCTTACAGCTTTGTTCAAAATTAGTGCAAAGATAAACTGCAAGCGAGTCAGTTAAACCTCAAGAATGAAAGGGCCACAGTCTGTGAATATAAGGTAGGCCACTTAGAACTGAGATGAGGAGTAATTTTTTTTCACCCAGAAAGTGGGGAACCTGTGGAATTCGGAATTCATGCCACAGAAAATAATTGAGGTCAGAATATTGAATGCTTTCAAGAAAGAGTTAAACACAGTTCTAATGGTTCAAGGGATGAAAGGGGATGTCCTCAGGAAGCGGACACTGAGTGGGATATGAGTGGTGCTGGAAAAGCACAGCAGGTCAGGTAGCATCCGAGAAGTAGGAAAATTGACGTTTTGGGCAAAAGCCCTTCATCAGCTGCCTGACCTGCTGTGCTTTTCCAGCACCACTCTAACCTTGACTCTAATCTCCAGCATCTGCAGTCCTCTCTCTCACCTGCTGAGTGGGATATATATCATGATGAGCCTGAATGGCCGGGCTTGCTTGTTTTTTCAGTGATTCCATCGTAGCAAGTTTTTACAAAGATAATTTAAGGACCTGGTCCAGGGTGCATTAATTAAAGAAAGGTCAGTGACTTATCTACTTTTAGTCCTATTGGTTGGCCAAATACTTTGTTCTTTTCAATCAAAATTGTTTTAAGACCTTTCATTCCGTTAGCATCTTGCTTATCCGATAACTTAGGGTTGTTCATAATGTCCTCTACCATGAAGACCAATGCAAATATTAATTCAAATTATCTTCCATGTCCCTGTCCCCAGGCATGAAGTCGCCTTCGTGTCATTTTTTTCCCCACGGATCCCATGCTCATTTTAGCTATTCTCGCCTTCCTGTTTGCTTGCATATTTCTTGCTTATTTTCATAATCAATTTTTCCCCTTTTTATTAGCTTTTCGGTCACCCTTTGCTAGTTCCAAAAAAAGGTCACAATCCTCTGATTTATCACTCGTTGGCGCCATTTTGTATGCCTTAGCTTTTGTTTGGATACTCTCCATTACCACCTTTGTTAATCAGGCATGATTCATCTTTCTCATCCATCCCTCTTTGTGACCCAAGTTTTTAAAAATGGACTGGAAACTGGCCAAATAACAAGAAATGAAGTGGTGGATATGAGCACAATTACAACCTTTAAAAAACATTTGGATAGATACATGAATAGGAAAGGTTTGGAGGGATATGGGCCAGGAGCAGGGAGGTGGGGCTAGATTAGTTTGGGATTATGTTCAGCATTGGCTGGTTGGACAGAAGGGTCTGTTCCCTTGCTGTATGATTCTAAATGGCGAGTAGTGTTAAACAGTACTGAAAGCAACAAATGCTGGAGATCACAACAGGTCAGACAGCATCTATGGAGAGACAGAGAGCTAATGTTTCAAGTCTAGCCGGCTCTTCATCAGAGCTGAAGTGGAATGTGGAGGGGACAGCATTTATGCTAAAGTTGGGAGAGTTGTGATGGTGCTAGGGTGCAAAGTGCTGGTGAAGAAAAGGTGTTGATAGTTCAGGTTAAGTAATCAGAATATGAGAATGACAGAACAAGTCCTATGGACTTGAAAGAGAAGACAGTTCCAGTGGGGTGGGGGTGGGGAGAGGGGACATGGTGGGAGAGAATGTAACAAGTAAAGCTGAAAGAAAGAGAAAAGATGGGAATGGGTTCCCAATTTGAAGGTGTTGAACTCAACATTAAGTCCAGAAGGCTAAGTGACTGGTCTGAAGATGAGATGTTGTTCCTCTGTTTGCGCTGTGATTCACTGGAACACTGCCAAGGACAGAGAGTGGGCATGTGAGCAGGCCGCTGTGTTAAAGTGACCGGTTATGGGAAGGTCGGGGTCCCTGCTCGCGGAGGGGTTCTGCAAAGCGGTCACCCAATCTGCGTTTGGTTTCTTTCATGTAGAGTAGGCCACATTGAGTGCAATGAATACAACACACAAAATTGCAAAAGGCACAGGTGAAATGTTACTTCACTTTGAAAGACTGTTTAGGCCCTTGGATGATGAGCAGGAAGGAGGTAAAGGAGCAGGTGTTGCACCTTCTCAGAGGAAGGTGTTGTGGGAAGGGGGAGGGGAGGTGATGTTGGGGTCGTGTTAGACAGTGGGCTTTTTCAATTGGAGGAAATATTCAATGGGGTTCCACAGAGTAAACTCGGGTATGTTGGTTAGGCCTTGGAATACATCAGTTAAGAATGTAATGGTGACAAACTCAACCCTTGTTTTCAATAGGTTTGGATAGGTGCCTGGAAAATAAATGTGCAGGGCCACAGGGATGGAGCAAGGGACTGGGACGAGCTGAATTGATTTTATAAAGTGAGTGCAATTCTGACAGTTGAAATGATCTCTTTCTCCGCTGTGACCATAATGGCGCAAACTGATAAAAGGTGATGCCACATTAAGGGAGATTTAGAGTTTGTAATAGCTCGGTTAACGCATTGGGTTTTAAGGAAGGTCTGAAAGGAAATGGAGCGATGGTTGAAGAGAAATCCAGAGGGGAAGAGACAAAATGGCTGAAAGCACATGACAGATGAACCAAAGACATGTGACCACCAATCATATGATGAAGTGACTGGAGAATGTACAAGATGCATGTAAAGAAGAGGTTCATGAGAATGGTCCCAGGAATGAAAATCTTAACATATGAGGGTTTGTATTCAATGGAGTTTAGAAGGATGAGGGGGGATCGAATTTAAATATGCAGAACACTGAATGGCCTGGACAAAGTCGATGTTGAGAAGATGTGTCCATTGGTAGGTGAGACTACCACAGCATTACAGTAAAAGGAAAACCTTTTAGAACAGAGATAAGGGGAAACTTCTTCAGCCAGAGTGTGGTGAATCTATGGAATTAATTGCCACAGAAGGCTGTGGAAGCCAGGTCACTGAACATATTTAAGACTGAGACAGATAGCTTCTTGAGTATCAATGGGATCAAGGGTTACAGGGAGAAAGCAGGAGAATGGGGTTGAGAAACTCATCAACCTTGATTGAATGATGGAGCAGATTTGATGGGCTGAAAGGCCTAATTTCTGCTCCTATGTCTTATGGTCTTCAGTCAAATTTGAAGTAGATTAGATTACTTACAGTGTGGAAACAGGCCCTTCGGCCCAACAAGTCCACACTGACCTGCCGAAGCGCAACCCACCCATACCCCTACATTTGTCCCTTACCTAACACTACGGGGCAATTTAGCACAGCCAATTCACCTGACCCGCACATCTTTGGACTGTGGGAGGAAACCGGAGCACCCGGAGGAAACCCACACAGACATGGAGAGAACGTGCAAACTCCACACAGTCAGTCGCCTGAGGCGAGAATTGAACCCGGGTCTCTGGCGCTGTGAGGCAGCAGTGCTAACCACTTGAAGTACTTGAAGAGTTTTGTGGCTACACAAATTTAAGGCTCTGAAGGGAGTGAGGACATCGAAGCACTTAAATATAAGGATGAGAGTTTCAAATTTGAGGTGTTTAGAGGTGAGCAGCCAGTGTTATTCAGCAAAAATAATGGCATTATTTTGACATGCAGCTCTGTACCTAGCTCTATGCTGTTCTGCCAGATTTGGGTTCATCCCAGTATAGAACTGCAAAGTAATTACTTCATAAAATGATAAACATTGGAGAGGCAGTGGCCGAGTGATATTATTGCTGGACTATTAATTCAGAGATTTCAGGTAATGTTCTGGTGACCTGTGTTTGAATCCTGCCATGGCAAAATGGCGGAATTTGAATTCAATAAAAGTCTGGAATTGAAATTTAATGATGACCATGAATCTATTGCCAATGGTCAGAAAAACCCATCTAGTTTACTAATGCCATTTAAGGAAAGAAATCTGCCGTCTTTACCTGGTCTGGTCTACATGTAACGTTAGACCCACAGCAAACTTGTTGACTCTGGGCAATTAGAGATGGACAACAAATGCTCGCCTAGCCAGGGATCCTGTGAATTAATTTATAAAAAAACATTCTCCCAGCTCCCAAGTTATGGTTTGGGCCCAAAGGTGGTGACAAGAACAACTGTAACTAAACATTGCTTTAAATTTGGGTGTACGAGACTGGACGTGCAACAGACAAAGGTAAAACTAAGGCCATAACAAATCATAACAAACAGGAAAAGGCCATTTGACCCCTTGAACCTGCTCCACCATTCAATAGAACCGTGTCTGTTCTGACATTCCTCACAAGCGGTTTCCAACCTTTTCCCTATAACCCTTGATTAAAGTATTATTTTTAAAAAATGGAACAGGTAGTAAATAAGACATAGAGATGACAGAAGAACTAGAATTAATGTTTGGGGTATTTCACGAGTGAAAATCTATTGTGTTCATTTCAACAGTATTATTACTACGGTAATAATTGTTCTCAATAGTCAAGGAGTTTTGATGTGATATTATTGTCACAGTAGATTTATTTAATAATTCAGAGGATGTGGGCATCACTGATTGGACCAGCATTTATTGCCTATCCCTTGAGAAGGTGTGGAACTGCCTTCTTGAATTATTTTACAGGACGTTCTACTAGAACATTTGTTTGATCAACGCAAATTGGCTATAACGCAATTAACGAATTGTGAACGTGGTTTGGATAATGCAAACTTTCTACTGACTGGGTATAGCGATTTTCTATTAAGGATCTTCTACAATGCAATTTTCAATAGCGGTTTTCCATAACGCGAGGTTGCAGAGATACACAACTGTGGCTTTATAGCAGAACGACCTGTAATCTACTTGAGTTGCAAAGAAACTGTCCAGAGTGTCAAGAGTTTCCTGGAAGTTTTTAAGGTGGGAACTCGAAAGTTGCATGGAAAGAAACACATTCATGACATAGAGGGGTGCCTGAGGGGAAAGCCTTACTTGGACAATTGTACACATTGTAAGCTAAACATGTTAATTGGTTACAGACAGAAACCACTTCTCTGGCTCTCAAAGTTGTTGAAAAAAGTACAGCTCCCAACAGGTGTCCAATGTTGGCTAAAATATGAAGAGGTATTGACTGGTGCAAGATTTGTGCATTGTGGTTTGGGCCACAGTAAGGTCTGAAATCAAATGTAGTGAGTGATTTGCTTAATTTTTAGAAATTCCCCGCAGTGGAGAATGGGTTCATACTCATTTCACACTTAACCAAGATGTCAAACCATCTCAAAGTGAATAAATTACTTCTGCTGTACTGTAACAGAGAATTCGGCAAACAAAGCAGTATTGTCTTAAAAGGCATTGAGATGAATGACCTGTTTGTTGGAAGCACTCGTTGATAGAAATGGTTTAACCAGGGCTCGAGAGGAACTCCCTCCATCAATTAATCTTTAACGTTTGCAAGAAAAGATTGGGGTTTGTTTCAAAGTTTTCCTTAAAAAGGCATCTCAATTGAAATGCGACCTAACTTTGTGCACTGGGATTGCAGGATATCCCCTTGTCTGGTTCACTTAAGGTCACAAACCTTGTGGTACCCAATCTGATCATCCTTCTCCAGGAAAGATGTTGTTGAACTTGAGAGGGTGCAGAAAAGAGTTACAAGGATGTTGCCGGACTCAAAGGTTTGAGCAAATAGGAGAGGCTGAACAGGCTAGGGCTGTTTTCCCTGGAGCTTTGGAGGCTGAGGGGTGACCTTACAGAGGTTTATAAAATCATGAGGAGTATACATATCCAAATTCTTTGTCCTAGGGTGGGGGTGTCCAAGTTTAAGGTGAGAAGGGAAAGATTTATAACGAACCTGAGAGGTAACATTTTCATGCAGAGGGTGGTGTGTGCATGGAATGAGCTGCCAGAGGAAGTGGTGGAGGCTGGTACAACATTTAAAAAGCATCTAGATGGGTATATGTATAGGAAGGGTTTAGTGGAATATTAGCAAAATGCAGGTAAATGGGATTAGATTAGATTCCCTACAGTATGGAAACAGGCCCTTCAGCCCAACAAGTCCACACTGACCCTCTGAGGAGAAACCCATCCAGACCCATTTCCCATATTTATCCCTGACTAATACACCGAACACTATAGACAATTTAGCATGGCCAATTTACCTGACCTGCACATCTTTAGATTGTGTGAGGAAACCAGAGCACCCAGAGGAAACCCATGTAGACACGGGGAGAATGTGCAAACTCCAACAGACAGTTACCCAAGGTGGGAATTGAACCTAGGTCCCTGGCACTGTGAGGCAGCAGTGCTAACCACTGAGCCACCATGCTGCCCTAATTAGAGCAGATTGGGATGAGTGGTCAGCACGGACGTGTTGGACCGAAAGGTCTGTTTCAGTGCTGTATAACTCTATGACTCTGTTGATTGCATGTGCAACCTCTGCACGAAATGTTGAACTCTCAGTAGGCCATCCAGCTGTGTGCACGGGACATAAGGGTAACCTGCACCTCCATACAGGGAGGCTGCACTTATACTCCAGGAACTGCAGCACTGGTAGGTAGAGGACTGTAAATGGTGAGTGAGGGCTGACAGCTTCTCAAGTAGGTGCTGGAGGATTTGGTGATGGAGGTTGGAAAGAGGAGCTATGTCATGCTTCCACAGAGCACAACGAGGCTGTCAAGACACACAGTGAGATGAAAAAGGGAACCAATGGGGAGGCAAGGGCCTAGCGGTACAATCGATAGAATATCAATCCAGAGAGCAGTAATGTTCGGGGGACTGGGTTGGAATCCTGCCATGGCAGATGGTGGAATTTGAATGTAATAAACATCTGGAATTAAGAGTCCGATGGTGA